>NC_062296.1:23894318-24207823 GCF_902655055.1 Lutra lutra | reverse complement strand
AAAAAGAACAGGGACTCTCTTTCTATTTGTTCAACTCTACTTTGTGTCTTTCAGGAGTGTTTAAAATTTCCACCACAGGGGATTGGCACATTTCTTATTAGGTCTGTTTCTAAGTACTTTATCTTTGTTATTACAATTTGAATGGAATTTTTCTCTACCATTATCTTCTCTGATTATTTCTTGCATATATGAAGGCTATTGATTTCTGTATCTTAATTTTATATTCTGATTCCTTCCTGGATAAGATGGTGTTGAAACAAATGGATGGCCATATGAAAAAAAATGAATCTCAATCCCTATCTTACACTATGCACAAAAATCAATCTGTAATGGATTATAGATCTAAAACTTCTATGAGAAAACATGGGAAGAATATCTTCGTGATTTGGCAGTAGGGCAAAGGCTTCTTAAGGCATAGATAACAATATCTATCAAAGAAAAAATTGGTAAAATAGACTTTCAAAATTTAAAACTTCTGCTAATGAAATGACGCCATTAAGAAAATACATAGATAAGCCATAGACCGGGGGGAAATATTCATATATATCTGAGAAAAGACGTACCCAGGATAAAAAAAACTCCAGGGGTGCCTGGCTGGCTCAGTCGATAGAGTATACACAGCTCTTAATCTCAGGGTTGTGAGTTGGAGTCCCACATTTGGCATAAAGATACTTAAAAAGACAAACCCTGACAACTCAATGAAATAAATAAATAACTATAAAAATAGGCAAAAGATTTGAACACACTTCAATGGAAGATGGGTAGGCAGAAATAAACCCATGAGAAATGTGTTCTGTACTACTCTCATGTGGGAAATGCAAATTAAAATGACAATGAAATACTATTACACACCTACCAGAATGGCTAAAATCAAAAAGACTGATGACACAAAATATTGGCAAGGATGTGGAACAAGTGAAACTCTAATATTTTGTATTGGATAAAGGTCTGGAAGTTTCTTAGGAAACGAAACGTAGACATGCCCTATGATCCAGCAATTCCATTCCTAGGTACTCATCCAAGAGAAGTAAAAAGCACATGTTTATAAAAAGACTTGTACAAGCCTGTTCACAGCAGCTTTATTGGTAATAGCCCCAAACTGGAAATAGCCCAAGTTCCATCAATAGGAGAATGGATAAGTAAACCAAGGTAAATTTATACAATGGGATATGACTCAGCAATAAAAAGGTATAGTGGGAAAAATCCTAATGGTTGTCTCTGGTGTGTAAAACTAGAATTGACTGGAAAGTGACATAAGCTTTGTCCTATGTAACTCAAACCCTTAGACTTAAGATTTGTGCATTTCATATTATTTATACTTTACCTCATAACAAAAGCCATAAACAAATATTTAATTCTAGTTAATATTTATACTGAAGGTTTAAGTGTGAAATATATTGCTATTTTTAACTACTTTTAAAATGCATTAAAAACAGGATCAATTCGAGATGCCTGAGTGGCTCAGTCAGTTATGGGTCTGCCTTCAGCTCAGGTCACAGTCCCAGCACCCTGGGATCGAGCCCCACATCGGACTCCTTGCTCGGCAGGGAGCCTGCTTCTCCCTCTCCCTCTGCCTGCTGTTCCCCCTGCTTGTACTCTCTCTCTCGCTTGTGCTCTCTCTCTCTGCCTCTCTGCCAAATAAATAAATAAAATCTTAAAAAAATAGGATCAATTCATGGATGAGGTGGATAGATGAATGGGTATGTGCAGTTAAAATATTAGTTGTAGACTCCAGGTGGTGGGTATACGAGTGTTCACTCTGGAAAACTTCCTTTGTGTTTGACCATCTCCAGAGCAAAATGCTGAAAAGAAGGAATGAGGAAAGAGGAAGAGAGAGAAAAGAAAGAATCACTGATCCTTAGCTTCTAAGAAAGAAGGATGTAGTCTGTGGAAACAGGGAATGCTAACAACCCGTTCCTAGTACCAAATAAATAGACTCTGAGGTAGCTAACCAATTGCACACAGACTGTATATACTTTTGGAAAGCAACTTAATTTACCATTGTTTAAAAAGTGTATACTGTTGGGGCGCCTGGGTGTCTCAGTGGGTTAAGCCGCTGCCTTCGGCTTCGGTCACGATCTCAGGTCCTGGGATCTAACCCCGTGTCGGGCTCTCTGCTCAGCAGGGAGTCTGCTTCTCTCTCTCTCTCTCTCTCTCTGCCTGCCTCTCTGCCTGCTTGTGATCTTTCTCTGTCAAATAAATAAATAAAATCTTTTTTTAAAAAAGTGTATACTGTTGTGGAGCACCTGGGTGGCTCAGTTGGTTAAGTGGCCCACTCTTAGTTTTTGGCTCAGGTTATAATCTCAGGGTTGTTGGATCAAGCTCCATGTCAGACTCCATGCTCAGCACTGAGTCTGCTTGAGATTCTCTCCCTCTGCCCCTCCCATGCCCCCCCCCAATTGTGTACTCTCTTTGTCTGAAATAAATAAGTAAAATATTTTTTTAAAGAAGTCTGTACAATTGTAATTAAAGAGCTTAGCCAACAACAGCAAGAACACTGCTGGCTTACTCACTTCCCCAATGGCAGAACTCCTGACTTAAATCAGCTCAATCTGTTTAAGATTTTTGCCTTGTTAAATAATTGGTAGTGTGGCTGTATTCAGAAAACTATATAATTTTTGTGACTTATCATAGAAAGGCAGAATTGGAAGGAACCTCAGAAATTTCTAATCCAACTCACTTTATTCAACACAGGTAGAAGCATACACATGGACTAACAAAGCAGGTTAAAGGCAAACCCAAGTGTTTTGACTACTTGTCTCTAATTTTCCTCACTCCCAGGGGTTTTCCAACATTTTAGCAGAACTATTTCATGAAATAGTACACAGAACTCCAATATGCAAAAAATAAAAATAACAAATGAGTTCCTATAGGTAGTGTAAATCTCCATTGTTTGGTAACAAATATTTAACTGAAGACCTCTAATATTTCTAGGAGCTTATTCTGGAAAACATGGATAAAGGTAAAAGGATTTTTTGTGTCTTGGTAACATAATTTTATGCCTCAGCCTTGAAACCAGTTATTGAAATTTAAGAGGGAATGTGCATGGACCTCTTTTGCCCAGCTGACTTCTGGTTTGCTTTCTTTCAATATTCAAGGCCTTCTTCCCGTTCAGCCATGACTTTTGAGTGGGCTCAAAATTTTATTCAAAATAGACAATACAACAATATAAAAATAAGCAAGTAATCAGGACAAAATATAATTAAAAGTGAAAAATCAGTCAGGTGTGAGGACCTGTATACCTGCTAGGAGTGGGCCATAAGTTTGTTTCTGAGCTTCCTAAAGGTGAACACGAAAAGTAAAAAAAAAAAAAAAAAAAAAAAAAATGATGACAGGATTCACAGTATCCCTAAGCACATAAAACAAGTTTTTCAGATTAAGGCCAACTCTTATGAATCTCATACATAGGATCCTGAGTAATGGAAGGAAGAACAGTAAGGAAAACTTCCCATTTCTACCTTATTTCTTAGGCTATCCCTTAATGCAGGCTATTCGTGTAATGCCAAAATGCAACTCATTAAAAGCAATTCCACAGCAGCACTATTCACAATAGCCAAAATATAGAAGTAACCCAAATGTCTATCAGTTAAACAAATGAATTAGATGCACGAATAAGACGTACATCCATGGATGGCATATTATTCATCCATAAAAAAAGGAATGAAGTACTAATAGATGCTACAACATGGATGGGTCTTGAAAATATTTTGTATAATGAATAGTCCAGTCAAAAAGGCCATATATGGGATAATTCCATTTATGAACTGTTCAAAAAAGGCAAATCTATAGGAGAGAGACCAGAGATTAATGGTTTCTAGTGGATGAGCGTGGTGGAAAGGGGAAAGTCAGCGTGATAACTAACAGGCATGGGATTTTCTTGGGGGTGGGGATGAAAATGTTCCAAAGAACAATTGTGGTAATTGTTGCACAACTCTGAATATACAAAAAAACATTGAACTATACATTTTAAATAGGTGAATTTTATGGTATGTAAATTATATCTCAGTTTTTAAAAAGCAGTTATGTAGGGCCGAATAAATTCAGTCCAAGGATACAGGTTTCTTGTATTCAGGGATGCACTTTTATCCAGGGATAAATTTATTTTTATTTTTTAAAAGTAGGCTCCAGGCGTGCCTGGGTGGCTCAGTTGGTTAAAAGTAGGCTCCATGCCCAGTGTGGGGCTTGAACTCACATGACCCTGAGATCAAGAGTCACATGCTGTACTGACTGAGCCAGCCAGGTGCCCCCAGGGATAAATTTTAGACTAGAGAAATGGCCAGACTTCATAGTCTTTAGGCGATCCTCCATAAATTTGATTTCTCTCAGCTGAGCTTTTGATAAGTTGACCAGCTGTGGGTTTGAGGGTATGCTGTCTGACAAGTCCTTAGAGCACAACTATTCTGTTTGCCGAAGTGCAGAGCTATGTGTTTAAAAGTCAACCCAAGTGAAACATGAGCCAAAGAAGAACCCATCCTGGAATAGAAAGCCATTGCCCTTTTGGGTGGAGGCAGGCCAAGGGACTACTCACTCTCAGGGCCAGTAAAACTCTTGAGAAGGAAGTTGTGATCTGCTTTAGCACATAAATGAACCGGACCCCCAAATTCTAAACTAGAGAGCATCACTATAGTAATAATAGGTTGGAAAAAACCTATTAAAACAGTAACCAAATCTCAGTCATGAAAATGAATGTCAGAAAAGATTTAGCTTGGAACAATAATTCCCGAAACTAGTTGTAAAATGTATGCCTAGGTAACCAAATGGAGTGACTTGCTGAATTGGATCATTAGTGCTAAACTTCATAAATGTTTAGGAATGTCTACCAAAAAAGGTGACTTTGATTTTTGAGGGGTTGGTTTGAAACCTCTATGATTGTCACTCCTAGTCTGTGATAATAAAACCTACATGGGGGAGTAGATAAAGAATCTATCTTCTTATTTCAAACTGATATTAAGTTATGAAGATACACCTAAAATTGAAGAAGAACCAGAACACATGCTTGTTGGATGAATGAGAAAATTTGTGATTCTGATGCTCTTGTTTAATTGGTGACTAGAAGTGCAGTGGATATACATTTAAGCAAAATGCTTAATGACCAAGTGTAAAAAAATCAGTATTTACCTGAAGCCAAGGCCAAAAGTAAATAACACTATCATAGACAGAAGTTCTGGAATATAAGAATAAATCCAAAATCCTATTGAAAAAGTATTAATAGTTCTGTAAAGAAATGAGGTTTTCACATCAAAAAATTTTTTCACATATAAAATTTTGACATTACATTGCAGAGACATACATTTCTCAACACTGTCAGTTTTGTGTGCTGCTTGAAGAAAATGCTTTCTGAATATTTTTAAAGCACACTGTGGTTTTTAGAGCAGCTTTAGGTTCGTAACAAAACTGAGTGGAAGGTACAGAGACTTCCCATATACCTCCTGTCCCCTCATATGCATAGTGTCCCCCATTATCCACACCCTGCACCACAGTGGTACATTTATTACAGTCCAAGAACCTATATGAGTATATCATTATCATCCAAAGTCTGTAGTTTACATTAGAGTTTGCTCTTGGTGTTGTACATTCTGTGTGTTTGGACAAATGTATAAAGACATGTATTCATCAATATACTATCATAAAGAGTAGCATCATTGCCCTAAAAGTCCTCTGTGCTCTTCCTATTCATCTGTCTCCCTTACCCCCAACCCATGGCAATCACTGAACTTTTTTTTAAAGATCTATTTATTTATTTGAGAAAGAGAGAGAGAGTGCAAGCTGGGGGAGGGGCAAAGGGAGAGAGAGAAAGATAATGTCCAAGCATACTCCCTGCCAAGCGGGGAACCCAACAGGAGGCTTGATTCCAGGACTCCAAGATCATGACCTGAGCCCAGATCAAGAGTCAGATACCCAACCAACTGAGCCATCCAGGAGCTCCACAATCACTGAACTTTTTACTGACTCCATAGTTTTGTTTTTTCTAGAATGTCATATAGTTGGAAACATACCTTTTAAAATTGGGTGTAGCCTTTTAAGATTGGGTGATTTCACTTAGTAATATGCATTTAAGATCCCTCCATGTCTTCTCATGGCATGATACCTCTTTTTAAAATTTAATTAATTAACATATAGCACATTATTAGTTTCAGAGGTAGAGTTCAGTGATTCATCAGTTGTATATAACACCCAGTACTCATTACATCATGTCCCCCTCTTAATGCCTATCACCCTGTTACCCCATCACCCCACTCCCATCCCCTCCAGCAACCCTCAGTTTGTTTCCTAGAGTTTAGGGTCTCTTAGGGTTTGCCTCCCTCTCTGATTACCTCTTGTTTTATTTTTCCCTCCCTTCCTCTATGCTCCTCTGTTTTGTTTCTGAAATTCCACATATGAGTGAAATCACGATAATTATCTTTCTCTGACTTATTACACTTAGCATAATACCCCCTAGTTCCATCCACATCATTGCAAATGGCAAGATTTCATTTTTTTGACAGCTGAGTAATATTCCATTGTGTATATTCACTACCTCTTCTTTATCCACTCATCTGTCAATAGACATCTGGGCTCTTTCCATATTGTGGCTATTGCTATGAACACTGAAGTGCAGGTGCCCCTTCAGATCACTGCATCTGTATCTTTGGGGTAACTACCTAGTAGCGCAATTGCTGGGTCATAGGGTAGTTCTATGTTTAACTTTTTGAGGAACCTCCATGCTGTTTTCCAGAGTGGCTGTACCAGCTGGCATTCCCACCAACAGTGTAAGGGAATTCCCCTTTATCTGCGTCTTTGCCAACATTTTTTGTGTCCTGACTTGTTAATTTTCATAGCTCATTTTTTCGTGCTAAATAATATTCCATTGTCTAGATGTACCAGTTTATTTATTCATTCACCTACTCATGGATATCTTGATTGCTTCCAAGTTTTGGCAATTATGAATAAAGCTGCTATAAACATGTATGTAGACGTTTTTTGTAGGCAAAGGTATTTGTCTCCTCAGCATGATTGCTGAATTGTATGGTAAGTGTGTATTTAATTTTGTAAGAAACCACCAAACTGTGTTCCAAAGTGGCTTCATTGCATTCCCATCCAGCAATGAATAAGATTTCCTGTTGTTCCACATGTTCACCAGCATTTGGTGTTGTTGGTGCTCTGGATTTTGGCCTACTAGATGTGTAGTGCTATCTCATTGTTATTTTAACTTGCATTACCCTTGATGACACACCATGTGGAGCATTTTCTCATATGTTTATTTGCCATCTGTATATCTTCTTTGATGAGGTGTCTGTTAAGGTCTTTGCCCCATTTTTTAAAAGATTTTATTTATTTATTTGAGAGAGAGTGCAAGCATGAGCATGAGCTGGGGTGAGCAGAGGGAGAGGGACAAACAGACTCTCTGCTGAGTGCGGAGCCCAATGTGGGGTTTGACACAGGGCTTGATGTGGGGCTCATGGGACTTGTGGGGTTTGATCTCAGGACCCTGAGATCATGACCTGAGCTGAAGTCAGACACTTAACCAACTTGAGCCACCCAGGCACCCCTCTTTGGCCCATTTTTAAAAAAAAATTCGGGTGGTTTGTTTTCTTACTGTTGAGTGTTAAGAGGTCTTTGTATATTTTTGAATACCAGTCCTTTATCAAATATGTCTTTTATTAATCTTTTTCCCAGTTTGTGGCTTATCTTTCCATTCCCTTGAAAGTTTCTTTTGTGGAGAAGAAAAATGTAATGTTAATGAAGTCCAGCCCTATTAATCTTTCCTTTCATGGATTGTACCTTTGGTGTTGTATCTAAAAATTCACCTTCAAATCCAGGGTCATCTAGATTTTCTCCTATGTTACATTATAGGAGTTTTATAGTTTTACATTCTACATTTAGAACTGTGATCTATTTTGAGCTAATTCTCTGAAAATCTACATTTTTTTTTGCACATGGATATCCATTTGTTTCAGCACCATTTGTTGAAAAGACTATTTTTGCTCCATTGTATTGCTTTTGCTCCCTTGTCAAAGACCAGCTGACTGTATTTATGTGGATCTATTTTTGGGTTCTCTATTCTATTCCATTGATCTATTTGTCTAATCTTTCACCAATACCACACTGTCGTCCTTATAATAAGTCTGGAAGTTGGGTAAGGTCAGTCCTCCAAACTTATTCTTCTCCTTCAATACTGTCTTGCCAATTCTGTCTTTCCCTTCTCCATGTAAACTTTAGAATCAATTTTGTTGATATCCACAAAATAACTTGCTAAGATTTTGATTTGGATTACATTGAATCTATAGATCAAGTTGGGAAGAACTGACATCTTGGTAATATTGAGTCTTCTTGTCTGTGAACATGGCATATCTTTTCATTTATTTAGTTCTTTTCTAGTTTTAATCAGATTCTTGTAGTTTTCCTCATCTGTATCTTGTATATATATCAGAAGGTAGTTGAGAGACAGTGAAGTATTCTCCAGACTGAGAAGGCACTCTGAGACTGAAAAATGATGCAAGCCACTCCATATGGTTTATACAGAGTTCTATTCAGGGTAACTTGCTAGCAGGGGGGATTGGGCAGACCAACAATCCAGGTACTACACAGCTATTCTCCACACAGTCCAAACCTTAATTCATAGCTTTTATAGAGCAAAGAGCATTGTGGTGAGGTCAAAGGATAATTATCTAAAGTGGTATCATCTGTGCCACACTTTAGGGTAGATGAGAACAAGCCTTCTCACATTCCAGTCAGGACATACATTAACCTTGAAGGGTCCTGGAACACATTGCCTCCAGGGAGGTAATTGCATGGGCATAAACAAGATTGAGGGCCCAAAGATGGAGTCAGTGTTGTCAGCACTCCTACATACACATACTGTTAGATTTATACCTTAGTTTTTCATTTTTTGGTGTGCTAATGTGAAAGATACTGCATTTTTTATGTCAAATTCTGTTTATTTATTGCTGGTATATAGGAAAGCAATTGAATTGTATCATTGCTTATTAGTTCCAATTCTCTTTTTGTCCATTCATTTGGATTTTCTACATAGACGAGCATATCGTCTGCAACCAAAGACAATTTTGTTTCTTCCTTCATAATCTGTAAACCTCTGTTTTCCTTTTCTTATCTTATTGCATTTTCTAGGATTTCCAGTATGATTTTAAAAAGCAGGAGTGAGAAGGGGCATTGTGCCTTGTTGATGTTCTTAGTGGGAAAGCTTTGAGCTTCTCACCATTAAGTATGATATTAGCTATTGGTTATTTGTAGATATTATTTCTTTTTTTAATATTGTTAGTCACCATACAGTACATCATTAGTTTTTGATATAGTGTTCCATGATTCACTGTTTGCATATGGAGGACTGTAGATATTATTTATTAAGTTGAGAAAGTTCCTCTCTATTCTTAGTTTACTGAGAGGTTTTTTTTTTAAATAATAAATGGGTCTTGGATTTTGTCACATGCTTTTTCTGCACCTGTTGATATGATCATGGCATTTTTCTTCTTTAGTCTACTGATGTGATGAATTAAATCAATTTTCAAATGTTGAACTAACTTTGCATACCTGGGATAAATCCCACTTGGTTGTGGTATATAATTCTCTTTATGCATTATTAGATTAAATTTGCTAATATTTTGTTGAGGATTTTTGCATATATACTCATGGGAGATACTAGTCTGTAGTTTTCTTGTAATGTCTTTTGTCTGATTTTGGTATTTAGGCATGCTGGCCTTATAGAATGAGTTAGGAAGTATTACCCTCTGTTTCTATCTTCCAAAAGAGATTGTGGAGAATTAGCATAATTTCTTCCTTCCATAATTTCTGCCTATTTCTTCTTGTGTGAGTTTTGGCAGATTATATCTTTCAAGGAATTGTTCCATTTCATCTAGGGTTTCAAATTTGTGAGCATAGAGTTATTCATAGTATGCCATTATTGTCCTTTCGATGTCTATGGGATCTACAGTGATGTCTCTTCATTTATTCCAGATACAAGCATACCTTGGAGATATTGAGGGTTCAGTTTCAGACCACCACAATAAAGCAAATATTTCAGTAAAGTGAGTCAGGTGAATTTTTTGGTTTCCCAGTACGTATAAAAGTTACATTTACACTATACTGTAGTCTATTAAGTATGCAGTAGCATTATGTCTGAAAAAACAATATCTATGCCTTAATTTAAAAATACTTGATTGTTAAAAAATGCTAACCATCGTCTGAGATTTAAGTAAGTCATAATCACTGATCATAGATCATCATAATATAAAATAATGAAAAAGTTTGAAATATTGTAAGAATTTCCAAAATGTAACACAGAGACACAAAGTGAGCAAATGCTATTACAAAAATGGCACCAATAGACTTGCTCAACAAAGGGTTGCCACAAACTTTCACTGTGTAAAAAACACTATCTGTGAAGTACAATAAAGCAAAGCATAATCAAACAAGGTATGCCCGGATTAGCAATTTGTGCTTTCTCATTTTTTCCTTATCCTGCCTAGAGACTATCACTTTCAGTTGTCTTTTCAGAGAACCAGCTTTTGGTTTCAGTGATTTTCTCTATTGATTTCCTTTTTTCAGTTTCATTGATTTCTGCTCTAATTCTTTTTTTTAAAGATTTTATTTATTTGACAGATATATAGAGAGATATCACAAGTAGGCAGCGCAGCAGGCAGAGAAAGAGGGAGGAAGCAGGCTCCCCGCTGAGCAGAGAGCCTGATGTGGGGCTCGATCCCAGGACCCTGAGATCATGATCTGAGCTGAAGGCAGAGGCTTAACCCACTGAGCCACCCAGGTGCCCCTCTGCTCTAATTCTTTTTTTAAAGTTTTTATTTTAATTCCAGTTAGTTAACATACAGTGTTATATTAGTTACAGGTATACAATAGAATGATTCAACACTTTCATACATCACCCTGTGCTCATCACAGTAAGTGCACTCCTTAATCCCCATCACCTATTTCACCCATCCTCCCACCCACCTCCCCTCTGGTAACCATCTATTTGTTCTCTATGTATAATTAAAGGTCTGTTTCTTGCTTTCTCTCTCTCTCTCTTTTTCCCTTTGCTCATTTGTCTTGTTTCTTAAATTCCACATATCTGCTCTAATTCTTATTACTTCTTGTCTTCTGCTTACTTTGGACCTAATTTGCTTTTCTTTTTCATTTCCTGAAGTGGAAGTTTAGATTATTCACTTTAAATCTTTCTTCTTTTCGGGGCGCCTGGGTGGCTCAGTGGATTAAAGCCTCTGCCTTCAGGGGCGCCTGGGTGGCTCAGTGGGTTAAGCTGCTGCCTTCGGCTCAGGTCATGATCTCAGGGTCCTGGGATCGAGTCCCGCGTCGGGCTCTCCGCTCAGCAAGAAGCCTGCTTCCCTCTCTCTCTCTCTGCCTGCCTCTCCGTCTACTTGTGATCTCTCTCTGTCAAAAAAAAAAAAAAAAAAAATCTTAAAAAAAAAAAAAAGCCTCTGCCTTCAGCTCAGGTCATGATCCCAGGGTCCTGGGATTGAGCCCCGCATCGGGCTCTCTGCTCAGCAGGGAGCCTGCTTCCTCCTTTCTCCTCTCTGCCTGCCTCTCTGCTACTTGTGATCTCTGTCTGTCAAATAAATAAATAAAATCTTTAAAAAAATCTTTCTTCTTTTCTCATATATGCATTCAATGCTATAATTTTCCCTCTAACCACTGTGTTCACAAGGTTTGTTTTGATAAATTGTGTTAAAGATTTATTTATTTATATTTAGAGAGAGCAGGGATAGGGAGGAGCAGAGTGAGAGGGAGAGAGAGTCTTAAGCAGAATTGTCGCTGAGCACAGAGCCCCATGCAAGGCTTGATCTCATGACCTCAAGATGACTTGAGCCAAAATCAAAAGTTGGATCCTAAACTGACTGAGCCAGCCAGGTGCCCTTCTATGTATTTACTTTTACTCTATATGTACCTCTATATTTAAAGTAGGTTTCTTGTAGATAACATATAATTGGATCTTGTTTTATCTCTCTCTCTTTTTGTCTTTTAACTGCTTAATTTAGACCCTTGATGTTCAAAGTGATTATTGACATAGTTGGACTACCATGTTTGTTACTGTTTTTTTATTTTATTGTCCTTGTTCTTTTTTCTTATTTTTGTCTTCCACTCTTTTTTTCTGCTTTTTGTGGTTTTAAATGAGCTTTTTTCTCTCCTTTTTTGGTGTATCAGATATACTTTTTTTTTTTACTTATTTAAGTGGTTGTCCTAGAGTTTGTAATATACCTTTACAACTACTCCAAGTCCTGTTTAAAATAAGCCTATACAGCTTCACAGATAGTGCAATATCTTATAACAAAATAATTATATTCCTCCTGTCCTTTGTACCTTTGTTGTCATTTAGTTCACTTATACGATAAGTGTACATGAGTATACACACACAGAGGCATACATAATTGAATACAATGTTGCTATTATTATTTTAAACAAACCTATCCGTTAGATCAATTAAGAATAAGAAAAATAGGAGGAGTCAAGATGGCGGAGAAGTAGCAGGCTGAGACTACTTCGGTTAGCGGGAGATCAGCTAAATAGCTTATCTAAAGATTGCAAACACCTACAAATCCAACGGGAGACTGAAGAGAAGAAGAACAGCAATTCTAGAAACAGAAAATCAACCACTATCTGAAAGGTAGGACTGGCGGAAAAGTGAATCCAAAGCGACGGGAAGATAGACCGCGGGGGGAGGGGCCGGCTCCCGGCTCCCGGCGGAGCAACGGAGCAAAATCAGGACTTTTAAAAGTGTGTTCCGCTGAGGGACATCGCTCCAGAGGCTTAACTGGGGTGAAGCCCAGGCGGGGTCAGCGCGGCCTCAGGTCCCACAGGGTCGCAGAAGGATCGGGGGTGTCTGAGTGTCGCAGAGCTTACCGGTATTAGAACGGGGAAGCCGGCTACAGAGACAGAGCCGAGGAGTGACTCTCAGCTCGGGGTTGCCCTGAACCGGTAGCAGGCTCGGTCAGCTCGGAGGGCGGACGGAGGCCAGGGTGACGGGAGTCATTGGGTGCTGTTCTCTGAGGGCGCACTGAGGAGTGGGGCCCCGGGCTCTCGGCTCCTCTGGGCCGGACACCGGGAGGCCGCCATCTTCATTCCCGCCCTCCGGACTCTACGGAAAGCGCTCAGGGAACAAAAGCTCCCGAAAGCAAACCCGAGCGGATTACTCAGCGCGGCCCCGGGTAAGGGCGGTGCAACTCCGCCTGGGGCAAAGACGCTTGAGAATCACGACAACAGGCCCCTCCCCCAGAAGATCAACGGGAAACCCAGCCAGGACCAAGTTCACCTACCAAGGAGTGTAGTTTCAATACCAAGGAGAGCGGCGGAATTCCAGAGGAGAAGAAAGCAAAGCACGGAACTCATGGCTTTCTCCCCATGATTTTTTAGCCTTGCAGTTAATTTAATTTTTTTTTCTTTTTCAATTTTTTTTTCTTTTTCTCTTCTTCTGCTAATTTTTTTTTAACTTTTACCGTTTTCTTTTTTAACGTTTTTTAAATAGTTTATCTAATATATATATATTTTTTCCTCTTTTTATATTTTTTCTTTATCGGCTTTCTTTTTTTAAATAGTTTCTTTTTTTTTTCTTTTTGAACCCCTTTTTATCCCCTTTCTCCCCCCTCACAATTTGGGATCTCTTCTGATTTGGCTAAAGCATATTTTCCTGGGGTTGTTGCCACCCTTTTAGTATTTTACTTGCTCCTTCATAAACTCTTATCTGGACAAAATGACAAGGCGGAAAAATTCACAACAAAAAAAAGAACAAGAGGCAGTACCAAAGGCTAGGGACCTAATCAATACAGACATTGGTAATATGTCAGATATAGAGTTCAGAATGACGATTCTCAAGGTTCTAGCCGGGCTTGAAAAAGGCATGGAAGATATTAAAGCAACCCTCTCGGGAGATATAAAAGCCCTTTCTGGAGAAATAAAAGAACTAAAATCTAACCAAGTTGAAATCAAAAAAAGCTATTAATGAGGTGCAATAAAAAATGGAGGCTCTCACTGCTAGGATAAATGAGGCAGAAGAAAGAATTAGCGATATAGAAGACCAAATGACAGAGAATAAAGAAGCTGAGCAAAAGAGGGACAAACAGCTACTGGACCACGAGGGGAGAATTCGAGAGATAAGTGACACCATAAGACGAAACAACATTAGAATAATTGGGATTCCAGAAGAAGAGGAAACAGAGAGGGGAGCAGAAGGTATATTGGAGAGAATTACTGGAGAGAATTTCCCCAATATGGCAAAGGGAACAAGCATCAAAATTCAGGAGGTTCAGAGAACCCCGCTCAAAATCAATAAGAATAGGTCCACACCCCGTCACCTAATAGTAAAATTTACAAGTCTTAGTGACAAAGAGAAGATCCTGAAAGCAGCCCGGGAAAAGAAGTCTGTAACGTACAATGGTAAAAATATTAGATTGGCAGCAGACTTATCCACAGAGACCTGGCAGGCCAGAAAGATCTGGCATGATATATTCAGAACACTAAATGAGAAAAACATGCAGCCAAGAATACTATATCCAGCTAGGTTATCATTGAAAATAGAAGGAGAGATTAAAAGCTTCCAAGACAAACAAAAACTGAAAGAATTTGCAAATACCAAACCAGCTCTACAGGAAATATTGAAAGGGTTCCTCTAAGCAAAGAGAGACCCTAAAAGTAGTAGATCAGAAAGAAACAGAGACAATATACAATAACAGTCACCTTACAGGCAATACAATGGCACTAAATTCATATCTCTCAATACTTACCCTGAATGTTAATGGGCTAAATGCCCCAATCAAAAGACACAGGGTATCAGAATGGATAAAAAAACAAAACCCATCTATATGTTGCCTACAAGAAACTCATCTTAAACCCGAAGACACCTCCAGGTTTAAAGTGAGGGGGTGGAAAAGAATTTACCATGCTAATGGACATCAGAAGAAAGCAGGAGTGGCAATCCTTATATCAGATCAATTAGATTTTAAGCCAAAGACTATAATAAGAGATGAGGAAGGACACTATATCATACTCAAAGGAACTGTCCAACAAGAAGATCTAACAATTTTAAATATCTATGCCCCTAACGTGGGAGCAGCCAACTATATAAACCAATTAATAACAAAATCAAAGAAACACATCGACAAGAATACAATAATAGTAGGGGATTTTAACACTCCCCTCACTGAAATGGACAGATCATCCAAGCAAAAGATCAACAAGGAAATCAAGGCCTTAAATGACACACTGGACCAGATGGACATCACAGATATATTCAGAACATTTCATCCCAAAGCAACAGAATACACATTCTTCTCTAGTGCACATGGAACATTCTCCAGAATAGATCACATTCTTGGTCCTAAATCAAGTCTCAACAGGTATCAAAAGATTGGGATCATTCCCTGCATATTTTCAGACCACAATGCTCTAAAGCTAGAACTCAATAACAAGAGGAAATTTGGAAAGAACCCAAATACATGGAGACTAAACAGCATCCTTCTAAAGAATGAATGGGTCAACCAGGAAATTAAAGAAGAATTGAAAAAATTTATGGAAACAAATGATAATGAAAACACAACGGTTCAGAATCTGTGGGACACAACAAAGGCAGTCCTGAGAGGAAAATATATAGCGGTACAAGCCTTTCTCAAGAAACAAGAGAGGTCTCAGGTACACAACCTAACCCTACACCTAAAGGAGCTGGAGAAAGAACAAGAAAGAAACCCTAAACCCAGCAGGAGAAGAGAAATCATAAAGATCAGAGCAGAAATCAATGAAATAGAAACCAAAAAAACAATAGAACAAATCAACGAAACTAGGAGCTGGTTCTTTGAAAGAATTAACAAGATTGATAAACCTCTGGCCAGACTTATCAAAAAGAAAAGAGAAAGGACCCAAATAAATCATGAATGAAAGAGGAGAGATCACAACGAACACCAAAGAAATACAGACAATTATAAGAACATACTATGAGCAACTCTACGCCAACAAATTTGACAATCTGGAAGAAATGGATGCATTCCTAGAGACATATAAACTACCACAACTGAACCAGGAAGAAATAGAAAGCCTGAACAGACCCATAAGCAGTAAGGAGATTGAAACAGTCATCAAAAATCTCCAAACAAACAAAAGCCCAGGGCCAGACGGCTTCCCGGGGGAATTCTACCAAATATTTAAAGAAGAACTAATTCCTATTCTCCTGAAACTGTTCCAAAAAATAGAAATAGAAGGAAAACTTCCAAACTCATTTTACGAGGCCAGCATCACCTTGATCCCAAAACCAGACAAGGATCCCAACAAAAAAGAGAACTACAGACCAATATCCTTGATGAACACAGATGCAAAAATTCTCGCCAAAATACTAGCCAATAGGATTCAACAGTACATTAAAAGGATTATTCACCACGACCAAGTGGGATTTATTCCAGGGCTGCAAGGTTGGTTCAACATCCGCAAATCAATCAATGTGATACAACACATTAATAAAAGAAAGAACAAGAACCATATGATACTCTCCATAGATGCTGAAAAAGCAGTTGACAAAGTACAGCATCCCTTCCTGATCAAAACTCTTCAAAGTGTAGGGATAGACGGCACATACCTCAATATTATCAAAGCCATCTATGAAAAACCCACCGCAAATATCATTCTCAATGGAGAAAAACTGAAAGCTTTTCCGCTAAGGTCAGGAACACGGCAGGGATGTCCATTATCACCACTGCTATTCAACATAGTACTAGAAGTCCTAGCCTCAGCAATCAGACAACAAAAGGAAATTAAAGGCATCCAAATCGGCAAAGAAGAAGTCAAACTATCACTCTTCGCAGATGATATGATACTCTATGTGGAAAACCCAAAAGACTCCACTCCAAAACTGCTAGAACTTGTACAGGAATTCAGTAAAGTGTCAGGATATAAAATCAATGCACAGAAATCAGTTGCATTTCTCTACACCAACAACAAGACAGAAGAAAGAGAAATTAAGGAGTCCATCCCATTTACAATTGCACCCAAAACTATAAGATACCTAGGAATAAACCTAACCAAAGAGACTAAGAATCTATACTCAGAAAACTATAAAGTACTCATGAAAGAAATTGAGGAAGACACAAAGAAATGGAAAAATGTTCCATGCTCCTGGATTGGAAGAATAAATATTGTGAAAATGTCTATGCTACCTAAAGCAATCTACACATTTAATGCAATTCCTATCAAAGTACCATCCATTTTTTTCAAAGAAATGGAACAAATAATCCCAAAATATATATGGAACCAGAAAAGACCTCGAATAGCCAAAGGAATATTGAAAAAGAAAGCCAAAGTTGGTGGCATCACAATTCCGGACTTCAAGCTCTATTACAAAGCTGTCATCATCAAGACTGCATGGTACTGGCACAAAAACAGACACATAGATCAATGGAACAGAATAGAGAGCCCAGAAATAGACCCTCAACTCTATGGTCAACTCATCTTCGACAAAGCAGGAAAGAATGTCCAATGGAAAAAAGACAGCCTCTTCAATAAATGGTGTTGGGAAAATTGGACAGCCACATGCAGAAAAATGAAATTGGATCATTTCCTTACACCACACACGAAAATAGACTCAAAATGGATGAAGGATCTCAATGTGAGAAAGGAATCCATCAAAATCCTCGAGGAGAACACAGGCAGCAACCTCTTCGACGTCAGCCGCAGCAACATCTTCCTAGGAACACTGGCAAAGGCAAGGGAAGCAAGGGCAAAAATGAACTTTTGGGATTTTATCAAGATCAAAAGCTTTTGCACAGCAAAGGAAACAGTTAACAAAACCAAAAGACAACTGACAGAATGGGAGAAGATATTTGCAAATGACATATCAGATAAAGGGCTAGTGTCCAAAATCTATAAAGAACTTAGCAAACTCAACACCCAAAGAACAAATAATCCAATCAAGAAATGGGCAGAGGACATGAACAGACATTTCTGCAAAGAAGACATCCAGATGGCCAACAGACACATGAAAAAGTGCTCCATATTACTTGGCATCAGGGAAGTACAAATCAAAACCACAATGAGATATCACCTCACACCAGTCAGAATGGCTAAAATTAACAAGTCAGGAAATGACAGATGCTGGCGAGGATGCGGAGAAAGGGGAACCCTCCTACACTGTTGGTGGGAATGCAAGCTGGTGCAACCACTCTGGAAAACAGCATGGAGGTTCCTCAAAATGTTGAAAATAGAACTACCCTATGACCCTGCAATTGCACTGCTGGGTATTTACCCTAAAGATACAAACGTAGTGATCCGGAGGGGCACGTGCACCCGAATGTTTATAGCAGCAATGTCTACAATAGCCAAACTATGGAAAGAACCTAGATGTCCATCTACAGACGAATGGATAAAGAAGATGTGGTATATATACACAATGGAATACTATGCAGCCATCAAAAGAAATGATATCTTGCCATTTGCGACGACGTGGATGGAACTAGAGGGTATCATGCTTAGCGAAATAAGTCAATCGGAGAAAGACAACTATCATATGATCTCCCTGATATGAGGGAGAGGAGATGCAACATGGGGGGTTGAGGGGGTAGGAGAAGAGTAAATGAAGCAAGATGGGATTGGGAGGGAGACAAACCATAAGTGACTCTTAATCTCACAAAACAAACTGAGGGTTGATGGGGGGAGGGGGTTGGGAGAGGGGGGTGGGGTTATGGATATTGGGGAGGGTATGTGCTATGGTGAGTGCTGTGAAGTGTGTAAACCTGGCGATTTGCAGACCTGTACCCCTGGGGATAAAAATATATGTTTATAAAGCTGTAAAAAAAAAAAAGAAAAGAAAAGAAAAAAGAAAGGATGAATACCCAAGTTTTGTAGCAACATGGACGGGACTGGAAGAAATTATGCTGAGTGAAATAAGTCAAGCAGAGAGAGTCAATTATCATATGGTTTCACTTATTTGTGGAGCATAACAAATAGCATGGAGGACAAGGGGAGATGGAGAGGAGAAGGGAGTTGAGGGAAATTGGAAGGGGAGGTGAACCATGAGAGACTATGGACTCTGAAAAATGATCTGAGAATTTTGAAGGGGTGGGGGGTGGGAGGTTGGGGGCACCAGGTGGTGGGTATTGTAGAGGGCACGGATTGCATGGAGCACTGGGTGTGGTGCAAAAACAATGAATACTGTTATGCTGAAAAAATAAAAAATTTAAAAAAAAAATTAAGAAAAAAAAAAAGAATAAGAAAAATAAGGGTGCCTGGGTGGCTCAGTCACTTAAACATCTGCCTTCAGCTCAAGTCATGATCCTGGGGTCCTGGGATCAAGTCCCATGTTGAGGGGGAGCTCCCTGCTCAGCAGCGAGTCTGCTTCTCCCTCTCCCTCTGCCCCTACCTCCTGCCCATGAGCTCTCAAGTAAATAGATAAAATCTTTAAAAAGAAGAATAAGGAAAATTAAAGTTTTAATTTTGCCTTCAATTATTCCTTTTCCAGTGCTCATTCTTTCTTTATGTAGACTGAATTTCTGACCTATATCATTGTCCTTCTCATCAAATAATTTTTCAAAACACTTCTTGCAAGGCAGGTTTATTGGCAACAAATTCCTTCAGTTTTTGTTTGTCTGGGAAATTCTCTATTTCTATTTTGCAGAGTACAGAATTTTAGATTTGCAGTGTTTTTTTTAATTCCACTATTAACTATTTCACTCCACTTTCTTTTTGATTGCATGTTTTATGAGATGTTGGATATAAATCTTATCTTTGTTCCTCTATAGGTAAGGTTGCTTTTTCCTTTGATTTCTTTCAGGAGGTTTTCTTTTAATTTTCTGTAGTTTGAAAATTATATGCTTAGGTGTAGCTTTTTTGGGCATTTATTTTGTTTGGTATCCTCTAAATTTCTTGAGTCTTATTTGGTGTCTGAAATTAATTTGGGGAAATTTTCAGCAACTATTGTTTTTTTTTTTAAAGATTTTTATTTATTTATTTGACAGAGAGATCACAAGTAGGCAGAGAGGCAGGCAGAGAGAGAGAGGGAAGCAGGCTCCCTGCTGAGCAGAGAGCCCGATGTGGGGCTCGATCCCAGGACCCTGGGATTATGACCTGAGCTGAAGGCAGAGGCTTTAACCCACTGAGCCACCCAGGCGCCCCAGTAACTATTGTTTTGAATATTATTTCTGTTACTTTCTTCTCCTTGGCGTTTCCATTATGCACGTTACACCTTTTGTAGTTGTGCCACAGCTCTTGGATATTATGGGTTTTTTTCTAGTCTTTTTTTTTTTCTGTTTTAGAGGTTCCTACTGAGATATCCTCAAGCTCAGAGGTTCTTTTCTCAGCCATGTCCAGTCTACTAGTAAGCATATCAAAGGTATTCTTCATTCTTGTTACAGTGTTTTTAATCTGTAGCATTTCTTTTTGGTTCTTAGAATTTCTATCTTATTGTTTACATTTCCTATCCTTTCTTGCATGCTGTCTATCTGTTAGAATTCTTAGCATATTAATCATAGTTGTTTTAGATTTCTGGTGTGATAATTCCTGTATCCCTGAAATATTGAAATTTGATTCAGATTCTTGTTCTATCTCTTCAAACTGTGTTATTGCCCTTTAGTATGTCTTGCAATTTTTTCTTCATAGGTAGGCATGATGTACTGGGTAAAAGGAACTGCTGTAGATAGGCCTTTCATGATATGGTAATAAGGTATAGGGGAAGGGGAAGCATTCTGTTGTCCTAAATTAGGTCTTAGATTTTAGTCAACCTGTTCCTCTGGACTGTGAACTTCACATGTGTTTCTTAGTTGTTTTTCTCCTTCCCTAGGTGGGATAGGAAGGCTCGAGTGAGTTTGTGGTGGGTATTTCCTTCTCCCAGGGGAAGGTTACAACTGGTTGGATTTGAGTATTTGCCTTCCTCAGGTCAGTTAGGCTCTGATAAAACCCCAGCAGGTGAAGTTCTGATTAAACAGTTTCTCCTGAGGGCAGACCTTGTTCAGGAGAAGAGGATGCTCTGGTGTATTTCAAAATAGTTCCCTTTCCCCTCCCCTTGCCAGAAGCAGGAGGGGATTATTCTCTAATACTCATTGTGAGATCCTGGTAGAAATCCAGGAGGGAAAACACACAAAAGTGTAGGGAACCCCTGATAGCTGGATCCCCCTGTGTACTCTCAGATTTGTCCACACTGAGCCTTCAGCAATTCCTCAATTACAGTTCAGGTTTCCTTACCCCAGCACTGGTTTCCCCAGAGGTTTCTGCTTGGCTAAGCAGTGATTCTCTGTATTTACCTGTCAGTCTCCTCTGTTTTGTGAGCACTGGTTTGCTCTTTGACCTCACTTTTTTTTTTTTAACCTCATGTCTTTTAAAGATCTAAGAGGAGTTGCTGATTTTTCAGTTTGTTCAACCTTTTACTTGCTGTTAACCTGGAGAAGCAACTCCCAAGCTTTTTACATGCTAGACTGGAAACCAGACCTGCATTGTTTAGTAATCTTTGAAATCCTTGAAGTCAGAAACTGTGTCTTGAACTTTGTCATAAACTCAGAAACTAGGGCAGACTGGGTGGCTCAGTAGGTTAAGCCTCTGGCTTTGGCTCATGATCTCAGGTTCTGGGATTGAGCCCCGAATCGGGCTCCCTGCTCAGCAGGGAGCCTGCTTTCCACCCCCTCTCTCTGCCTGCTTCTCTGCCTACTTATGATCTCTCTTAAAATCTTAAAAAAAAAAAGACTATCTCCACCAGAAGAGCCAGTCATCTGTGTGGCCTCTTCTTCTCACTCAGAATAGCTCTCTAGCTGACCTGATGCCAGGAAATCTCCTATTATAGTCCTTGCTTATAGGTCCTTCGGGTATTATTAACCATGCCTGACATGTAGATGGCGTTCAGTAGTATTTGTTGTAAGATATGGTAATGACATCAGGGATTAACATGAATGTCTTTCAGTGTAACGAGATCAGATTACCCATAGAAAAGCTGTTGGGTGGAGGAAGGCTGGTAAAATAGAAATTATGGTTCTATTTATTCTGTGAAAGTATAAACACAGCACATTTTAAAAGACTGAGATAGGAAATAAAAACAGACGATGAGCACCCTGTCATAGGTCTACCTCTACCACATCACATTGCTTCCCCTCTCTTCCATGACATCCTAGCCATCTGCCGATTGATGTCTGCTGATAAGATGAGTGGTGTGGGCCCAACTGCTCTGCCAAAGTGAAATATACAAGGCTACAGCTCATCTCTCCTCAGCTACTCCAAACAAATCGTCAGAGGGTGAAAATAACTCAGTGGCTAGATTTCCCAGGTTGACTTTGTTCAAAGCAATTTATCCAGATAAGCCTTCCTTTTCTCTCCATTATTCTGGGGAAATGCCATAAAAAAAGATCATGCAAAGTAAATATACTAGGTTTTAAGGAAAATCTATATATTCTACTTCTAAGAAGTATGTTTAAGGGAAACAAAAGGAATTATGGAGTTTTTGTTGCTGGTTTTAACACAAATCAACTGTGTCTTCATCATCTGGTAGCAAACTCACCCTTTTTGTTTCCATAAAATTAGATAGTCGTTGGAAATGGTAGAAAGCATGTTGGTAAGTGAAGAGGAAAAATTTTTAAGTGAAAAACAGATTAAAAAAATTGTACCAAGAACTTGGAGAACAATTTGACAGAATTCAAGCCAACCTGTGTCATTTATAATACAATCAACTCTAAGGACTGTGTATATAAAACAGATTAGAATGACTAGTCCCTGGAGAAAAGGAATTTGAATGCATAAATACTTTTCTATGTCAGCCATGTTTTTAGTAAAAATTTCAGAACAATTTAAAGCTCACATCTGGTACTAAAATTTTAAGTTTTTAGAAATGTAGTTCATGTAAATAAAGGTTTCCTTGGTCCCAAATGAGAATTATTTTATATGAGAAACTCCAGTTTAAAAACTATACCATAGAGTGCCTATCAGTGTAGGAAAACAGTTCAATTATTTTTTAATACTTGTCCAATCAAAGCAGCACCGTATCTGACTAATTCCATTATTATAATTTGAATATTCTATTACAGTATCAATATCCTGCTGCTTTTACAGTATGCCTTGTTTTGTTTTTTTTTTAAAGATTTTATTTATTTGACAGAGAGAGAGGTCAAAAGTAGGCAGAGAGGCAGGCAGAGAGAGGGGGTAAGCAGGCTCCCTGCTGAGCAGGGAGCCCGATGCAGGGCTCAATCCTAGAACCTGAGATCATGAGCCGAAGGCAGAGGCTTAATGCACTGAGCCACTCAGGTGCATCGAGTATGCCTTGTTTTTTTTTTTTTTTTAATTAACATATAATGTATTACTTGCCCCAGGGGTACAGGTCTGTGACTCACCAGGCTTACACATTTCACAGCACTCACCATAGCACATACCCTCCCCAATGTTCATCACCCAGCCACCCTCTCCCTCCGCCTGAACCCCCCAGCAGCCCTCAGTTTGAGTCTCCTATTGTTTGTCTCGGCTCCCTCCCCAGTCCCATCTTATTTCATTTTTTCCCTCCCTATCTCCCACAACCCCCTGCCCTGCCTCTCAAATTCCTCGTAACAGAGAGATCACATGGTAATTGTCTTTCTCGGATTTACTTGTTTTTTTTTTTTTAACATAATACTCTCTAGTTCAATCCATGTTGTTGTAAATAGCAAGATTTCATTTTTTGATGGCTGAATGGTATTCTAGTATTCATAGTATTTTTGATGGCTCCAGCCATCAAAAATACTAATATATATATATATATATATATATATATATATATATATATATACCATGTCTTCTTTATCCATTTGTCTATTTATGGACATCTAGGTTCTGTCCATCATTTGGCTATTGTGGACACTGCTGCTATGAATGTTCGGGTGCATGTGCTCCTTCAGATACCTACATTTTTATCTTTAGGGTAAATACCCAGTAGTGCAATTGCTGGGTCATAGGGTAGCTCTATTTTCAACATTTTGAGGAACCTCCATGCTGTTTTCCAGAGTAGCTGCACCAGCTTGCATTCCCACCAACAGTGTAGGAGGGTTCCCCTTTCTCTGCATCCTCACCAGCATCTGTCGTTTCCTGACTTGTTAATTTTAGCCATTCTGACTGGCATGAAGTGGTATCTCACTGTGGTTCTGATTTGTATTTCCCTGATGCCAAATGATATTGAGCACTTTTCCATGTGTCTGTTGGCCATTTGGATGTCTTCTTTGCTGAAATGTCTATTTATGTCTTCTGCCCATTTCTTGATTGTATTATTTGTTCTTTGGGTGTTGAGTTTGATAAGTTCTTTATAAATATTGGGTACTAGCCCTTTATCTGATATGTCATTTGTGAATATCTTCTCCCACTCTGTCAGTTGTCTTTTGGTTTTGTTGACTGTTTTCTTTGCGGTGCAAAAGCTTTTGATCTTGACGAAATCCTAGTAGTTCATTTTTGCCCTTGCTTCCCTTGCCTTTGGCGATGTTTCTAGGAAGAAGTTGCAGTGGCTGAGGTTGAAGAGGTTGCTGCCTGTGTTCTCTTCAAGGATTTTGACAGATTTCTGTCTCACATTGAGGTTTTTCATCCATTTTGAGTCTATTTTTGTGTGTGGTGTAAGGAAATGGTCCGGTTTCATTCTTATGCATGTGGCTGTCCAGTTTTCCCATCACGATTTGTTGAAGATACTGTCTTTTTTCCATTGGACATTCTTTCCTGCTTTGTCGAAGA
This sequence comes from Lutra lutra, assembly GCF_902655055.1. Classification (NCBI taxonomy): domain Eukaryota; kingdom Metazoa; phylum Chordata; class Mammalia; order Carnivora; family Mustelidae; genus Lutra; species Lutra lutra. The sequence goes on along the minus strand of NC_062296.1, from coordinate 24,183,193 downwards.
TTAGTTGACTATAGAGTTGAGGGTCCATTTCTGGGCTCTCTATTCTGTTCCATTGATCTATGGGTCTGTTTTTGTGCCAGTACCATACTGTCTTGATGATGATAGCTTTGTAATAGAGCTTGAAGTCTGGAGTTGTGATGACACAACTTTGGTTTTCTTTTTCAACATTCCTCTGGCTATTCAGGGTCTTTTCTGGTTCTGTATAAATTTTAGGATTATTTGTTCCATATCTTTGAAAAAAATAGATGATTTTGATAGGGATTGCATTAAATGTGTAGATTGCTTTAGGTAGCATAGACATACGCACAATATTTGTTCTTCCAATCCATGAGCCTTGAACGTTTTTCAATTTCGTTGTGTCTTCCTTGTTTCTTTCATGAGTACTTTACAGTTTTCTGAATACAGATTCTTTGCCTCTTTGGTTAGGTTTATTCCTAGGGTATCTTACGGTTTGGGGTGCAATTGTAGATGGGATCGACTCCTTAATTTCTCTTTCTTCTGTCCTGCTGTTGGTGTATAGAAATGCAACTGATTTCTGAGCATTAATATTGTATCCTGACACTTCACTGAATTCATGTATGAGTTCTAGCAGTTATGGGTTTTCCACATAAAGTATCATATCATCTGCAGAGAGTAAGAGTTTGACTTCTTCTATGCCAATTTGGATGCCTTTTATTTCTTTCTGTTGTCTGACTGCTGAGGCTAGGACTTCTAGTACTATGTTGAATAGCAGTGGTGATAGTGGACTTCCCTGCCGTGTTCCTAACCTTAGGGGAAAAGCTCTCAGTTTTCCCCATTGAGAATGATATTCACTGTGGGTTTTTCATAGATGGTTTTGATGATATTGAGTATGTACCCTCTATCCCTACACTGTGAAGAGTTTTGATCAAGAAAGGATGCTGTACTTTGTCAAATGCTTTTTGATTATCTATTGAGAGTATCATATGGTTCTTGTTCTTTCTTTTATTAATGTATTGTATCACATTGATTGATTTGTGGATGTTGAATCAACCTTGTGGCCCTGGAATAAATCCCACTTGGTCATGGTGAATAAACCTTTTAATGTACTGTATATTTAATGTATATTGGATAGTATTTTGGTGAGAATTTTTGCATCTATGTTCATCAAGGATATTGGTCTGTAATTCTCCTTTTTGATGGGGTCTTTGGTTTTGGGATCAAGGTAATGCTGACCTCATAAAATGAGTTTGGAAGCTTTCCTTCCATTTCTATTTTTTGGAACAGTTTCAGGAGAATAGGTATTAATTCTTTAAATGTTTGGTAGAATTCCCGTGGGAAGCCATATGCCCCTGGGCTCTTCCTTTTTGGGAGATTTTTGATGACTGCTTCAATCTCCTTACTGGTTATGGGTCTGTTCAGGTTTTCTATTTCTTCCTGGTTCGGTTTTGGTAGTTTATGTCTCTAGGAATGCATCCATTTCTTCCATATTGTCAAATTTGGTGGTGTATAGTTGCTCATGTGTTCTTGTAATTGTATTTCTTTGGTGATGGTTGTGATCTCTCCTCTTTCATTCATGACTTTATTAATTTGGGTCCTTTCTCTTTTCTTTTTGATAAGTCTGGCCAGGGGTTTATCAATCTTATTAATTCTTTCAAAGAACCAGCTCCTAGTTTCATTGATCTGTTCTACTCTTCTTCTGATTTCTATTTCATTGATTTCTGGTGTGATCTTTAAGATTTCTCTTTTCCTGCTAGGTTTAGGCCTGCTTTGCTCTTCTTTCTCCAGCTCCTTTAGGTGTAGGTGTTTCTTGAGAAAGGCTAGTATTGCTATACACTTTCCTCTCAGGACCACCATTGCTGTGTCTCAAATGTTTTGAACAGTTGTGTTTTCATTTTCATTTGTTTCCATGAATTTTTAAATTCTTCTTTAATTTCCTGGTTGTCCCAGTCATTCATTAGTAGGATGTTCTTTAGCCTCTATGTATTTGAGGCTAAAACAACTTTCCTCTTGTGATTGAGTTCTAGTTTCAAAGCATTGTGGTCTGAAAATATGCAGGGAATGATCCCAATCTTTTGGTACTGGTTGAGACCTGATTTGTGACCCAGGATGTGTTCTATTCTGGAGAATGTTCCATGTGCACTAGAGATGAATTTGCATTCTGTTGTTTTGGGATGGAATGTACTGAATATATCTGTGATATCCATCTGGTCCAGCGTGTCATTTAAAGCCTTTATTTCTTTTGCTTAGATGATCTGTCGTCCATTTCAGTGAGGGGTTGTTAAAGTCCCCTATATTATTGTATTATTGTCAATGTGTTTCTTTGATTTTGTAATCAATTGGTTTATAAAATTGGCTGCTTCCATGTTAGGGGCATAGATACTTAAAATTGTTAGATCTTCTTATTGGAGAGACCCTTTGTGTATGATATAGTGTCCTTCCTCATCTCTTATTATAGTCTTTGGCTTAAAATCTAACTTATCTGATATAGAGATCGCCACCCCAGCTTTCTTTTGTTGTCCATTAGCATGGTAAATTGTTTTCCACCCCTCACTTTAAATCTGGAGGTGTCTTTGGGTCTAAAATGAGTTTCTTATAGACAGCATATCAATGGGTCTTGTTTTTTTTTTTTTTATCCAGTCTGATACTCTGTGTCTTTTGATTGGGGGCATTTAGTCCATTTACATTCAGGGTAACTATTGAAAGATATGAATTTAGTGCCATTATATTGCCTGTAAGCTGACTGTTACTGTATATTGTCTCTGTTCCTTTCTGGTCTATTACTTTTAGGCTCTCTCTTTGCTTAGAGGACCCCTTTCAATATTTCCTGTAGGGATGGTTTGGTGTTTGCAAATCCTTTTAATTTTTGTTTGTCCTGGAAGCTTTTAATCTCTCCTTCTATTTTCAATGACAGCCTAGCTGGATATAGTATTCTTGGCTGCATATTTTTCTCATTTAGTGCTCTGAATATATCATGCCAGTCGTTTCTGGCCTGCCAGGTCTCTGTGGATAGGTCTGCTGCCAATCAAATATTTCTACCGTTGTATGTTACAGACCTCTTGTCCTGAGCTGCTTTCAGGATTTTCTGTCACAGAGGCTTGTAAGTTTTACTATTAGATGTTGGGGTGTGAACCTATTTTTATTGATTTTGAGGGGAATTCTCTGCACCCCCTGGATTTCAATGCTTGTTCCCTTTGCCAAATTAGAGAAAATCTCTGATATAATTTGTTCTAATGTACCCTCTCCCCTTCTCTTTCTTCTTCTTCTGGGATTCCAATTATTCCAATATTGTTTCATCTTATGGTATCACTTATCTCTCGAATTCTCCCCTCATGGTCCAGTAGTTGTTTATCTCTCTTTTTCTTAGCTTCTTTTTTTTTTAAAAGATTATTTATTTATTTATTTGACAGACAGAGATCACAAGTAGATGGAGAGGCAGGCAGAGAGAGAGGAGGAAGCAGGCTCCCCACTGAGCAGAGAGCCCGATGCAGGGTGCGATCCCAGGACCTAGGGACCATGACCCGAGCCGAAGGCAGAGGCCTTAACCCACTGAGCCACCCAGGCACCCCCTTAGCTTCTTTATTCTCCATCATTTGGTCTTCTATACCACTAATTCTCTCTTCTGCCTCATTTATCCTAACAGTAAGAGCCTCCTTTTTTTTTAATTGCACCTCATTGACAGTTTTTTTTTTATTTCAACTTGGTTTGATTTTAATTCTTTTATTTCTCCAGAAAGGGATTCTCTAGTATCTTCCATGCTTTCTTCTGAGTGAGGCTAGCACCTTGATAATCATCATTCTGAACTCTAGTTCTGACGTCTTACTAATGTCCATATTGATTAGGTCCCTACCATCCATACTGCTTCTTGTTCTTTTTTTTGTGGTGAGTTTTTCCACCTTGTCATTTTATCCAGATAAGAAAAGGTGAATGAGAGAACAAAATACTAAGAGGGTAGCAATGACCCCAGAAAAATATACACTAACCAAATCAGAGGAGACCTGATAAAGGAGGGAGAAGAAAGGGGGAAAAAGAAAAAAATATATATATACATATATATTTATATATATGCATGTGTGTGTGTGTGTGTGTGTATCTATCTATCTATCTATATGTGTATGTATTTTGGTCTGTTAGAAGAAACTACTTCCCAAAATTTTAAAGAAAGAAAAATGTATATATATACAAAAATAAGGGTAAACACGATGAAGGGATAGGATATGACTGTAAAGATGAAAATTTTAAAAGATTCTTAAAATGGAATATGTATATATACATATATATGTGTATATATATATATATATATATATATATATATATATATATATATATAGACTGGTGAATAGAACAGAGCCACACACTTGATTTTGGGTGCATTTTGGTCTATTAGAAGAAACTACCTCCCAAAATTTTAAAGAAAGAAAAATGTGTGTGTATATATATATATATATATATGGATAAGGGTAAACACAATGAAGGGTTGGGATATTACTGTAAAGATGAAAATTTAAAAGGATTCTTAAAATGGAATTGATATGATAAGAAGTTGGTTGAAAAAAGAAAAAAAAAAGAGGGAAGAATGTGATCAGTCTAGAGACTAGAACAAAGCCATGTCCTAGATTTAGGGTATATTTTGATCTATTAGAAGAAACTGTACCCCAAGATTTTAAAGAAAGAAAAACCTATATGTATACAAAAAATAAGGTTAAATACAATGAAGGGATAAAATATGACTATAACAATGAAAATTTAAAAATATTTTTAAAAAGGTATTGATAAGATAAAATAGTTAAAAAACGTTAAAATAGGAAAGAGGAAAAATTAAAAAATAGAATAAGAAAAAAAAATTAAAAAAATCTAACTTTGAAAGACAAAAGAGTCATGGGAAAAGAGCCATGAATTCTATGTGTTGCTTTCCCCCAACTCTGGAGTTCCATAGTTCTCATTGATCAGTGAACTTGGTCTTGGCTGGATGTTCTTGCTGATCTTCTGGGGAGGGGCCTGTTGCAGTGATTCTCAAATGTCTTGGAGGCGGAATTGCACCACCCTTGCCAGGGGCCAGGCTAAGTAATCTGCTCCGTCTTGGTCCCAGGAGCTTTTGTTCCCTGAATGCTTTCTGTACAGCTTTGGAGGATGGGAATAAAGATGGAATCCTCCCAATCTCTGGCCATGGAAGAGCCAAGAGCTCAGGGGCCCACTTCACAGTGTGTCCTCAGAGAAAAGCAGTCAATCCCTCCCGTCTCCCTGGTCTTCAGCTGCACTCTGTGCTCACGCAGCCTGTGACCATGTGGTTCTATCACTGGTACACAGCCCCGTCTGGAGTCTCCAAACCCAGCAGATTCCTGCAGCATGTTCCTGTGCTGTTTCTCCCAGAGGAGGAAGGTGAGTCTCCCTGGATGTGCCATTTGTGGGGTCCCTGCTCAAAGAGCAGTGGCCCGACTGTGCCTCAGATCATGGTTTAAGGTCACCCCGAGCTGAGAGCTCACTCCTTGGCTCCAGCTCTGTCACTGCAGCCAGCTTCCCCACTCCAATACCTGGGCACTCTGCCACACTCAGACACCCCTGGTCTTTTTGTGACCCCACGGGTCCTGAGACCACACTGTCCCTGTGAGGGCTCCACCCTCATTTAGTCTCTGGAGTGACATCCCTCAGTGGAGCAGACTTGTAAATGTTCCGATTTTGTGCTCAGCTGCTCTCTCGCTTGCTGGGGTCTGGCCCCTCCCACCGTGGTCTATCTTCCTGTATGTTGCTTTGTATTCATTTCTCCACACATCCTACTTTTCATAAAGTGGCCAATTTTCTGTTCCTAGAATTGCTGCTCTTCTTCTCTTCTATCTCCTTTTGAGTTTGTAGGTGTTCAGAATGGTTTGATAATTATCTAGCTGAACTCCTGGGACCTGATGATATTTAGGTCTCCTACTCCTCTGCCATCTTGCTCCTCCCCCCTCCTCCATATGCCTTGTTTTACACAAGCAATGAATTCAGGCAAATGCATATGGAAATAGAATCCTATTATCTTCCATTGTGTCTAATATGGTTCTGCTGGGTTTTTTTAAAGATTTATTTATTTATTTTAGAGAGAACACACGCATGAACCAGGGAGGGGCATAGGGAAAGAATGTCAAGCAGACTCCTTGCTATGCAAGGAACCTGATGCAAGTCTCAGTGCAGGGCTCGATGTGGGCTGGATGTGGGGCTGGATTTCACAACCCCAAAATCATGACCTGAGCCAAAATCAAGAGTCTGACGATTAACCAAGTGAGCCACCCAGGCACCCCTGGCTCTGCTGTTTTAAGGATACTACTCATTTTCCTCTCCTGACTTTCCCCTCTTTTGTATCCATCCTCACCCCTGCCCAGTTCAGTAAAGTGCACTAGGCAAGTGGGATAGGAAGGGAAGGGATGGTATATTGGTTAGAATAAACTTTTTTTCTGAAGAACTACTGGATGTTATCCACTGCAATATAGTATAAAAACACTTTTCACAATTGAAACATCAGCATAATTTGAATAAACCTTTTCATTCAACAAACGTTGTGGAACATCTGTGTACTTCTTTTAGGCATTGCAAATACAAATATGAATAAGTTAGCTTCTGACTCTTTTCAGTGAAAAGCATTGTGGGATGGGAGGAGTGACAGATAATTTACAATGTGGCTGGATTTTAAAGGATTGGATAGGAATTCACCAGGTAGTCAAGCAAGAGAAGTGTTTCTGGGTAAAGGAATAGTAGGTACCAGGCAAGAAGATATGAAATGACAAGGTGTTTTGGGAACACCTAAGGAAATGGTGAGGGGAGGAGAGAATGGAAAGTGGCCAGAGATGATGTTGGAAAAGGACAAGAGCTAGATCACAAAGGGCTTTGTATACCTTTGGTTATTAGAGAGGCATTCTCTCTTATTGGGTAGAGGGAGTACACATGGCCTCAATGAAATTGTCCCAAACCACGTATTTCTTTTGATTCTCATTTCTTGCTTACTAAGTTGTTTTTTGGCTTGATCGAAAGATACCTTGGTATCAGAAAAGGGACACTCAGAGCAGTAAGTAGAAATAAAATGGTAAGTGAAAAAATAGAACTCCACTTCAGATGAGTAGACAGAACAGAAAGTTCTGAAACAGACCCAATCTCTTTGGAAATTAATTATATGATAAAAGTAACATTTCAAACCAATACAGAAAGGATGGACTTTTCACGAAATGATGTTGGAACAATTGGTGAGTCTTTTTGGGGAAAAATTAAAGCTTGATTCTCTCCCTTTGCCCCCCAAAACAACTTGATCCCTACCTCATTCCTTAAACCAGATAAATTCCAAATGGAACAAAGATTTAAATATTAAAACAGAACTATTAGGAGAAAATATCAGTAAACATTTCTTACTCTTTTTAAATAGAATTACATCTTTTTATTTTTTGGAAATGATTTTTTTTAAAGTAACCTCTATACGAAATGTGTGACTCGAACTCACAACCCTGAGATCAAGATTCATATGTTCTGCTCTACCAGATAAGCCATCCAGGTGCCCCCCCATAAACATTTCAATAATCTTAAGGTGGGGAGGGTATTTTAAAGTATGTTCCTAAACTCGGAAATCACAGAAAGATTGAGAAATCTGACTACATAAAAATGTATAGTTTTCTAATAGCACATGAAAATTGAAAATAAAAACAAGGAGCTGTGGAAAAAAATTTAGATTTATGATAAATGGTGAACTTAAGATATAAAGAGCTCTTTTGAATCAATTAAAAAACCTCAACATAAGAATTAGGAAAATGGCCAATGGCTGTTATTAACCTAATCAACCTCTTCATTATCAAAATAACTAAATTATGTATTATAAATGTTAAAAATTTCAACTAAAAATTCTTTAATGTATTATTTCTTTCATCTTTGTTTCTCTAGATGAAGACCAACTCTCTTCCTTCTCAAATATGTATATCTGATGAATATTTTACCTTCTTTATTTTGACTGCCCCTGTTTTCAAAATGTAGACTTGAAACTGCTTTTTGAATGTATATTAACCCTTTGAAATATGTTTATTTGTGAACCTCCTTTTCTGGTGAATCCTAAAACAATAACTGAAAAAGATATGGGGGTAGATCTTTGTAGCCACTGAAAAAGAAATGTAAAACTGTTGTGCTAAGATCTGAGGGTGTAATAGTTTCTGGATCCTGGCTAGGACTCAATCCCTCTCATTTCTTCCTGCATACTGATGTTTTGTAGTTTTCAGTACACAATTCTTTGACCTCCTTGGTTTAATTTATTCTTAGGTATTTTATTCTTTTGGATATTATGGTAAATGCAAATGTTTTATCAATTTCCTTTTTGGATTGCTAGTGTATAGAAATACAATTGATTTCTGTGTGTTGATCTTGTATTCTGAAGTTTTGCTGCATTCATTTATTAGCTTAAGGAGATTTTTCTGGAGTCTTTATAATTTTCTGTTTATACGATCATGTCATCTGTGAATAAATTTCAGTTCTTCCTTTCCAATTTGGATGTCTTTTATTTCTTTTTCTTGCCTAATTGACCTGGCTAGAACATCCAGTACGATGCTGAATAGCAGTGAAGAAAAAGACATCCTTGAACTTAGGAACTTGGGAGGAAAGTTTTCAGTCTTTCACCACTAAATATGATATCAGCTATATATTTTTCATAAATGCCTTTTATCAGGTTGAGAAAATTCTCTTCTATTTCTATTTTTCTCAATGTTTTTATCCTGAAAGGGTGTTCGATTTTGTCTGATGCTTTTTCTGCATCAATTGAGATGGTCATGTGGATTTTTTCCATTCTATCGATGTGGAGTATAACTACACTGATGTTCTTATGTTGAACTACCCTTGCATTTGTGGGATAAATCCCACTTGATCATGGTTTATAATCCTCCTGGTACACTGCAGAATTTTGTTTGCCAGTATTTTCTGGAGGATTTTTGCATCTATATTCATGAAGGATATTGGTCTGTAGTTTTTCTTTCTTGTTATCTCTGACTTAGGTGTCTGGGTAATGCTACCCTCAAGAATGAGTTAAGAAGTATTTTTTCCACTTCTGCTTGGGAAGTAACCCAAGTATTTTTTTAAAGATTTTATTTTCAAGTAATCTCTGCACCCAAGGTGGAGCTCAACCCACAACCTCCAGATCAAGAGTTGCACGGACTACCAACTCGGACAGTCAGGTGCTCCTAGTGTTAATTATTATTATTTTTAATTATTTATTTTTGTTTTTATTATTTTAAAAAACATTTTATTTGTTTATTCATGAGAGACAGAGAGAGAAGCAGAGGCAAAGGCAGAAGGAGAAACAGGTTCCCCATGGAGCAGGGAGCCCAACACGGGACTTGATATCAGAACCTGGGATCATGACCAGAGCTGAAGGCAGATGCTTAACTGACTGAGCCACCCAGGCACCCTATTATTATTTTTTAAAGATTTTATTTATGTATGTATGTATTTTTTTTAAGATTTTATTTATTTATTTGACAGAGAGAGAGATCACAAGTAGACAGAGAGAGAGAGAGAGGGAAGCAGGCTCCCCGCCAAGCAGAGAGCCCGATGTGGGACTCGATCCCAGGACCCTGAGATCATGACCTGAGCCGAAGGCAGTGGCTTAACCCACTGAGCCACCCAGGTGCCCTATGTATGTATGTATTTGAGAGACAGAGTGCATGCAAGCAGGGGGAGGGAGAGGGACAAGCAGATTCCACACTGAGCAGAGAGCCCAACACGGAGCTCTATCTTATGACCCTGAGATTATAACCTAAGCTGAAACCAAGAGTCTGATGAATAACTGACTGAGCCACCCAGGTGCTCCAGTGTTAATTATTTTTAAATGTTTGGTAGAAATTGCCAGTATAGACATCTGGTCCTGTGCTTTTTTGTTTGATTACCAATTCAGTCTCTTGTTATAGATCTGGTCAGATATTTTTATTTCTTCTTTAGTCAGTTTCAGTAATTTTTGTCATTTGTTTTTGAAAAATGTCCAATATATGCATGAAATCTGATTTTTGTCTCTGATCCTAGCTTGGTTATTTATGTCTTTTCTCTTTCTTTTTTCTTAAATAATCTCACCAGCAGTTTGCCAATTTTATTAATAAATCTTTTCAAAAAAATTTGGATTTGTTGATTTTTTTCTACCTTATTTATGGTTTCCATATCATTTGTCTTTATTTGTTTTTGTTTTCTTTGCACTTAGGTTTTTGTTTTAATTCATTGATTAATGTATATATGTATATATGAAGTATTAGTCTGGGGTATACAAAATAATGCTAAATATTAGCATTTAATGTGGTTTATCTTAATATTTAAAACTACAAAAATTTTCTGTAAGCAATATTTTTTACAAGTTAGAAAAATGACATTAGAGTTTTTTTTTTTAAAGATTTTATTTATTTATTTGACAGAGAGAAATCACAAGTAGGCAGAGAGGCAGGCAGAGAGAGAGGAGGAAGCAGGCTCCCTGCTGAGCAGAAAGCCCGATGTGGGGCTTGAACCCAGGACCTGGGATCATGACCTGAGCCGAAGGCAGCGGCTTAACCCACTGAGGCACCCAGGCGCCCCTAGAGTTATTTATTTTTTTTATGAGTACATTTATTTGTAGTAAAAGTACAAATCATATGTGGGAAAGATATACACCAATGTCAGAATAGTAGTTATCTTACAGAAGGAAAAGAGGTGAAGGGATATATGTGTAATATTTTATTTCTTACAAAGAAAACATTAAAAATATAAATAAATACATGGGGTGCCTGAGTGGCTCAGTGGGTTAAAGCCTCTGCCTTCAGCTCAGGTCATGATCCCAGGGTCCTGAGATGGAGCCCCACGTTGGGCTCTGCTCAGCAGGGAGCCTGTTTCCTCCCCCCCCCTCTGCCTGCCTCTCTGACTACTTGTGATCTCTGTCTGTCAAATAAACAAATAAAATATTTTAAAAATATATAAATAAATACATAAAACAAATAAGGCACAATACTAACAACTGTTTAATTTTATTGGTGGGGAAATCTCACAAGAATTGATAATTAGAATTTTTGTTTTTGGGGCGCCTGGGTGGCTCAGTGGTTTAAGCCACTGCCTTCGGCTCAGGTCATGGTCTCAGGGTCCTGGGATCGAGTCCTGCATCGGGCTCTCTGCTCAGTGGGAAGCCTGCTTCCTCCTCTCTCTCTGCCTGCTTCTCTGCCTACCTGTGATCTCTGTCTGTCAAATAAATAAATAAAATCTTAAAAAAAAAAGAATTTTTGTTTTCATACTGTTTAAATGTTAACAAGTAGTCATTCCACGTAAATAATATACAAAGACTTATATAAACAAGAATAACAATAACATTTTTAGAAATTGCATATTTCATTGATGATTTCTCTGTTTAAAATGCAGTATTGGGGCGCCTGGGTGGCTCAGTGGGTTAAGCCGCTGCCTTCGGCTCAGGTCATGATCTCAGGGTCCTGGGATCGAGCCCCGCATCGGGCTCTCTGCTCAGCAGGGAGCCTGCTTCCTCCTCTCTCTCTGCCTGCTTGTGATCTCTCTGTCAAATAAATAAATAAAATCTTTAAAAAAAATTAAAAAAAAATAAAATGCAGTATTGATTTTGTTGGTCATTTCTACTGGTTCTTGCTCTTGGAGTCGAATTCCCTTGTGTGCTTGGTCATCTTTGTGTGTTCCTCACTATACTTAAATTTTTTGGTAAGAATAATTTGAGATCAAGGATAAAGTATCTTCCTCCAAAGAAGATATGTATTCGTTTCTGTCAGGCACTTGGGCGCCAGCAATATGGCATTGCTTTAAGTTTAGCTGAAGGCTTGACGCTCTCTGAATAATCCAAGAATCTGATTTAGGCTGTAATCCCATGTAAGGACTGTCCCAATTCTGGCTCCCCCTTTCCCGGAGGGTGTTGAACTCCAGGGCCCTGACTTATTGTGGGAAAGCTCTGTTGGTGAAGGCTCTGGGCTTTGACTTCTGTGAGTTTTTGAAATGGATATTCAAAAATTGGGGGGAATGTCAAAAACCCTCAGAGAAAAAGTTGCTTTTGTTCTTATTCATCTCCCTGGTGAATATTTGCTCTTTACTTTGGCCTCATAATTTGGTACTGTCACACGTTGGGTCTTTCGTGCTTTTAATATGGTGATTTTTATATTTTCTCTGGCTTTTTCACTTGTTTTCAGTATGAAGGTTGTCCAGATAATCTAGCCCTCAATTACCAGAATGAAGAAGCTGGCATTTAATACAGCCATATTTTATTTTCTTTCTCTTCTGCTTAAAGTGAAGACCCTTCTTCTATGTCCTTTTGGGCTTAATGCCTCATCTGTGTGGGATCACTCAAACAGAAGGAGACATATTTCCATAAGAATAAGCAGTAATCATAAGGCCTAGGATAGGTCTCCAGGGCAAAAGAAAAAAAAATCTACAAAAACATAAGCTGACTCTAGTTCCAACAACACCCAGCAATTTTCACATCATCAAACATCAAACAGAACTCAGTTTATCAGTTGAAAAATACCTTCATTCAGGTTGCTTCATAGTTTCCTTCAAGAACAAACATACTTTGCATGTTTGGAACTGAAGGGCCCATTCAAGGGTTCTCCCCAGCCCTCTCCCCCAAAAGAAGCAGTTTGAACAAAGACGACTTCACATTTCCACTTCTCAAGTCCTGTGCTCATATTCTTTAAATAACAGCTATCTCAATATTTTAAAAAAATTCCTAGGCCCCACAATTAATCCTAGGCCCGTTGTTAACTTTTCATCATAACAGGCAGATTCCAACTGATTCCTTCCTCCACCTTTCCCCTTCTCGACCTTGGATATTTTAAGTGGAACAAGGTAGATGACCTACAATGCTGTCTTTCATAAAGGCTGCCTGCTGCTAAATAGGTCTTGCCAACATATTTGCTTATAAAAACAGGCACCTCTGTGGCAATATTTTATTCCAATGATGCTTTTTCCATTCTACCAGTACATGCCAGAAATGGTTGATGACCCTTAATACAATGGAGTCAACTGTGCTACTTTACATTTTTTGGTCTGTTTTGACTGGCTAAGAACCCCAAGCTGAGGTATTTTAAGACATCAAAGAGACATTGAATTTTATGAATAAGGAAGAGGGTAGTACATGAAGGCACTTTATTGGTTTTTAAATTTGAAAATTAGAGCTGTTTGTTCAGCAAGTTTTCATTTAATATTTGACAGAAATACAGGCTGTTTCAAAGAGGCATCTTAGAATATTGCATTTTAAGGATGCCTGGGTGGCTCAGTCTTTGGGCGTCTGCTTTTGGCACAGGTTGTGATCCCAGGGTCCTGGGATCGAGCCCTGCATTGGGATCCCTGCTTGGCAGGAAGCCCACTTCTCCCTCTCTCATTCTGTCAGCGTGTGTTCCCTCTCTTGCTGTCTCTGTCTCTGACAAATAAATAAAATCTTTAAAAAAAATACTGCATTTTAAAATAATTTGTTTTAACACAAGGAAGTTTGTATATTGGGTGTAGATGGGAAATGGAGTGAGACTGTGTAAAATGGAGAGTGCATCAGAAAAAAATAATGGGGGCAGCTGGGTGGCTCAGTGGGTTGAGCATCTGACTCTTGGTTGAGCATCTGACTCTTGGTCGTGGTCTCAGGGTGGTGGGATGCTCAGCGGGGAGTCTGCTGGAAATTTTCTCCCTCTCCCTCTGCCCCTCCTCCTGTTAGCTCTCTCTCTCTCAAATAAATGAATAAAAATGTTGAAAAAAAAGAATTAAAAAAAAAAGGATGAATGGAGGGAGATCTTAGGTAGAGGAGAAGGATGGATGATTTGCTTAAAGCTGGCTACCTGCCTCCTCCTGTCCTTGGAAGTTTGTAAGGATTAGCCGAGGATATACCAGTTATGATACAGTAACAAATAGTAACAAAGTAGTCCCTTACAGCAGCAAAAATTTATTTATCTTTCATATCCAATGTGGGTCTGAGGGAATTTATAGCACATCTGTACCTCTATATGGCATTTATATCATCCAAGCTGATGGGGGCTTCATTGTCTGATAATTGCATGGTCTTAAACATATGATTGTTTTAAACTTGATTGATGTAGCATGGGAAGAAAGACAGTCTGAGGATCTTGCACAAGCAATTAAATACTCCATTCCAGAAATGATATGTGTCACTTCCATCTGCAACCCCCTGGCCAAACTTGCCACATGGCCCTCACCAACTTCATGATGGATGGAGAAGTGTAATATCCTGTGTGCTTGGAAGGAAAGGAGAACTGGGGTGCCTGGCTGGCTTAAGTGGAAGAGCTTGCAACACTTGATCTTGGGGTCATGAGTTCAAGCCCCATGCTGGGTGTAGAGATCACTAAAAGATAAATAAGTAAAACTAAAAAAGGAAGAAGAAGAAGAAGAAGAAGAAGAAGAAGAAGAAGAAGAAGAAGAAGAAGAAGAAGAAGAGAAGGAGAAGGAGAAGGAAGAGGAAGGAGGAGGAGGAGGAGGAAGAGGAGGAGGAGGGAGAACCAGACATTACCGGACATTAGAAGTTGCTACCAAAGAGATGCATGCCTGAGGTTCTTTTCATCTTACAAGTTATGTGTCATAAAAAATAAGTAAAAAATGTATGGTTCTTAGCCAGAGTGTTTTAGCCCCAAACATATGGCTGCGGCATATTGTGGAGAGAAAGGAGCCATTTGTTTTTAGAAAAAGTTACTCCTACGCCTAAGAGAAATAGGTTCTCGCAGACCACCACAACAATGTAGTGAAATGAAAAACAGTTTGGCAGTTGATTTTATGTGTTAACTAGGCTAGACTATGGTACCTAGTTGTTTGGTCAAACACAAGTCTAGGTGTTGCTATGAAGATATTTTTTAGATGTGATCAATATTTACAACCAGTTGACTTTAAGTAAAGCAGATTACTCTCTATAATATGGGTGGGCCTCATCCAATCAGTCGAAGGCAATAAAAGCAAAGACTGAAGTTTCCTGAAGAAGTGAATTCTGCCTCAAGACTATAACAGAAATTCTGCCTGATTTTCCAGCCTGCTGGCTGCCTTATAGAGTTCAGACTCAAGACTACAACAACTCTTTTTTTTTTAAAGATTTTATTTATTTATTTGACAGATAGAGATTACAAGTAGGCAGAGAGGCAGGCAGAGAGGCAGGCAGAGAGAGAGAAAGAAGCAGGATCCCTGCCAAGCAGAGAGCCTGATGCAGGGCTCGATCCCAGAACCCTGAGATCATAACCTGAGCTGAAGGCAGAGGCTTAACCCACTGAGCCACCCAGGTGCCCCAAGACTACAACTCTTACCTCAATTTCCAAACTGTCAGCCAGCCCTACAGGTTTCAAATTTGTCGGCACAATCATGTAAGCTAATTCCTTAAAAGAAATCTCTCTCTCCTTGTACACACACACACACATACACCCCTCCCCCCCCACAGATTGTCTCTTGGGAAGACCCTAATAGAAACAGTATCTATTAAGTTTTATAACAATGCTTTGATGGAATTAAACAAATTGGTAAAATTCATTCTTAGCCAAACATCCTCTCAAGTTTCTCTGGAATAGCTCCAGCAGTCATGGGAAGAATCTCTTAAAATCTTAGTAGGAGGGGCGCCTGGGTGGCTCAGTGGGTTAAGCCGCTGCCTTTGGCTCAGGTCATGATCTCAGGGTCCTGGGATCGAGCCCCGCATCGGGCTCTCTGCTCAGCAGGGAGCCTGCTTCCTCCTCTCTCTCTGCCTGCCTCTCTGCTTGCTTATGATCTCTGTCTGTCAAATAAATAAATAAATAAAATCTTTAAAAAAAAAATCTTAGTAGGAATTCCTTGGTAGGGAGATGAGGTGTATGAAATATTACACTTAAGACACTTCAAAAGGCTATCTGTAAAGGGTGTTGATCACATGAATTTAAGTGGAATCACAGAATTTGTCTAGTGGAAGGTTAAGGGTCTGCCACTTCACTGAGACTGTAACTTTAACAGATCATGTGATATGTAATTTTGTCTATCATAGGGGCTGATTTCGTCATCAAAATCCATCTCTGGGGACGCCTGGGTGGCTCAGTTGGTTAAGCAGCTGCCTTCGGCTCAGGTCATGATCCCAGCGTCCTGGGATCGAGTCCCACATCGGGCTCCTTGCTTGGCAGGGAGCCTGCTTCTCCCTCTGCCTCTGCCTGCCACTCTGTCTGCCTGTGCTCACTCTCGCTTCTCTCTCTATGACAAATAAATAAATAAAATCTTTAAAAAAAAAAAAAAATCCATCTCTGAGGGCGCCTGACTGGCTCAGTCAGAAGAGCATTCAATTCTTGATCTTGAGGTCATGAGTTCGAGCCACATGCTGGGTGTAGAGATTACTTAAATAAATAAAACTTCTAAAAAAATGCATTGCTGTCTTCTTCTTAGTAAGGCACACAAATTTTGTGTGATTCCACGGCCTGAGTCTCTTTTGCATGTCTATAAGTTCATATGTGAAAGTGATTTTGCCTTACAAATTTTTGTTTATTGCAAATAAACAACTTCATTTGATAGAGAGGGACAAAGTACCTCACAGGCACTGTTTATATAGAGCCCAGGCTGAGAAATGTATAAGCCTCGCAGAGATTCTCAGACTTTAATGCACACACAGAGCACTGGGGAGCTTGCTAAAGTGCTGATTTGCCTTCTGTAGGTCTGCAGTGGGACTGGAGATTCTGCATTTCTAAAAAGTTCTTAAGTGATGCCCATGCTGCCGGTCATGACCGAGGGCACTCTGAGTAGTGAGGCCAGGCGGTTTCATCTATGACTAGGGTGTCCATCACCACTTCATGCTGATAAGCCCCCGTCTTCCCTAGAGGTGTCCCTCTTTTTCAACACCCTGTCTCCCCTAGCTCACTAAACGGCCACAGTTGTAGCTCAAGTCAGACACCTGAAAATCCTCTGTGACCTTTCTTCCCCCATCTCCTTATCTAATCAGTGACCATATCCTGTCAAGCCTACTTTCAAAACACCTCTCAAATTCAACCTTTCTTACTCTCCACTATAATATCTATTGTCCTTTCCCAGGCCACCATCATTCCTTCCTTGGGCACCAAACGCTGCCCTCCAATGTGCTCCCTTCTTCTTGCCTTGCCCTCCTACCATTCCTTCTCTTTGCAACTGGACCCTTCTCTCTAATGCAAACTTGTGCAGGCCACTCTGCTGCTTAAAATTCCTACTGCCATTAGGATAAAGTCCAAATTCTGATCCCATGGTTTGCAAGGTTCTGCAATACCTGTGCCTTGATTATTTCTCTAGCTTCACTTCCCATTGGTCTCCCATTCCTGTCCTGCACTCTAAGATGCTGCTCTGTGGTCTTTTTCTAGATGTCCACTTGAGTCTTTTTCCTTGGTGCTTCTGCATATAACTTTCACTCCGCCCAGAGCTCTCTTTCTCTACCTTTTGATCAGGCTTTAGCTTAGGTATCACCGGAATCTTTCCTTGATTCACCTAAGCTGTCCTGAGGACCCCTCCTCGGTGCCCCCACGGGTCCCTGTATTCCTCTGTCATAGCAGCATAATTAACAGTTTGCAGTTGACCTTTGAACAACATAGGTTTGGACTGTGCAGATCTACTTATGTGTGGATTTTTTTTGATCACTACAGTAGAGTACTGTAAGTGTATTTTCTCTTCCTTATGATTTTCTTGCTAACATTTTCTCTTCTCCAGCTTACTTTATTGTAAGAATATAGTATATCATACATATAACATACAAAATATGTATCTATCAACTGTTTATGTTATTGGTGAGGCTTTTGGCCAATAGTAGGCTATTAGTAGCTACATTTCTGGGGAGTCAAAATTTATTTGTAGAGTTTTGGCGACATGGGGCATTGGTTCCCCTAAGCCTCAGGTTGTTCAAGGTCAACTGTACTAGTTTCTCTCACCAGGATGTGAGCTCTATAAGGGCAGGGGTCATGTCCATTTTGTCCAATGCCTAGCATGCAGCTTAGCAATTAATGGATGTTCATAAACATTTGCAAATGAATGGCTAAGTAAGGGAGTGAATGAATGTCAGACATTCTATATCTCTGGTGTGAGGATTCTACTGGTGCCTCAGCCTTCAATAAATTTTCTAGGTTTTCCTGGGAAGGAGCTTCCCCCAGTTTTCTTATTTGATTTCCTCCAGACATGCAATGTAATCTTCCAGATACATTCGGGGCAAAGCAACCAAGTTTAAGGGGTTGGAGGATGGGGCAATAGGGTAGTGGTGGTACTCATGTTCCTGGTGAGTTAGTAGTATTGCTTGTGTAGCTGAAGGCTGTTTTTTTGTGCTTACAAAGCAACTTCACCTTTTCTTCCTTCCTTCCTTCCTTCCTTCCTTCCTTCCTTCCTTCCTTCCTTCCTTTCTTTCCTTCCTTCTTTTCTTTCTTCCTTTCTATCAGGTCTGTCTCTTTCAAGCGGAATGTCAAGTCCATGAGGACTGATGTCAAGTTTTCTACCACTTTTGAAGGATTCCAACTTTGCTGGCCCAGTCTTAACACTTGATAAGCAGAATCCCCAGGGGCTGATCAAAAGTTTGTGTTCAGGGGGATTGAACGTTTTGTTTGGTTCACCTTGTCAGAAGTGGCAAAGTTTGGCTGCGCATTGGTTGCTGATGATTTTGAGGCTCACTGGCAAAGATAACCAGACTAGAAGTGTGCTTTTGTCCTTGTTTTACAGAGGTGCGGGGTGTCCTCTTGAGTGAAGGCGTTGCCATATGTTAATATTGGGTTATTGTTATAACAACTTTGCTCTGGGATTAAAGTGTCTTCCCAGGTCTTTGTTATTCATTTTAATGTGTAAACATGTCAACAACTGAGTCTCCTTGAAAATCGCACCAGCCACTTCTGAAAAGAAAAAGGGGCAGTTTTTCATGTGGGGGAAGAGATTATGTACATCTGTGAATTTCTTATTCTGCATAACTGATAGCACATTTTTTATTTCACTGTGCCTTTTAGTCTTCTCCTTGGATTTCACTAACAAGAGACCCTTTACAGCTTATCCCGGAAAACCTGTGGATCAATTTATATGCTGTGTCAGAAACACTGAGATAGGCAACACAACATATAGTAAAAATTCAAACGTGTGTGAAAAGAGTTAACCTAAGGTTCAACTCGAGAGTTACAGAATTCTTTTTTTAAAAAAAGATTTTATTTATTTATTGGACAGACAGAGATCACAAATAGGCAGAGGCAGGCAGAGAGAGAGAGACAGGGGGAAGCAGGCTCCCTGCCAAGCAGAGAGCTTGATGCGGGGCTCGATCCCAGGACCCTGGGATCATGACCTGAGCCGAAGGGAGAGGCTTTAACCCACTGAGCCACCCAGACGCCCCGAGAGTTACAGAATTCTTTAATAAATGATCTGTGAGTAAACATTTAGATGTGTTAGAGAGATTCTAAGCTGAATCCTTTTGTGTCCTTCATGCACTGTGAATATGTAACCCACGTTTGATCTTGTTTAATAATTTGTATTTTTCATATTGTATTCTTCTGAGATCAGGTACAATAATACTGAGAGATCACCTACCTACATCCTTTTTTTGTAGGCCTCAACCACCTATTCTCTAATATGTACAGTTATATACCAGAGTTGTAAACATTAGTGTGATTAACCATGTTTTTTCTGGTTGTCCTTAGGTACATGGAAGGATTTCACTTCCTGGCCTCTTTGAGGTTAGGTGAAACCTGTGATGTGTGAGTAGTTGCTACAGACTGAATGTTTGTGTGCCCTCAAAATTCATATACTGAAGCCCATGTGATAGTATTTGGAGGTGGGGTCTTTGGGAGGTAATTAGGTCATGAAGATAAAGCGCTCAGGAATGGGAGTGCCCTTACAGGAAGAGACACAAAAAATAATAAAGAATGAAGTAAAGAATAACCAAAGAAACAACAGCAGCTGCAGCAAGAGGAAGGGGAAGGGGTAAAGGAGGGGGAAGAGGTGGAGGAAATTAAGTGACACAATAGAGATGTTCTCGCTGCCTTGTAAGGATACAAGACAATACCCATCTGTAAACCAGGAAGAGGGCTCTCACCAGGAACCAATTTGGTTAGCATCTTGATCTTGGACTTTCCAGCGAGAAATAAATTTCTGTTAATACGCAGTCTATGGCATTTTGTTATAGCAGCCCAAGATGATAAGACAGTAGTGGTGATATGTCACTTTTAAACCAGAGAACTTAGTTACCAATGGTAGACTCTCTGGAGCATTCTTTTTCCTTCAGGCTGGTCCAAGAGTGATCATAATGAGCAGAGACGTCTGCCAACTTATGAAGGACATGAAGAGAGAATGAGATATATTTGTTATCTTAAGCCACTGAGATTTGAGGATTGTTACTCCAGCAGATCCTAGCCCATCTTGATTCATAAACCTTGGTGTAGCATGGGCCTTGGTTCCATACAGAGGAGAAATCAGGGATGTTAATCTTAAAGTCTGTCATGTTAGAGGAGCCATTTCACCATCTATAGTATCCCTCTAAGACTATTTGGGGGCTTTAGCTAATAATCAACCTGGGAAGGATTTGTGTCCCCTCAGCTCTCTAATAACTGGAATCCTGGAAGTTAATCAGGAAGGTGATACCATTCATTCCTTTCCAGAAACCCTCCAATCTTGTCTCTTCCAGACTGGAGATACACAGAACTACAATGCAGATTTTGGGAAACAAAAATTTGAGGTCATCAAGGGTCATGAATTCCACAGTGACTATTCTGCTAACACCCTGTACTCTTGGTCATGAGGTGGCCACTTGCCCCAAAGTGGGTTAATCAGAATCGTTATTCCAGAATTTTTATACTAAGCTATATACACAGCTATAAAGATATAAGCCCAAATCTGTTTAAGCCTTCTTTTTTCCCCCTCCTCATGTAGAAAATCTGACAGGAGGAGGTGGAAAAGGAAACATTCCAAGAGAAGCAGCAATGAGAAATAGAGAAATGGAGATCTAGAGATAGTGAGAACAAGTTGATGGTACTTGTGTTCCTTCTTCCAGTCATCAGTGCAGCCAGCTCCTTCTCTATCATTGATACATTTTTGGTTTTTGGGACAATAAAGTTACCTTCCAACCCCACTGTTTATTCAGCTTAAACCAGTTATATTTGAACCACTTGTAAATAAGTAAGTCTTGATTAGCGAAATGGTTTAAGCAACTCTCTTTCTTTTTCTTCTTATCCTAATGTGATTTCCTAACCCTTTTATATCATGACACAAATGGAAAGTGATAACATCTGTATGACACCTGGGGGAAAATAGAGGGTATGTATATGAGACTTACTGACAACATCCATTATTTTTTCTTCTCATGTAACTGAAAGAAAGATAAATACAAAATGTTAAAGAAGATATTAAATGTGGGGCACCTGGGTGGCTCAGTTGGTTAAGCATCTGCTTTCCACTCAGGTCATGATCCCAGGGTCCTGGGATTGAGCCCTACATCGGGCTCCCTGCTTAGCAGGGCGCCTGCTTCTCCCTCTCCCTCTGCCTGCCTCTCCCCCTGCTTGTGCTTTCTCTCTCTCTGTCTGTCAAATAAATAAAATCTTAAGAAAGAAGATATTAGGGGCGCCTGGGTGGCTCAGTGGGTTAAGCCGCTGCCTTCGGCTCAGGTCATGATCTCAGGGTCCTAGGATCGAGTCCCGCATCGGGCTCTCTGCTCAGCAGGAAGCCTGCTTCCCTCTCTCTCTCTGCCTGCCTCTCCGTCTACTTGTGATCTCTCTCTGTCAAATAAATAAATAAAATCTTAAAAAAAAAAAAGAAAGAAGATATTAAACATGTGTGTCAAATACACATAAAATATTTTCAAAACTGTTTCATGAAAAACATGAGCTTCCTTCAATATAACTTTTTTTTTTTTTTTTTACAGAGAGAGAGAGGGACAGAGGGAGAATCTTAAGCAAGCTCCACACCCAGTGTGTGAGCCAGAAGTGGGGCTCCATATCACCACCGTGAGATCATGACCTGAGCCAAAATTAAGAGTTGGACACTTAACCAACTGAGCCACCCAGGCACCCCCACTTCTATATAACTTTTTATATGGGATGTTGTGTTTGAAGTGATTATACACATTCCCTATTAGGATTTGGGTGATGATTCTTTGAATTCTTCATGGACTCCATTGACCAGAAACTTTGTTCCCACAAGTAGATGGTAAAGACGATTTAAACCTGGGGGCACCTGGCTGGCTCAGCTGGTAGAGCATGTGATTCTAAATCTCAGGGTTGAGCCCCACTTTGTGTGTAGAGTTTACCTTAAAAAACTGTTTTTTAAAAAATGACAATTTAAACCTTGTTTTACAATCATTCCAAAATTTGCAAGAATTAACGTATAGAGTCATTTTCCCTTATTGATAAATACTATGATGAAATATCTTTTGATGACATGAATGGTTTTCCAATCCAGCTGAACTCTTTTATGTCAAGCACAGTATTTTGCAGTCATGATGATGCTACAATTTGCAGAATGCACATGGCTAAGTTGGGTGCAACTGAAAGGGCACAGCAAACATGCTAAGTGTGTGACATGTGACAATGTGAATTTGAGTCTGTTACTTGGAACTGTAGCCTCTAACCCAGCAGTTCCCCTCCTCACTCTTTCCCCTGGTCTCCCCCAAATTGATGTCCTGGTGGTGGAGCACCTCCTTGGTCTGCTCAGCATGAAGAAATGGAGTCTCGATCACCAGAAGTGCCCTTTGTGCTGGCTGGCTGTGAGGACTGTAGGGCAGATTCCAGATTCTGATCTACAGGGTCTGTCTTTTGAAAAAACAAACAAACAAACCAACAAACCTACCTCAGCCACCAGCAGCTGGTGACAACTAGCTTAGGGGCTCTGGCTCTCCTAAACCCTACCTGATTGCCCCAAACACTAAAAAGATCAATAATCCGTGCCTACTTCTAATCCACTGAAAGCACCCCAGTGTGTCAGGACCCATGGATTGGAAAGCTCTGCTCTATCTATGAAATCTTTCACTAGAATTCCATGAGGAGATGGCAGGAAATTTTGCTATTTTAGGCCTTCAGAAGAAGGATGTCTCACTGGCACTCTTGCTTGCTGTCTCTCAACCTCTCTCTCTAAAGTGCTCCCAGTATTTGTTTTTCAGCCTCTCTAGCATTCCCACTTCTTTGGGAAACTATACTCGTGTCTTCAAGAGAAGGTTTTGGTTTCTTCATCTGAGTGGAGATGGAGGCTTGCCACTACCCAGGTCAGCCAGGCTTTGAGGCTGAAGTCTATGGGTGGTGTGACCTGCCTGCTGCTGAGTACAGCAGTACTTCTGTTACTACCCCCAATACTTAGAGAGGTTTCTGCGACAGCATATGTCTCAGCCACTATGGCACCCAGGATGGGGTTGGACTGCTGGACTCCTAGCAATGCTGTGTTTTAGCAACAGGGACAACAGCTGAAGAAAACATTTCCTAGGTGGACTGAGCGGGCTTCCAGCTTTCTTTCCTCAAGTCGACAGAAGCCAGTACTGGCCCTTTGAAATGAGTATGACCCCTGAGTTTCATAGGACCCTTGCAAGAGGAGGCACCCTAGAGAGTGAAGAAGCATATTCTAATGATGGGTAAGCTGAGGGGCTAGGGGTCATTTAATTAGAAAAGTAATAGAAATGTAATTGTTTTACTTCAAGCTAGAGAAGTGGTATAAATATTTTTGTACACTTTAAATGTGTTTTTTGCCAAAACATAATTGCTTTAAGCTATTATTGGCTCCTAGCACAACTGGTCTTAAGAGACATGTGATGGCACATTAAAGTAGTGAAACAAAGTGGGCTGCCCTCTCTGTTAATCTCCCTGGTTGTAGACTTGAAATCTCACTGCAAACCTCACTTACTTCAGGCAAATAATCCCTGCTCTGTTAGCCTCCTCAATCCTGGGTACCCTTGGAAAGATAGAGCTAAACTTCTGAGTTTTTATCCTATTTGTTAGTGGGTTCAGATTTATAGGATTTAATCCACAGTTGACTACTCAATTTACTGAAGTGCTCCTCCCATGGTCTGGCCTGTCTGGGGAACATGAGAAGAGCCAAGTACAAAGTAATGTTAGAACCAGAGTCAAGGTCCTGGGAGTTGCCTTCTTTTCTTCTCCCTGGAATTATAAATATCACTTAGGTCATGAAACTGGTACCTCGGTGAACAGCCAAGTCACTGTCTGCCCTCAGCTGGGCTGGAATATCAGCTCACCAGTCTTGGTATTCATTTCTTGTTACCACACATACTTCCTCCTCTATGCTCTCCCTAAGCTCTTTAAGTTCTTCCCACCATAGTACTTACCACCCTGCTTACTTCTGTGTCTTTGCCTCTGTACTAAAAATTCAGTGAGGTCGATTCCTATGTCTGCCTTGTTTTTCACTGTATTCCATCACCTAGCATAAGGTCTGCTTGGCATAGAGTCAACATTCAATAAATATATGTTGCATGAATTGAACCAAACTCTGTTCGCTTTGGTAACCCGAGCAAATGTATTTCTTTCTTGAATCCTCAGTTTTCCTGTCTGTAAACTGAGGGCTATGGGCTACTCTACAAGGTCTTTTTCCATTCTGACATTTAATGGTTTACTTTCTTCAAATCTCAGTCTCACTCTCAGTAACATTCCTCACTGATGATGTCACTTTTCCATTTTGATAATTCCAGAATTGTCCAAAGTGAGATCTTGCAACATATCCTGTTCATTTCAAAATTATTTTGCATAAACTCCTTTTCCCCCTTTTATTACCTCTTGTTTCAAAGAAGGAAACTTTCTCCTCTCGCCCAAACTCCACTCTTCCATATTGTCTGCCTCATCCTGCTGTTCTTCTCTGGGATCTTACTTTCACCTGTTCACTCAACAAACACTTATTGAACATCTCCTAAGAACCAGATACCATGCTAGTCACTGAGGCTAGAACTGCAAACATCTAATATCTACTTTCAAAGAGCTTAAACTCTTCCTATACCATATCTCTATAGATGCTCTCAAATCTTAATCTTCAGCCTGGATACTTTTCCAAAACTTCAAACTCTGATATTGCAAGTGTCTTGTGGGCCTCTCCATGTGGATGTCCCACCAACCCCTTGTATCACAGGTAACGTATCCCAAAGTAAACTCTTCTTCCCCAAAATGTTTTCTCTTCTTGTTGATATTCTTACTTTAGTTAAGTTTTCTATCATGTTCTGATCCAGGCAGACTTGAAGTCTGAATTATAGTTGCCTTTTATCTTTTTGCTATCTGTGATAGGCAAATAATGGCTCCCCACAAGATAAACACATCCAAATCCCTGCAACCTATGGGTGTTACTTTGTATGGAAAAGGGACTTTGCAGATGTGATTAATAATATTGAAATAGCATAACTTAACACCAAAAAAATCCAATTAAAAATGGGCAGAAGGAAAAAAATGTGCAGAAGATACGAACAGACATTTTTCCAAAGGAAGCATACAGATAGCCAACGGACACATAAAAAGACACTCAACATCACTAATCATCAGGGAAATAAATACAAATCAAGACCACAACGAGATAGTGCCTCATACCTGCAGAATGACTAAAATAAAAAACGTGAGAAAAAAACAAGTGCTGGTGAGGATGTAGAGAAAAGGGAATACTTGTACACTGTTGGTGGGAAGGCAACTGGTGCAGCCATGGTGGAAAACAATATGGATGTTCTTCAAAAAATTAAAAATAGAATTACCATATGATCCAGTAATTCCACTGCTGGGTATTTACCCACGGAATATGAAAACACTAATTTGAAAAGACATATGCACCCCTATATTATTGCATCATTATTTATAATAAGCCAAGATATGGAAACAAATGCTCATTTATAGATGAATGGATAAAGAAGATTAAAAAAAAAGATGTCATATAGATAACAATGGAATATTAGCCATAAAAAAGACTGAAATCTATTTGTAACAACATGGATGAATCTAGAGGGTATAATGCCAAGTGAAGTCAGTCAGGAAAAGACAAATACTGTATGATTTTGCTTATATGTGGAATTTAAGAAATAAAACAAATGAACAAAGGAAAAAAAGAAACAAAAAACAGACTCTTCAATGAAGAGAACAAATTGGTGGTTGCCAGAGGGGAGGAGGGTGGCAGAATGGGCAAAATAGGTAAAGGGGATTAAGTAAATTTATCATGTATAGAATTTATCATGTATAGAATTATTGAATCATTATGTTGTACATCTGAAACTAATATAACACTGTATGTTAATTTTAGTTGAATAAAAAAATAAAGAGGAAAAAAGACTTCCTTCCCCAATGAGCAGCCTATTTTTTTAACCGCGGTCAAGTTTTGATTGAATATATATATTTTAAAGATTTCATTTATTTATTTGACAGAGAGTGAGAGTGAGAGAGAGAGAGAGAGAGTGTGTGTGTGTGTGTGTGTGTGTGTGCACAAGCAGGGGGAGGGGCAGAGGGAGAGGGAGAAGCAGGCTCCCCACTAAGCAAGAAGCCTGATGCAGGACTCAGTCCCAGGGCCCTGGGATCATGACCTGAGCTGAAGGCAGATGCTTAACCCACTGAGCCACCCAGGCACCCTCCAAATAACTATCTTAATTGTCTCTAATCTTCCCTGTGATGCTTTTCTTCCCTAGGGAAAAAAAAAGAGAATGGGAATATAGATGGAACGATATTGGCTGTGAGCGGACAATTATTGAGAATGTGGGTTCCTTGCCCTATTTTCTCTACCTCTGTAGGTGTGTGTGAATTTTCCATAATGAAGGGTTTTGAAAAGACAAAAAAAGTAAGAAGCCATGAATTCAGCCATTGCCGCAAACTAAGTACAAACACATTTCATACAGTTTAGGAACCAGCAGGAAGAAACCTTGCAAGTTGGAGCTTGTGGGTGTGAACTAGGGCCCACAGCTAAGGGTGTTTTGAGAGGTAGCAGTGTGGTCACAGGCATTAATTTTGGATTACATAGTTTGTGGATATTAAGGTGAATGAGTGACTTTTTCCCTAAAAGTCATAAAACCTATGACAAGCGGTTGATGCAGTATAGAGAACTGTGTAGAGAGGCTAGTGTGATGCTGACCTGACAATATCTTTGAGTAGTTCTTGCCATGGAGACTGGTACCTCCTGGTGGCTGACCTTCTGCTTCCTTTCCATCCTGTGAAACTCCCCCTATCAGCTCTGAGGGCCATTGTTAATTTTTCAGGAATTTTGTGAGCCAGATGATGTCACACTGGTAGCTTACAGTAGGCCATCTCTGGAAGTGTTTATTTATTTATTTATTTATTTACTTACTTTTTATTTATTATTTATTTTATTTATTATTTACTTATTTACTTTTAAAGATTTTATTTATTTATTTGACAGAGAGAGACACACACAGTGAGAGAGGGAACACAAGCAGGCAAGTGGGAGAGGGAGAAGCAGGCTTCCTGCTGAGTGGGGAGCCCGATGATGCAGGGCTTGATCCCAGGACCCTGGGATCATGACCTGAACTGAAGGCAGTTGCTTAACTAACTGAGCCACCCAGGAGCCCCAGCAGTATTTATTTGATGGGAATAAGTAAACACTACAAATCAGATATTTTGTTGTTGTTGCTGTTCTGAAGGGCTGGTCATTAAACATTTACCCGTGCACCACTGACCATACCATTCCAGTAAATTCTTTTTTTATTCAGATTAGCCAGAGTTGGATTCTGCTACCTCTCTCCCTACCTTCTCCATGTAAAACAATTAGTTAAAAAGTACACCTTGAAGAGTGAGAACAGCTTTATTACTGCTGCTGCTTCTACGTGCTAAACAGGGCATGGGACTCTTTTAAAGTCAAGGACTCCACAGATACCAATGAAGTAGTTAATTTCCTCTTATGATTGTCAAACAGCTTTCTGGAGAATTCTAAGTGACAGGTACCAAAACCAGAGGCCTCATAGAAGGCAAAACTGCCACAGCCTCTTTTTCACTACATTCCATGGTCTGTACCAAGCCTCTAGTCGTTTATTCCACATTCACTGAGATGGAGAGTACCATGAGCTGCAACTGGCCTCTAGCACATTTCTCACATTTAGTGGTTCATTGATTCCCACTGTCATTTCAGGTTTTCTCTCTGTTTTGGGAATCCAGTTTTCCTCTTGCATTAAGGAGACCTGGGTTGTACGAGTAACTGTCACTAACTCACTACGTCAATGTGGGCAACTCTCATCTTTTGAGATTGCAATCTGTAAGTTCACTCGGGGCTCTGGGATTCTCTAACTGTGCTTGTTGTTGCTAGAGAAATGGAATTACTACTGATTCCTCTTCCCAATCTGCTTTCATTACTCATCTTAAACAAGGTTTCAATTTAGATAAATTTTTTTTTAGTTAGATGAATTCCCTTTTGTTCTAAAGTTTCAAATAACACAGAGTTACACGTAGTAAAATGTGAGACTTCTTTATTCCTTCCCCATCCCCCTTTCTCTTCCTAGATGTAGCTGTGGTTATTAGCTTATGTGTTTCCATCTAGTTCTTTTAAAAGACACTTGCATACATACATACATACATACATACATACATACATATACATGTATGCAATTCACAGACACACACACATTCACACTTTTGTAAATGGAGTCATACTACGCATCTTGGTTTGTCGTTTGCGTTCATGGACTGAATCTGAGGGGACTGAACCAGAAGAATACTGGAGAAGAGGAATTTACCTCTAGCTCCTTACTTCCTTCTCCAAGGCTGCCTGAAATTTTGCTGTCTAATTTTGTTCTCTCCTCCAAGTCCCAGACTCCTTCCCCTACTCCCGCACAAGCTAAGAACATTAGTCCTCCCCATCCAAGACTTGGGCAGGGGAAGAAGCCAATTGCCAATGATGTTAGGATGAAAATTCTGTTTCCACAGTGTATTACAGGGTTTTCTGGTGCTATAATTTACTTAACTACTCCCCTTTTGGGCACCCCATTTGTCTTTAGATTTTTACTTACATTGCGCAAAAACCATCCCTATAAATATATCTTTATACATGTGTGTGTGTGTCCATAAGTTAAATTCCTTGGAGTAGAATTACTGAGTTGAAAGGAATGCACATCGAAAAATTTGAGAGACATTACCAATTGCATGCTAAAAGCTATGCCACCAATAGCGTGTGAGTGCTTATTTTCTTACACATTGTTGTCAATACTAGATATCCTTAATCTTTTTGCTTTTTTGCTAACTGATGGAGTAAGAAAAAAATCTCATTTTAATCAGTGTTTCACTAATAACTAGTGAGGTAACAGTCATCTATTTTTCATATTTTTAAAAAGATTTCATGTATTTTAGAGAGAGAAAGAGAGAGAGTGCAAGCAAGCACACAAATCGGGGAGGGAGAGGGACAAGCAGATTCTGCACTGATGAAGTTTTAGAATATAAGTGAGGTCTGGAGCCTATGACCAGGAAAGAATTATTAAGACGTCTCTGGTGCAAAAACATGTTTTTATTAAGGCACGGGGACAGGACCTATGGGCAGAAAGAGTTGCTGCCCCGTGATCCCGAGGAGTGGCTGATTATATATTCAGGAGTAGGGGAGGTGAGGACAAAGAGGGTGTTCAGAAGGGCTGACATATGGTAAAGAAGACTGAGGATACTGGAGACCTGGTTATTGTCAAACCAAGCTGTGTTTTGTTTGTTTTTTCTCTAATGAGGTACCAACATGAAGACAGTTGGGGATCTTCTGGAAGTTAGGTTATTGTAAATCACTAGGACATTGGTAAGCTGAGGGAAACTCCTGTCATGCAGGACTATGATCTCTATTAGTTAACCATTTGTTCTTCCTGTAGGGCAGCCAGGAATTCCTGAGGATGTCACAAGAGGGCTGGGTATAGGGTGCCGGCTTCTGCTTTGTCCTTAGCTAGCCTTTTGCTCCCTCATCAGCTCTGATCACAGAGCCCAATGCAGGGCTTGATCCCATGACTCTGAGACCACGACCTGAGCCAAAGTCAAGAGTCGGATGTTCAACTGACTGAACCACCCAGGGGCCCCACAACTATTTTTCATCTTAAGAATTATCTGGGGTCCTGTGGCTGGCTTAGTTGGTGGAGCATGTGACTCTTGATCTCAGGGTTGTAAGTTTAAGCTCCACGTTGGGTATGGAGATTACTTAACAAAGTAAAATAAAATCTTAAAACAAAAAAGGAATTACCTGAAACATCAGCAAAATGGCAGAACAGGGAACTCCAAAAGTTCACCCCTCCACAAAAGCAATGAATAAACCGGCAAAAACTGTCAGGACAAACTTTTTCAGAATTCTGGAAATTAATCAAATGCTTACAACAACCAGGGAAATCCTAAATCAAGAAACTATATCTATGGGGGCGCCTGGGTGGCTCAGTGGGTTAAGCTGCTGCCTTCGGCTCAGGTCATGATCTCAGAGTCCTGGGATCGAGCCCCGCATCGGGCTCTCTGCTCGGCAGGGAGCCTGCTTCCTCCTCTCTCTCTGCCTGCTTCTCTGCCTACTTGTGATCTCTCTGTCAAATAAATAAATAAAAAAAATCTTAAAAAAAAAAGAAACTATATCTATGAAACCAATATTACATTTATTAGTTAACTAGAATTTAAACAAAATTTTGAAAAAAAAGAAACTATATCTGAATCTCAGTAAGAGAACTTTGTAGCATTTAAACTTACCCTGTACCTCTCCCCATTCCCAACCTTGGCAGAGGCCTTGAAGACAACAAGCTGCATTTTTGGTATAATCACCCAGTACTAAAGGGAGTAGAACAGACTTTATTCTCCAGAATGTGGTTAATTTTTTTTTTTAAAGAAGAGCCCAAATTGTGGTTAATTTTTTGACCTGTCTGATATCTCCCTGGGAGGATTAGCTCAAAGGGCTTACCTTCATTTTACCTAATATGGAACTCCCTCAGAACTGAGATGGGGCTGTTTGCTGAAAATATTGAAAGACAAATGTTTTAGCTACTGTTGCCTGGAGCAAGAAACAACAGTAGTGGCCAACAATGGAAAACTGAAAAACTTTGGAAGAGAGGCTGGAAAATGAGTTGCTTTTGGGGAAAAGGGCTTTGAAAACCTCCTATATATTCCTGGGAATCTAGAAGGCCACATGTATGTCTAAGATGGGGCACATGCTCAAGAAAGTCCTGAGAAGGCCATAAGCTCTCATGTATGATTTACTCCCAGTCTCTGTGCAAGCAGGTAATAAAGG
The DNA here is from genome assembly GCF_902655055.1 of Lutra lutra. Taxonomy (NCBI): domain Eukaryota; kingdom Metazoa; phylum Chordata; class Mammalia; order Carnivora; family Mustelidae; genus Lutra; species Lutra lutra. Next base: position 24,152,194 of record NC_062296.1, on the reverse strand, counting down.
CTCGGGCAGACTTGTTAACTACCTGAGTGTTGATGGCATACTACAATACACACAGAGCCCCTCAGCAAAGACTCAGAGATTCGGGGTTTTGTTGTTGTTATTACAGGCATTTAAGGAATTCTCTGTTAAATCTCTAGCTGACCATTGGGGTGCCTGGGTGACTCAGTCTGTTGAATGTCTGCCATTGTTGTACCCTAGTTTTTGCGTCCAAGAGATCACCAAGGAGCCAACACTGATGCAATCACACGAGGGTTTATTTAACAAGCTTAAGCTTGGGCCCAAGTATACCTGACACAGCGGAGCAGGGACTTGGACCCCGAGCTTAGTTAAGGCAGGGGTATTTATGGGTTCCTGTTACTAAAGCAGGGTGGGGATTCCTGTTACTAAAGCAGGGTGGGGGTTTCTGGAACCAAAGCAAGGTGGGGCTTCCTGTTACTAAAGCAGGGTGGGGGTCTCTGGAACCAAAGCAGGGTGGGGGTCCTTAGAACTAAAGTAAAGTAGGGGAAAGTTCAGCTCTTGGGCAGAGGGGTCTGAGATGGCTGCCGGAGCTAAGATGGCTGTACTTATGCTAAGGCTAAACCTGAGGTGGGATGGCCTTAATTTTTCTCGGCCTCCACACCGTCAGCTCTGGTTGTGATCCTGGGGTCCTGATCAAGTTCTGCATGGGGTTCTCTATTCATTGGGGAGTCTGCTTCTCCCTCTCCCTCTGTGCTTGCTTTCTTGCTCTCTCACAAGTGAATAAATAAAATGTTTTTTTTTTTTTTTAAATCACTAGCTGACCACTAAGTGTATGGCTAAGTCAACGGCTGCCAGGAATATAAACCTTACAAAATTAGCTCAGAAAGGTCATTAAAGAAAGAAACAACCCTTCTCAAACTTTTCAAAATATAAAACAGTAGGGAACACTTCCTAACTCCTTCAACAAAGCTTGTATTATTCTGATACCAAAGCCAGACAAAGACACTCCAGAAAAGAAAACTACAGACCAATATCTTGTAGGAATATAGATACAAAAATCATCAACAAAATATAAGCAAACTGAATCCTGTATCATATTAAAAGGATTATACACCATGACCATGTGGGATTTATGCAAGAGATGCGAGGGTAGTTTTCACATATAAAAATTATACAATGTAATACACCATATTGGAGAATATTCCTTAACTAATATTCTCATATTAATAGAATGAGGGATAGAATCCCCACAATCTCATCTCAATTGATGCAGTAAAAGCATTTGACAAAATCCAATACCCTTTCATGAGAAAAATACTCAGAATATAAGGACTAAAAAGGAACTTTCTTAATATGATAAAAATCAACCCTGAGGGCCATCTGGGTGGCTCAGTGGGTTGAGTGTCTGCCTTTGGCTCAGGTCATGATCCCAGGGTCCTGGGATTGAACCCTGAATTGGGCTCCCTGCTGGGCAGAGAGCTTGCTTCTCCCTCTCCCTCTTCTGCTCCCCCTGCTTGTGCTCTCTCTATGTGTCAAAGAAATGAAAAAAATCTTTTAAAAAAACCATCAACAGAAAACCTATAGCTAACATCATACTCAATAGTGAAAGACTGAACACTTGCCCCCTAAGACCAGGCAGAAGACAAGGATGTTTGCTTTCTCCACTGCTATTCAACATTGTACTGGAAACTCTAGCCAGAGCAATTAAGCAAGAAAAAAGTAATTCAAACTGGACAGGAATAAGTAAAGCTATTTTTATTTGTAGATGACATGAGCTTTTATGTGGTAACCTTGAAGAATCCATAAAATAATTGTTAAAACTAATAAATTTCAGCAAATTTGCAGAGAATTTAAGATCAACACACAAAAATCAGCTTTACAGGGTCACCTGGTTGGCTCAGTTGGTTAACTGTCTCACTCTTGATTTCAGCCCAGGTCGTGATCTGAGGTTTTTGAGATGAAGCCCTGAGTCAGATTCCATGCTGAGCATAGAACCTGCTGAAGATTCTCTTTTTCCCTCACCCTCTACCCCTCCCCCCACTCTCTCTTGCTCTCTCTCTCTCAAAAAAATATCAGCTTTACTGGGACCCCTGGGTGCCTCAATCAGTAAAGCATCCAACTCTTGATCTCATCTCAGGTCTTGATCTTAGGGTGTGAGTTCACCCCTGCACCCAGCATGAAGCCTACTTAAGTACTAAAAAAAAATCAACTTTAGTTCTATGTACTAGCAATGAACAATCTGAAAATGAAATTAAGACAACAATTCCATTATAATGGCATCAAAAAAAGATACTTAGGAATAAATTTAACTAAGGAGGTTCAAGACATACTGGAAACTAAAAAAGATTGCTAAAAGAAATTAAAGAAGACTTAATGGGAAGACATCTTGTGCTTATGGATTGAAAGATTTAATACTGTTAGGATAGCAGTGCTACCCAGAACGATCTACAGATTTAATGCAATGTCTATCCGAATCCCAAGAGCATTTTTTTTTGCAGAAATAGAGAAATCAATCTTAAAATTCATATGGAATTACAAAGGACCCTAAATAGCAGAAACAACCTTGAAAAAGAAGAATAATTTTGGAAAACTTACATTTTACTATTTCACAACTTAATAGAAAGCTACAGTAACCACAGCAATGTGGTACTGGATTAAGTATACACATAGAGACCAAAAGAATAGAATTGAGAATCCAGAAATACACCCATATGTTATGGTCAATTGATTTTTGACAAGGGTACCAAGACCATTCAATGGGAAATAAATAGTCTTCAATAAATAGTGCTGGGGCAACTGGACATCCACACACAAAAGAATAAAGTTGGAGCCCTACCTTATATCACATACAAAAATTAACTTAAAATGTATCAAGCTCTGAATGGAAAAGCTATAAAATTCTTAGAAAGAAACATAGGTGTAAATCTTTGTGACCTTGAATTAGGAAATGACTATTTAAATATGATAACAAAAGTACAAGCAACAAAAGAAAAAATAGAGAAACTGTACTTCATAAAAATTAAAAACTTCTGTGCTTCAATGGATACAATCAAGAAAGTGAAAAGATAATTCATAGGATGAGAGAAGATATTTGGAAAGTATATGTCTGATAAGGGTCCAGTACCCAGAATATATAAAAACTCTTGCAACTCAACAAAAACAATCCAATTAAAATGGGCAAAGGAATAGACATTTTCCAAAGAATATATACAAATGGCCTATAAGCATATGAACAGATGCTAAACATTGTTTTTACTGGGAGAATGGAAATCAAAACCACGATGGGATACTATTTCATATCCACTGGGATGGTTATAATAAACAACAGAAAACAACAAGATGTAGCAAGGATGTGGAGAAATAGGAACCCTCAAACATTGCTGGTGGGAATGTAAAATGGTGCAGCTGCTCTTGAAAACATTTTGTCAGCTCCTCTGTAAATTAAACATAGATTCACCATATGACCCAGCAATTCTATTCCTAGGTAAATATATACTTAAAAGAATTAGAAACATATGTTCACATAAAAAACTGTACACAAATAACAGCATTATTCATGGTACCTGTAAAGTGGAAACAACCCAAATGTCCATCAAGTTATGAGTGGATAATAATGTGGTATATCCATGCTATGAAATATTATTCAGCCATAAAAATGAATGACACAATGTGAATGAACCTTAAAAGTATTATACTAAGTGAAAGTAGCTAGACACAAGAAGTCACATATTATCTGATTCCATTCATGAAATGTCTGGAATAGGCAAATGTATGTAGATTGTAGATTTACGTAGAATGTAGATTAGTGGTTACCAGGAGCTTAAGAAAGGAAGGAATGACTGCTTAATATGAATGGGTTACTTTTGGGGATAATGAAATGTTCTGAAATTTATGTAGTGGTGATGGTTACACAACATTGTGAATGTGTTAAAAACCCTTTAACAAAAAGAATTGTGTGGTTATGTTCTCTTTGGTTATATTTCTATTGCATAATTTGTGTTATATTAATTTGTGGAAACTCATTATATTTGGTGGCTATTAACCCTTTGTTTTTATGCTGCAAATATTTTCTCCCAGTCTATTGCTTATCCATTAAATGTGTGTGTGTGTTTGCTGTAAAGAATTTGAAAAATTTTACATCGTATTGTTTCAGGATTTTTTTCCTTTAGTGCCTGCTCTTCTTGGTCATGCTACTTTGAAGAATGAAGAGGTAGACCAGACGAAGAGTGGTGGGCAGCAAAGCAAAAATTTTTTTTAAAGATTTTTATTTATTTATTTGACAGACAGATCCCAAGTAGGCAGAGAGGCAGGCAGAGAGAGAGAAGAGGAAGCAGGCTCCCCACTGAGCAGAGAGCCCGATGTGGGGCTCGATCCCAGGACCCTGGGATCACGACCTGAGCCAAAGGCAGAGGCTTTAAACCACTGACCCACCCAGGTGCCCCCAGCAAAGCAAAATTTATTGGGTGATAGTACAAAGCTCCCAAAGAGGGAGGGCACCAGAGAGAGTTGCCATTGGAGTTTCTGACTCTAGGTTTTTGGGTTTTTTTATGAGATTGTTGGCAGGCTGTTTTAATCTGATTAACCCTCCGTGTACCTGTCACTGAGTCAGGTTTTTATCCACACACTCAGCTACCTAACAGGTAGTTGTTCATGAGAGAAAGTATAGAGGGCTCCTTCAAGGGTGGTGTAGAATAATGGGGTGGGGTCTTTTTCCTTTTAAAGGTAGTTTTTTCTTAGGATGGGGAGCCCCTTGCCGCTGTCTGACTACCCTCCATTAATGTGATTGTTTTAATCCTTTCCATTATGGCTTCTGAATTTGAAACTTAAGATATTTTCTATCCCTAAACTATAAAAATGTTTTCAACATTTCCCTCTAATGCTGTTGAGCTATTTTTTTAATGTAGGGTTTAAAAGAGTCTGGAATTTTTATATGTTGGGCATCATGTGGGAGTTTAACTATTTCTTTCCAAATGGCTCCACACAATTCACTGAATAATTCATGCTTTCCCCACTAATTTGAAATGTTCCCTATACATATTTTGATAATAACATTGAAAATGTTAGCAGTCTTTCACACTTAGGTCTTCCAGATATTCCTATGTAACAACGGATGGCCAGTGTAGTCTATATTAATTATCGACAGACAAAAATAATATTTTACCTATGCAGTTATTTTAACTATTTCTCCTCAAAAGGCACTTCTATATCACTTAAATTATTTGATTTTCTTAGTAGTTTTTAAAATGGTAGATGTATTTGCTTACTTGGGCTGTCAAAATAAGATACCATAGACTTGGTGCTACAAACTACAGAAGTTTGTTTTATCACAGTTACAGAGACTGGAAATCCAAGATCAAGGTGTCAGTGGGGTTGGTGGCTGATGTGGACGCTTCCTCTGGGTTGCAGATGGCTACGTTCTCACTGTGTGCTCACATGGCCTTTCCTTGATGTGTGTGCATGAAGAGAGAGAGAAAGAGAGGGGTGGGGAAGAAGAGACCCTGGTGTCTCCTCCCATAAGGACACTGATCCTATCAGATCAAGACCCCATCCTTATGACCTTATTTAACCTTTACTTCCTTAGCAACTCTATCTGGACATACACTGAGGGCTAGGCTTCAACATAGGAATTTGGAGGACACAAACATTCAATCTATAATATTCCACTCTTGGTCCCTCCAAATGTCCTTCTCACATGAAAAACACATTCATTTCTCCTCAACAGCCTCAAAGTCTTAGCTTATTTCAGCATCAACTCTAAAGTTTAAAGTTCAAAGTTTCATCTAAATTTCATCTGAATCAGATATGGGCAAGACTTGAGATATGATTCATCCTGAGGCTAAGTCCTCTCCAGCTATGAACCTGAAAAACCAGACAAGTTATCTGCTTCCAAAATACAATGGTGGGACAGGAAAAAGATAGCTCTTCCTATTCCAAAAGGAAGAAATCAGAAGGAAACAAAGAGTGACATGTCTAAGAAGAGACATTAAGGAATTGGTCCCATTTATACTTCTACCAAAAAACCTTAAGATACCTAGGAATAAACCTAACCAAAGAGGCAAAGGATTTGTACTCAGAAAACTATAGAACACTCATGAAAGAAATTGAGGAAGACACAAAGAAATGGAAAAACGTTCCATGCACAAGGATTAGAAGAACAAATGTTAAAAATGTCTACGCTTCCAAGAGCAATCTATATATTCAAAGCAATACCTATCAAAATACCATCAACATTTTTCTAAAAGCTAAAACAAATAATCCTAAAAGTTGTATGGAACCAGGAAAGACTCTGAATAGTCAAAGGAATGAAGAGAAAGAAAACCAAAGCTGGTGGCATCACAATTCCGGACTTAAGCTCTATTACAAAGCTGTGATCATCAAGACAGTATGGTACTGGCACAGAAACAGATACCATAGATCAATGGAACAGAATGGAGAATCCAGAAAAGGACTCTCAGCTCTATGGTCAACTAATCTTTGACAAAGCAGGAAAGAGTATCTGATGGAATAAATGACAGTCTCTTCAACAAATAGCACTGGGAAAATTGGACAGCCACATGTAGAAGAATGAAACAGGACCATTTTCTTACACTGTACACAAAAACAGACTCAAAATGGAGCACCTGAGTGGCTCAGTCAGTTAAGTGTCTGCCTAAGGCTTAGGCCATGATCCCAGGCTCCTGGAATCAAGCCCCACATCAGGCTCCCTGTTCAGTGGAGATTGTGCTTCTCCCCCTCTCTCTGGCCCTCCCCTCGAATTTTGCTCTCTCACTCTCTCAAGTGAGTAAATAAAACCTTAAAAAAAATAAGCTCAAAATGGATGAAAGACCTAAATATGACACAGGAATCCATCAAAATCCTAGAGAATACAGGCAGCAACCTTTCTGGCCTTGGCTGCAGCAAGTTCTTGCTCAGCACATCTCCAAAGGCAAGGGAAACAAAGGAAAAAATGAACTCTTGGGACTTCAAGATAAAAGCTTTTGCACAGCAAAGACAATAGTGACAAAACCAAAAGACAACAGACAGAATAGGAGAAGTTATTTGTAAATGTTTTATTAGATAAAGGGCTATATCCAAAATCTATGAAGAACTTATCAAACTCCACACCCAAAGAACAAATAATCCAATCAAGAAATGTGCAGAAGACATGAACAGATATTTCTGCAAAGAAGATACAGAGATTACAAATGACCAGCAGACACATGAAAAAATGCTCAACATCACTCAGCATCAGGGAAATACAAATCAAAATCACAATGAAATACCACCTCACACCAGTAAGAATGGCTAAAATTAACAAGTGAGGGGGGCGCCTGGGTGGCTCAGTGGGTTAAGCCGCTGCCTTCGGCTCAGGTCATGATCTCAGGGTCCTGGGATCGAGTCCCGCATCGGGCTCTCTACTCCTCAGGGAGCCTGCTTCCCTCTCTCTCTCTCTGCCTGCCTCTCTGTCTACTTGTGATCTCTCTCTGTCAAATAAATAAAATCTTAAAAAAAAAAAAAAACAAGTGAGGAAACAAAAGATGTTGAAGAGGATGCTGAGAAAGGGGAAACTTCTCACACTGTTGACAGGAATGCAAGCTGGTACAGTTACTTGAGAAAACAGTATAGAGTTTCCTTAAAAAGTTGAAAATGGAGCTACCCTACAACCCAGCGTTTGCATTACCAGGTATTTATTCCAAAGATACAAATATAGTGATCCAAAGGGGTACCTGCATCCCAATGTTTATAGCAGCAAAGTCCACAATAGCCAAACTATTAAAAGAGCCCAGATATCCATTGGCAGATGAATGGATAAAGAAGATGTGGTATATATATACACAATGGAATATTACTCAGCATTAAAAAATGAAATCTTGTCATTTGCAATGATGTGGTTGGAACTAGAGGGTATTGCGCTAAGTGAAATAAGTCAATCAGAGAAAGATAATTTTCATATGATCTCACTTATATGTGGAATTTAAGAAGCAAAACAGAGGAACATAGAAGAAGGGAGGGAAAAATAAAAGATGAAATTAGAGAGGAAGACAAACCATGAAAGACTATATATCATAGGAAACAAACTGCAGGTTGCTGGAAGGGAGGTGGCTGGGGAGATGGGGTAACTGGGTGATGGGCATTAAGGAGGGCTTGTGAAGTGATGAGTACTGGGTAATATTAAGACTTATGAATCACTGAACTCTACCTCTGGAAGTAATAATACACTGCATGTTAACTGAATTTAAATAAAAAGAGAATGACATGTCTATCATGTTGAGGGATATATGTCAGTCAGAGAAAGGCAAATACCAAATGGTTTCACTCATATGTGGAGCTTAAGGAACAAAATAAATGAACATGGGGGAATAAAAGAGAGGTAAAACATAAAACAGGTAAAACATAGGTATAGAGGTAAAACATAACTATAGAGAACAAACTGAGGGTTGCTGGAGGGGAGGTGGATGGGGGATGGGTGAGATGGGGGTTGGGTATCAAGGAGGGCGCTTGTGATGAACACTAGCTATTGCATGTAAGTAATGAATCACTAAATTCGACCCCTAAAACTAATATTACACTGTATGTTAACTAACTGGAATTTAAACAAAAACTTGAAACTAGGGAAAAAAAAACAAAATAAAACCCTAGCAAGGCAAATTCCATTAGGCTTTAAAGCTTAAGAATAATCCTCTTTGGCTTGATGCTCTGCCTTCCGAACCAGCTGGGGCCTGCAGTCTCGTCCCCATGTCCCTAGGCTGTGCTCCTGCCCCTGAAGTTCTGCTAGGTGGTGTTACAGTCTCTGTGTCTCTGCAGGTGAGGGGGGGGGGGGCGGTGTCTCACTCTCAAGGCTTTGCTGGGCTGCCCTGTCTCCAGAGCTCTAGGTTGTGGCAGCCTGGTGTCTTGAAACTTTAAAGGTGGGCCCACCCTCTAAAACCAAGGAGGAATCAACTTTTTCCCCTGGGTCTGTGCTGGAAATGGTGGCCCCTGATGATATTTGGATCACTTTCAGAATCCTTCTTTTCTTTTCTTGAAGGATAACACAATGTATAGCGGATAGCTCTAGGGCAACTTCCTGTAGAATCCAAGAAGTTCAACAGCTTTTCTTCATTTTGTGGCCTCCATCCCCACTTCAGTGGGAACTGGCAGGGTTTCTGCTGGTTAATCCCATAATAAGCCACACCCTTTATGTTCTCTCCAGAACATGCTCTTCCATTTTTTTGCCTTATGGACAGGGTGATAATTTTCCAAATCTTCAAGGTCTGCTTCCTTCTTGCTTAACAATTCCTTCAATTTCTCTCTCTCCTCTTGCATTTTTCTATAAGCAGTCAAGGAGATCCAGGCCACACCTCCAACAATTTGCTTTGAAATTTCATCAGTTAAATACCCAATTTCATTGTTCATAAGTTCTATCTCTTACACAGCACCAGAACACAATTCAGACACATTCTTTGCTGCTTTATAGCAAGGGTCACCTTTTTTCCCGTTTCTAATTAGCCTGCTCCTCATTTCTGTCTCAGACCTCAACACAATGGACTTTAATATTGATATTTCTACCACATTCCATTCACTGTTATTTATATATTCTCTAAGAAGATGAAGGCTTTGTCTACAGCTCTCCTCTTTTCTTACTAACCTCTCACCAGAATCACCTCTAACATATTTCTACCATCAGTCACTTTATGACAATCTAGGCGTTTTCTAGCCTATAACTCAAAACTCCTCCAGTCTTGGCCCATTACTCAGCTTCAACACAATTTCCACATTTTTAGTTAGTTGCTACAGCAGCACTCCCTTTCGTAGTAACAAAATTTACATTAGTCAGGGTTCTCCAGACAAAGAAACAGATAGCCAGCCCTAATTTGGGTGGGCCTTACCCAATCAGATGAACACTTGCAAAACACATTATGGTTGACCTTCCTGTAAATAAGATGGAGCTTCTCCTGCCTGACTGCCTTTGAGCTGGAAAACCTGTTTTTTTTTCCTGCCTTTGAACTCAAACAGAAACATTGGCTCTTTCTGGGTTTTAAGCGTAGTGACAATCAGACTAAAACTATACCTTTGACTCTCCTGAGCATCTAGAGGGCCAACTGTAGATCTAAGAACTTCTTAGTTTCCATAATCATGTGAGGCAATTTCTTATAATAAAAATCTCACTGTCTCTCCAAACACACACACACACAGACACACAGACACACATACACACACACGCACACACCCTATTGGTTCTATTCTGTTTCTCTGGAGCAACCTAATATAGTTGGTGAAGCGTGTTATTAACCCCATTTTGTTGAGGAGTAAGTTGAAGCCTGAGAGTTGTTAGTGTTGCTAAATACAGGTCGTTAAATAAATTAGAGACTATGATGCGTCTTTCAGATTGCAGCCTCTTATCTATTCTGCATTTCTATTGAGGATGCACATAGTGAGGATCATACCTCTCCATTTTTTATACTTTATCAACTCTTCTGAACAAACTAGAGTTCCTCTTAGTTCTTTGCATTAGGTTAATAGTGAATAGCAAAGGCCCTCTCACTTTAATACCCCCTTGAAAGTAATTTCTCTGTTTTGGAGTCTACAACTTGTGCCCTGTGGGGAGTCCCAGGAGCCCAACCTCTAAGACAACACTTTAAAATATTACTTAGTGGCTTTTGGGGGTGCCTGGGTGGCTCATTCAGTTGGGCATCCAACTCATGATTTTGGCTCAGGTTGTGATCTCAGGGTCATGAGGCAGAGGCCGGCATCAGGCTCTGTGCTCAGCAGGGAGTCTGCTTGAGATTCTCTCTCTGCTCCTCCTGCTGCTTGCTCTCTTAAAATAAGTAAATCTTAAAAAAATAAAATAAAATATTACTTAGTGATTTTTTATACTAAATACTTTCTTCCTAACCTTGTGTAGCTCTTAGAAGAAGACTCCATTCCTTTCTCCTCCCTTCCTTTCCTGCATCCATCCTACCTTCTGTTGGCAATAGCGCCCCAGTTTCATTTTGGGAGATCCTCTGTTTATATACTAGATAAAGACTGGCAGGAATATTAATTAAGACACGCTATCCTCTCCTAGCTCAGGAGTAGTGAAGGGGAACCAATCTAGGTCAATTAGAAGCGTCCTCTTGAATTTGATTCAAAGACGGGATGAAGCATCAACCAGTTCTTGTTTTGGTGCCTTCTGGATACTTGGCTTCTTTTCTTTTAAAGATTTTATTTGTTTGACAGAGACAGATCACAAGTAGGCAGAGAGGCAGGCAAAGTGGGGGAAAGCGGGCTCCCCACTGAGCAGAAAGCCCGATGTTGGGCTCCATCCCAGGACCCTGAGATCATCACTGGAGCCGAAGGCAGAGGCCCAACCCACTGAGCCACCCAGGCGCCCTGGATGCTTGGTTTCCGAAGATCTGGGTTCTCTAGGCTTTTCTTGAACTGTTTTGCTCCCCTCTAACCTTCAAATAATTCCTCTTTTTCCCAAGCTAACAAGAATTGAATTTTATTATTCACAACAAAAAACCCCCAGCTTATATAAAGGTTATTCATTCATTCAGCAAATATTTATTAAGTCTTTACTATTTGCCGAGTCCCGTGCTAGTCACTGGGGAGCTTTCTAAGTGCCTGATAGGCTGGTCTCTTTTTGTCAATAAGAAAGAAAACTAGAGTTTAATACTACAGGCCTAGATTATGAGTACCTGGAAAAAATGAAACTCTAGGAAGCAAGAGAATAATTAACAATCATTGAATAAAGTTTAATAGAAACAATAAAAACCTGAATGTTGGAATTGTAATACTTTTCTCTAATGGAAATAATTAGTTCACAGCTGTAATAATTTTCAACTTTGTAACAAGTTTCTTTAGAAGTCATTCATAGTGTTATATTCTGGAGCAGGTTTGAGTAGATCCCTGTTGCTAATCACTCAGGAACACATTACATGGTGCTGCCCATATGAGGAGCAGCCCCATCACAGAACAATGCTGATTATTTGAGGCATCTATGCTTGTGATTTATTAATAGCCTTGGGGGGTGGGTAGATACTCGGTATTTCAGGCATTTAAAAGATGATGGAGTAGTTTGAGGGAACAAGTGGTTTGGCAGAGTTAAATACGGATTCCTCTCTACTGCACACTGTTGAAATATTACATTTTCAGCCCTGATATTATCTAAAAGCTCTTGGAATTGTGGATGCTGTTCCATTAATGATTTTAGCAACTTCAGGGGCTTGGTAATTGGCTCCAACATGACCTTTCTGTTGGAACATTTAGGCTCTCCTTTCAGATTCCAGACGGAGAACTGGTGTGGATTCTCTGGCGTCATTGATTTGGAGCTCAAATTTAAAAGCATTATTTTCTCTTGCAGAAACATCTGAATTCATAGCACACATAGCTCCTAACCCGCAGCCAAATGGGTCTTTGAACTGGACTTTGGTTTCAACTGCCAATGTAAGAACATCAGTCTCTTGATCTTACACCAAACATTCTTCTCGCATGTTCATGTTCATTTGCCCTTGAAAGAGCCTATCCTTCCTACTGACCCTTACATGGGTGTGTCTTGGAAAAATTCTTATTTAACAATGTTCTTGGTGATGTGAAACTAATATTAATCTAAAACCTTTGGGATAAATCTTGTGGTATTTCTTTGTGTTCAGAGACAAGTAAAATTAAAAGTTAATAATTTTGAAAAATAATGAATTTATTCATTCAAAAACCAGTGAAATTTGTGAACGTCCTCTTCATCCACGGCAGTGAAGCACAATTCATAAAGTGTAAATTTCTTAACTCACACATGTCTTGAAAATGATGGGCTGCGCAACTCAACACGAAAGGAAAAAAAAAAACAACTGAGGTGCCCTAGATGTACTCAAAGTTAATTTTGTCAATATAATGTGTTCTCACCTCAAATAGGTGAAATTTCACCCAAATTTGGTGAAAATATGTGCAGCTATTTCCATACCATGGAGAAACTGACAAAACTGGATGTTAATCACTTCCAGATAAGACATAGGCAATTTGTCTAGTCAGTAAGGATTGTGGCCTTCCTCCTTGACTCCTGCTACTCATCAGAACCTCCACCAGAGGGCAGGCAGTAAAAGAGAAAAGAAAGGAGAGGAAAGGCTGGAAGGCCCTCACAGCAAAGAACTCAAAAGGCACCCAAACCGACTTTAGAACCCATTACCCCATAGTCCCGGGGGGTTTACCTTATTTGAATGAAGTTTCTCAAATAGGGGCACTGGGTCCAAATCATGGTTCAGTCACTTCTGGCAGTCAAGACCTATTTATTGTCTGCTGTATGTGAGGTGCTGTTCTAGACGCTTGGGAGTACAGCAATAAACAAGACAGAACATTAGTTTGTGGAATTAACATTCTAATATTGTATTTTCATAATCCCCATGAGCCTCAGTTTCCTTATCTGTACCATGGGGGCAATAACACTAGAGCTTCTATGAGTATTTGAATGAGATACTTAAGCATCTAACGACATGTCTGGATTTATTATAACTTACAGTTCATACATAGTGTCTATAAAATTGCTTATTCCAGTTTACATAATTTCATAAACACTTTCCGGTGAGTATTTCTACTCAGTCGTTTAACAGTTACGTAACATTTCATTTTGTCAATTTATTGTAAGACTTAAACGTTACTCTATTATATATACTTGGTTCATGGTAGGTTCTCAGTAAATATTTGTTGAAAGAATGTATGAATAGCTCACATTTATATTAAGTGAATATTTTCAATATTGCAAATAACACTATCTTTTTTTTAGATTTTATTTATTTATTTGACAGAGAGCAAGAAAATACAAGCAGGGGGAGCTGCAGAGGGAAAGGGCAAAGCAGACTCCCTGCTGAGCAGGAAACTAGGGGGTGGAGGGGCATTTTCCAATCCCAGGACTCTGGGATCATGACCTGAGCCCAAGGCAGATGCTCAACCGACTGAGCCACTCAGGCGCCCCAACACTCTTTATCTTTTGAATAATCTTTCTGGGAAACATTCTAAAAGTAGGATAATTTTATCAAAATGCTTGACACGAGGCACAAATATTTTTGTGATCATCAATATATGTTACCATCATGCTGCATGAAGGCTGGCATTAATTTAAAATAAGCCTACCAGGAGCACCTGGGTGGTTCAGTGGGTTGAAGCGTCTGCCTTCAGCTCAGGTCATGGTCTCACGGTCCTGGGATCGAGCCCTGCATCAGGCTCTCTGCTCAGCGGGGAGCTTGCTTCCTCCTTTCTGCCTGCCTGACTACTTGTGATCTCTGTCTACCAAATAAATAAATAAAATCTTAAAAAAATGTTTAAAAAATAAGCCTACCGCATTGTGGTCTAATTTGTATTCTTTAATTACTCGTGTTGTTTAATTTCTTCCATCCAGTTACTTACTATGTGGATATCCCTGCGGTAAAACTCACATGCTGAGGGGCAGGACACTTTGAGGGGAAGACTCAAAATTTCCCCCCCCAGCCATCAGTGCATCAGGAGTAGAGAATGAGGTGACAAAAGGAAGAATGAGGCAGAAAATGAATTAGAATGATATCGAAATGTTACAGTTTTGCCAAAGACTCAGAGATGACAGACTATTACCACAAAGGGATACCTCTCTGTTGCATCACATCAGGGGAGGGGCTGTTTTGTGCAATGAGCACCTGCGGCGTTGGAAGCGCAGGCCGCACCCTGCCCTCTTGGTTGGACTTGAGAGAGCTGATGCAGTACTGGGCATGGAAATGTTGATGAATTAGTATGAATCAGGGCCTGGCTGGCAATGTGATTTGCATACCTGTGGTTTGGGGTTAGGCATGCTATATCTTTACCTCTTTGCCTTGAAGAATAGACTTGGTTGAGTGGTTGAAATTAAGCAAGGAGACTTTGATCTGAAATGGTTTGGTAATATAAGCAACTGTGTGGTTTTGAAAAATAGTGTATTTTGAAATATTTTCAAGCTTACAGAAAAGCCGAGTGAGGCACAGAGAACGTCCATATTTCTTCCACCTAGTTTCCTAACTGTTCACACTTCACTGCACTTGTGCTCACTTACATAAGTCTTTCCAGTCCCCAGACCTCGTTAAAATTGCGCAGACCATCCCACTGAGGTCTCTTTTCCCTTTCCAGTCCAGGATTCCGTCCAGGAACATGGGTTGCATGCATGTGTTGTTTAAGCTCTTCAGGCTCTTCCAGTCTGAAATAGTTCTGTAGTCTTTCTTGATCTTTCACATCCTCTACAGTTTTAGAAACTGCTGGTTTTACATTTTGTAGGGTGACCCACATGTGTCTCCTTAGGACTAGACTCAGTCCACATACTCTCAGTAGAAATATCCCAGAAATGATGCTATGCTCTTCTTGGTACCTCACATCAGAGGGCAGACAATGCCAACCCGTCCTCTCACGGGGAATGTCAAACTTGATCACCTGGTCAGGTTGGTGTCTGCAGGTTTCCCCACTCTAAAGACACCATGTTTTTTCTGTAATCAATTGTATTTTGTGGGGAGATATTCCTAGATGATGCCAATGCCCTGTTCCTCATCAGTCCGCCAGCCACCGTCCTTAGCCTCCTGAATCACCTACTACTGTCATGGTGCCCGGAGTGATTTTCTATTTCCGTTGCTCTGCCCACATTTATTAGGTGGCCTTCTCCTATAAGGAAGAGAAGGGACCTGCTCCAGCTATCTATTGCTGTGTATCAGTAGGTTATCCATATCTATTATTATCTATTGCTGTAATCAGTAGGTTAAAACAACATTGATCTAGTTTGTGAAGCTGCATCTGGGCAAGGTGAAGTATCAGCTGGGGCTGGAGGATTCACTTGTAAGGTGGTTCACTCACATGGCTGACAAGTTGGTGCTGGCTTTTGGCTGGGCGCTCAGCGAGACTTGTCAGCCACACACCCTATGTGAGGCCTCTCTGTGTGGCTACTTAATTTTATTCTGGGATTGAGGCTGAGATTCAATAGCAAGCATCCCGAGAGGGTGAGGTGGAAATGCATGGCTTTTTTTCCTGATACTATCTCTGGAATCACATAGCTTCACTTTCGTTGTACTCTGTGGTTGAAGGGGTCATAAGTACCCACCCAGGTTCAAGGGGAAGGGACATAGCCCTCACCCCTCAGTGAGAAAATTACATTAACATCTCATAAGAACAGCATGTGACATGGAATATATTGTGGTGGGTATCTTTGTAAAATACAGTCTGTCCATCCCCCCATTTATTTATTCATTGGTTTGTTTGTATCAATATGGACTTATGGATTCCTATTTTATATAACTGGTTGTAATCCATTATTATCATTATTTATTTTGATGCTCAAATTGTCCCAGATTTGACCATTGGGAATCCCTTGCAAGGTGGTATCTGTGTTCTTTTGGCATCCTATTATTCTTTGAGCACTTCCTTTAGTGGAGGGTGGTAGATAAAAACCATGATCTGGGCACTTGGTGTGCTCATTGTCAATGGGTTGTCATTGTTTCTAGGCCTTCTTGACTACCCCCCAGAGCTAGTCGGTAAGAGGGCCTACAACACACACACACACACACACACACACACACACACACACACACACACCTATAACTAGTTCTCTATTTTTCTGAGTATATATGTTTAAAAAGCATGGGTTCATATCAAAACCTCCAATTTCAACTCAGAATCTTAGGGTTCAGTCTGGACTTGCTCCTTTCCATGTTTTTGGTATCCTCTCCAATGGTGAGAAATCTGGCGCTTATTATAATTCTCATTTATTTGCTAAATTAATGTAACCAATCTTTGAACCACATTAGCTTCATCTTCCACTTGCCACCCCTGCCCCTTACCACCAGCACCCTGCATTCTCAGACATCAACAGGCACATTGCCAATGCTCTTCCATCTGGCATCTTAACAGTGCTCCAGCGCCCTGTGTCTTTGGGTACCAAGAGACACACCTCCAGTGTGTCTCTGTGCAGCTCTCTTTTCCTTACCATTCCATGTCCTTGGGTGCCAGTGGGCATGCTACTGACATCCTTCCATATAACACCTCCTGCCCCTTCCACAGCACTCTACATCTTCCAGCACCAACAGGAATACCACTGTTGTGTCTCCGTGTTACAGCTCCCTTCACTGCCGCTGACTCCTAGAAGCTTGGAAGGGAAGATGAACAGGGAAGGTAAGCAATTGTGTTTTCACGTGATTGGACCTAGCCAATACATGGTTCAGTGTTCTCTGTCTGTAAACATCCACACTAGTTCCCTTTTTAATTATCTTTTAAAAATGCAAACTTGATCTTGTTTTTCCTCTACCTAAAACCCTTGGAGGACTTTCTGGTCGAACAGCTACAATCCCCAAACCCTACAGGACTCCACATTTGACACCCTGCTTACTTCTCCAGTATCATCTCTGTTTTATTTCTCTGGGTTCAGTCAGTTTCCTACAGCAGAACCTTCCAATCTCTTCCATAGTGTGTAAACCTAGCTCTCAGTATTTTAGGAACTGAGCCAAAGGAAGGGACTAGAGGTCTCAATGTTCAGAATGCAGACTTCAACTCAATCCCTGTTTTCAGCATGGCATCTCAGTGTGGGCCATCAGCTGTACTTAGTTCAAGTGTCCCATCTTTTGCTAGCACGGAGGAAGGGACCTGGGGACTAATTGTTCCTTCTAAAAATGTTCAATCAGTCATCCTGACTTCAACTCCTCACCAAAACTCCCACTTTTGGGAATACTTGGTACCTTCAGTTCTGGAGCCTTTTAGGGTTTGCAGTACAAGCATCTTCCTTTGGTTTCAGCATTCTCTAGGCCACTAAGTCAGTTACTACTCATTTATCCGTTTTCTATTCTCCACATTTTGTGGGGGGTGGGCGGGGTTGTGCTGTCTTGCCTGTTGTAGCCTCTCCTCCTCTTTCCTTTGTCCTCCTGGTGTTTGGCCTTTTCATTCCTTTACTGTCTTTTTTGTGGGGTCTCAGGAAGTGTTTAATTTGCCAGATTTAACTGGAAGTGGGGTTCTTTCAAATAGCAAACACCCTGGTTCCTTTTAAAGCAGATCCCAGGAACAAAAATTGGACCTCATAGAATCAGGAAATATTGTAACTAGAAACAGTCATCCAGTCCAGTGGTTCTTGTCTTTTTCTTTTAAAGACTTTAATAGAGTAGTTTTAGGTTTATAACACAACTGAGAGGGAGATACAGAGGTTTCCTACATACTCCCTGTTCCTACACATGTATAACTTCTACTATCAACAGCCCCTCACCAGAGTGGTTCATTTGTTACAACCAAAGAATCTACATTGACACATCATCACTCAGAGTCCATAGTTTACGTTGGGCAAATACTCACACAGAGTATTTTTGCTGCCCTAAGAATCCTGTCTTCTGCCTATTCATCTATCTCCCCAACACATACACCTGTGAACCACTGATCTTTTTACTGTCTCCATAGTTTTGCCTTTTCCAGAATGTCATATAGTTGGAATCCTATGGCACGCAGCCTTTTCAGATTGGCTTCTTTCACTTAGTCATATGTATTTAAATTTCCTCTTTATCTTTTCATGGCTTCCTAGCTCATCTTGAGGGGGCACTGAGTAATATTCCATTGTCTGAAGGTATTACTTGTCCTTGTCTTTTTACCACCAGGGACTCACCCCCCATCCCCTCACATCCCCAATATTTGAAAAGATTTAGACTTCCAACACTGAATTTAGGAAACTGGTCTAGTCAGTGCCTCATTTTACAGATGAGGAGACTGGGGCTCAGGGGAGAGAGGTGACTTGCCAGACTGTCACAACTAACGAGGGGCCAAGTTAGGATGTGAACCCAAGTCCCCTGCCTTCTGCTCTAGCACTCTTTTAGATCTAGGATGTGAAATGTGTGATCCCTAAAACTGATGGTTCGGTAAGGGAAATCTGTCCCGATTTTCATGCTGTGCTTTTACTCAGTAATATCATCAGTGGCATTGAAATACTACTTTCTTCTTTTTTCCTTTTTTTTTTTTTTTTTTTTTTTGGTGCATAGGAGGAAAATGCCTCCCTCTCATCTTGAGGGCCACAGAGGGCTAAACATACTGGGAATCATTGGTGCTTTCTCAGGGCCCAAAGGGAACTATTTGTTTGAAATGCAATAAAGGTTCCTCTATATCAAACATGGAGAAAAAGCAATGCTGGGAACACTTCAGAGTCAGCACGGGAGGTCTTGTTTATCCCAGTCAACCAACCAATCAGCAAGAACACACTAGACTCCTACTGTGAGCTTTTCAAGGCCAGAAGTTACCAAGGATACATGGGCTTTGCCCTGAAGGGGTTTATGATCAAATTGCAGAGACAAAACATCCTATCAACCAGCTTGTAACCTCTCTAAAGGCATGGCCTTTGTCTTCCCCATTTCTTGTGGGCCTCAGCGCATCTGGCTTCCTTCTGGATAGGAGGTCCTTATCTATGGTTTGATTAAAGCTTCTTTGTTGCATTATTTCCTCTCCCCAAAGGGGAAATAAATGAGTGCGGAGTTGAGGCAACCATGTAGCCCCATTCCCGGAGGTAAACGGACTACATACATTTTGTCTGGAAACACTGCTTTCTGCAGAATCCTTTCACATTGGTAAAGGTTAAATTTTGCTATTCTCCTGGATCTTTTGAAAATATCTCCTACAAATGAGGAGGCTAACAATAAAACCCCTACTGTTTGTATGGGCTTTGTAGTTTACCGTGATCACATTTAATCTCCTATCTTGTCTCTTTTCCTCGGCGCTTTGTACACAAATGTTATTGATTCCCTCCAGAGGCAGCCATGTGTGGTGGAATAAACGGCATGAGGCTGGAGCTCCCTTTCCCTGGGCCTCGGTTTACCTACATGCAGAAAGAGGACAGCGTTTCGATTCCACAGACTCTGAGGCACCTTCTACCTTCTGGTTGGAGTGCAGAGCCTTTGTGTGGTTTGTGCGGTGGGCGTGGCTGTTCCAAACCAAAGGGCAGGGACAGGATGCAGTCTGCTGATCAGGGACAGAGGAGGAATGGCTGAGCAGCTCTGAGCATTGTGGGTTCCTCACTCCTTGGCCCTAGATTTCCCAGGCTGTTTAAGTTCATGATCCTAGGGCACCGCCTGTCCGGCCCCCGTCCCCCCACCGTCACACACCCCGTGCCATTCAGGGTTTCTTTCCCAGGGTCGGCTTTAAAGCCCCCGGAAGATTTTCAGAGGTCTCGGATCTTCTTATTTCTTACCCTCTTGACATCTGACGCCTGAAAAGAATTTGGGTTGCCTGCCTAGGCAGGCTTCCGGAGGCCACAGGCTTCTGTGTCTTCCGGGGCGGGGGGCAGAAGGCTGCCCGAGCCGGCGCAGGCGGCCATTGTTTGGGTATTGACTCAAAGGAGCGGGAGCCACAATGCACAGGAAAAAGGATGAGCTCATGACTGCTAAATGAAAAGATTCTTATCTTGGAAACAGCGGTTTCTTATGCAAAACAGGGGGCGGCAATGTGATTGTGCCCCGCGGAGTACATTCAACAACAGGGATTTCAAATGAAGAAGCTATTTTGCATACCTACGGGAGCAGCAATGGGCCAGATTGTTCATTAATTAAAAGGGGGGGGGGCGGGCGCCGGAAAAACCCACGCTCGCACTTGCCGCTGAACCGAAATAATTCATTTGCCTTCCTCTCAGTCCCAGTTGATCAGCTTGGAGACAAATGTTTTTTCAACTCTAGGCCCCTCCAGAGAAGGGAAGGGAGGGGAGAGGAAGAGGGAGGGCGAGAGTAGGGATGAGGCGGTGAGGTCGAGGCGAGGAAGGGAGGGGTGTCGTAGATAACGGGAACATAGATAACGGTGATCTCTCAACCAGTTGTGTTTGGCGTTCAAATGTATTGTGCAGAGGTGGTGGGGTTTTGTTGCCATTTCTTCCCCACCCATGAGATTTACCTTCCAGTTCTGTTCGATTTCATCTGAAAGAAGTCTGAGCAAATCCCTGCTGATGGGGAGGAGAGGAGAGAAGAGCAATGAAGAAGGTGGGTGTGGGAGAGACTTGGAATGTGTTCTCTAACTACAGTCCCCCCATTTCCCCAGCACTGACATGTGATCCCCTGGCACTAGAACTGTGGCTGTCCTGGAAATTCCATAATGTGGGTCACCCACTGAATGGGTAATGCCACAAGTGGAGAGTTGAATGTGGTTCGGGTGGAAGGCACCAACGCCTCCCACGCATCTTTCCTACTAGCCAGGTTGCTCTCCTTCTACTACCCCACACGATCTTCTGATTAGGAATAAGAAGGTTATCATTTATCAAGCACTTTCAGACACATTACTTCCTATGTTATCTCTCATCGCTGTGTTATACATGTACGCCAGACACTTTCGCTTGTGTTTCTGTATGAGAGCTTTGCAGGTAGGCTGGGAAATAACTGCGTATTAGTGCTCCCGTCTTAGAAATGAGGCGACTGAGGCTCCGAGACATTAAGTGGGTTAGCCAAGATTGTGCAACTTGGATATTGCACTTACGATTTAAACTCACATTGGTCTGATGTCAAAACCTGTGCCTTAAAACTAACGTAGCACTGTATGTTAACTATGCTGGAATTAGAATTAAAAACTTAATCACACACACAAACACCCAAACTTGTGCCATAAACTACTGTGCGATGCTAACTCTCCTCCCTTCCCCCATTCTTCCCTCAGCTGTATTTGCCCGGCTGCTACCAAATTGCCAAGGTTGGCATTCTGGCAAGCAGGGCAATGACGGAGACCCTTCCTGAATACGAAGAACACTCGCCCTGAGCACACATACCCTTATGTGGGGAAGATAAGCTGAACTCAGCATCCATCTTACCAGCTCAGATGGAAGAATGAACACATCACCTCCAAGCACAGCGGGACTGCCCAAGGAGAACAGAGGCCTAGGCTCAAGATATAGGAATGCTTGCTTATCATTCAAAGGAGCCTGTAGGACAAGTAGTTAATCAGCACTGCCCTAGAGATATAATCACCAGATGTACCTAATGAAATCTCTAACATAAAAATTAAAGATATTTTTCAGATTCCAGATCGTACGAAGTGGCACCAGAGCACCTGCTAGCAGGACTTCATAGGCCTCCAATCAACTGTGTCCATCTTCTCAGAAGACCCCTGCCCAAATTTTGCCCTTAAAAACCCTCATTTGCAAGCCACTGGGGAGCTCAGGACTTTTAAGCATTAGCTCTCGGTTCTCCCGGGTTATGCCGCACCAATGAATCACCTATCTTTCTTTATCACAAAATCTCCGTGATTGTTTTTATTGGTTTGCTGTGTGTTGAGTGGATGAACTTTCATTTGGTTCAGTTAGAAGGTAAGGAAGCGAGCCTGGTAAATCCCTTCTCTACTACAGGCTCACCAGTATGATTCCTGTATTTTAAAGTCAGGTTTATTGAAGGGTAAACTTCATACTGTAATATTCTCTTTTTTCAAGTAAACAGATAAATGAATGTCAACAAATGTATATTGTTGTGTCACCACACACACAGTCAAGAATATTTTCATTACCCCCAAAGTTCTTTTGTGCCCCTCTGCAGTCAGTCCTTTCCCCCTATATCCAACTTCTGGCAACCACTGATCTATCGTCTATTCCCACAGTTTTTTTTTTTTTAAACAATTTTTTAAAAAGATTTTATTTATTTATTTGTCAGAGAGAGAGAGAGAGAGAGCGCACGAGCACAGGCAGACAGAGTGGCAGGCAGAGACAGAGAGAGAAGCAGGCTCCCTGCTGAGCAAGGAGCCAGATGTGGGACTCGATCCCAGGACGCTGGGATCATGACCTGAGCCGAAGGCAGCGGCTTAACCAACTGAGCCACCCAGGCGTCCCTACTCCCACAGTTTTGAGTTCTCCTGAAAGTTATATAAATGGAATCATACAATATATAGATTTTTAGGCTTGACTTCTTTTATTTAGCATAATGCTTTTGACATTCATCTATGTTTTAGTTCATCCCTTTTTAATTGCCACATAATAGTCCATCATATGGTTGTACTATAATTTGTTTGTACATTCACCTGTTGATAGAGACTTGGGTTGTTTCCAGCTTTGAGTGATAATTAATAAAGCTGCTATGAATATTTATGTATGGTTTTCGCATGAACATATATTTTAATTTTTCTTGGGTAAACACCTATGAGTTGGGTTGCTGGCTCCTAAGGTAAGTGTATACCTAACTTCATAAAAAAAGAATCTGCACAGGTTTTGGGGTGTGTGTGATTAAGTTTCCAAAATGGCTGTACCATTTTGAATTCCCATCAGCAATATGTAAATGTTCTAGTTGTTCTGCATCCTTGTTAATGCTTGCATAGGGTCAATTTTTTTTTTAATTTTAGGATTCTAATACATGTGTATTTATGGTTTGACTTTGCATTTTCCAAATGACTAATAATGTTGAGGGTCCTTTCATGTTGTTGGGAAGGAGAAATTTTCCTTCTACCTTTTAAAATTCTTTGGCTGGTCTAATAATTAAAATGGCATAAGACAGATTAACAGGAGAAAAACAAATTTAATTTCATATGTACAAGAGCCTGACAAAGACATAAGAAGCTCAAAGACAGGCAATTGAGGCTTATGTGCCATCTTGAGCTAAAAGATAGGATAGGCACCCAGGGCTTCAAAGGGTAGGAGGGTAATTCACAGGACAATAAGAAGAGCAGATGTTTGGTTATTAAATGTTTGTCCTGATATACAGATAGATCATTCAGATAAAAACTATCTCTGGTAATAGCTCTCTCGCTCTCTGAGCCAGGCCCCATATCTAAATTTTTTTAGATAGTAAAGGGAAAAGGAAAAGTTTTTCCTGAAACTGCTAGATCTTTGATTGCCTTCATATAAAAATAATCCATATGATAAAGTGACATATTTTAGGGTCATGTAATTTGCTCCCCTCCAGTGATCTCCAGAAGAGATCACCTAGATCTCTTCTTTGATTAATTGTCTGTGCAAATATTTTTGCCTAATTTTTAGTTGAGTTGTTTGTTTTCTTATGATTGAGTTTTGACTTATATAGTTACATAGTCTGGATACATGTCCTTTATCAGATATGTGTTTTGCAAAGATTTTCTCCTAGTCCGTGGCTTACCTTTTCATTTTCTAACCCTTTTTTTAAAGATTTATTTATTTATGTGTGTGTGAGAGAGAGAGAGAGAGAGAGTGTGTGTGTGTGTGTGTGTGTGTGTGTGTGTGAGTGGTGAGTGGGCAGAGGGAGGGGCAGAGGGAGAGAGAGAGAGAAAATTCCAAGCAGACTCCCCACAGAGCACAAGAGCTCAATGCAGGGCTTGATCCCACCACCCTGAGATCATGACCTGAGCCAAAACCAAGAGTCAGATGCTCAACTGACTGAGCCACCCAGGTGCCCCTAACCCTGTATTTCAAAGAGCAGAAGTTTATAATTTTTTAAAAAGATTTTATTTATTTATTTGACAGATCACAAGTAGGCAGAGAGGCAGGCAGAGAGAGAGAGAGAAGGAAGCAGGATCCCTGCTGAGCAGAGAGCCCAATGCAGGGCTCGATCCCAGGATCCTGAGATCATGACCTGAGCCGAAGGCAGAGACTTTAACCCACTGAGCCACCCAGGCACCCCAGAAGTTTATAATTTTGATGAAGCTCAATCTGTTGATTTTTTCATCTATTGTTCATTCTTTCTTTGGTCATTTTTTTCTTCAAATTTTATTTAAATTCTAGTTAGTTAGGGGCACCTGGGTGGCTCAGTTGGTTAAGTGTCTGCCTTCAGTTCAGGTCATGATCCCAGAATCCTGGGATAGAGCTCTGCATTGGGCTCCCTGCTCAGTGGAGAGCCTGCTTCTCCCCCTGCCTGCTACTCCCCCTGCCTGTGCACTCTCTCTCTCTCTGACAAATGAAATCTTTTTAAAAAATAAATTCTAGTTAGTTAACATACAGTGCAATATTAATTTCAGGAGTAGAATTCAGTGATTCATCATTTACATACAACACCCAGTACTCAACATGACAAATGCCTTCCTTAATACCCATCACCCATCTACCCTGTCATCCATCCACCTCCCTCCATCAACCCTCAGTTTGTTCTCTATCTTTAAGTCTCTTACGGTTTGTTTCCCCCTCTCTTTTTTCCCCCTCCCATATGTTCATCTGTATTATTTATTAAATTCCACCTATGAGTGGAAAGCATATGGTGTTTGTCTTTCTCTGATTGACTTATTTTGCTTAGCATAATCACTGTAGCTCTATCCAAGGCATTGTGAATGGCAAGATTTTATTCTTTTTGATGGCTGAGTAATATTCCATTATGTACAGATACATTTGGTCATATCTAAGAAATCTTTGCCTACCCAGAGGTCACAAAGAGTCTTCTCTTACGTTTTATTCTAGGAGTTTTATATTTCAGCTTTTACATTTATGTCTATGATCCATTTTGAGTTAATTTTTATACATGATACAAGGTAAGGGTCGAGGTTCTTTTTTTTTTTTCCATAAAGATGTCAAATTGTCCCACTACCATTTGTTGAAAAGTCCATATTGGGGCACCTGGGTGGTTCTGTTGGTTAAATGTCTGCCTTTGGCTCAGGTCATGGTCCCAGGGTCCTGGGATCAAGCCCCACATTAGGGTCCCCACTCAGTGGAGAGCCTGCTTCTCTCTTGCTTTGCTGCTCCCCCTGCTTGTGCTCTCTCTGACAAATAAATAAATAAAATTTTAAAAAGATGATCCTAACTCTATATTGTTTTTGCCTTTTTGTCAAAAACCAACTGACCGTACATGTATGGGATTGCTTATAGATTTTCCATTCGTTCTATTGATCTACACAGGCAGCCTTATGCCAATAACATACTGCTTTGTTTACTATAGATTCATGGTCTTGAAATCAGATAGTGTAGGTCCTCCAAATTTGTTCTTTTAAAATACAGTTTTGGCTCTTTTATATCCTTTGCTTTTCTATAAAAATTATAGAATCAGCTTGTGAGTTCCCACAAAGAAGCCTGCTGAGATATTGACTGAGATTGTGTTGGATCTATAGACTAATTTGAGGAGAATGGACTTCTTAACTCTATTAAGTCTTCTGATCCATGAATGCGGTATGCCTCTCCATTTATTTAGGTCTCTTTTAATTTAATTCATCAGTGTTTTGTAGTTTTCAGCAGACAAATCTTGCACATATTTTGTTTGATTTATCCCTAAGTATTTCATTTTTATTATGCTATTGTAAATTGTCTTATTTGTTATATTTCAATTTGGGGGGTACCTGGGTGGTTCAGTTGGTTAAGTGTCTGACTCTTAATTTTGACTCAAGTCATGAGCTTGGGGTCCCGAGATCAAGCCCAGTGTTAGGCTCTGCACTCCGGAGGCAGTCTGCCAGAGATTCTCTCTCCCTTTTCCTCTGTCCCCCGCACTCCCAATCACATGCTCTCTCTCTCTCAAATAAATAAATCTTTTCAACTGATATACAATTGATTTTTATATATTGACCCTGTGTCTTATCATATTGCTATACTCTTATGTGTTCTAGTAAGTTTTTGGTATTCTCTGTGGGATTCTCTAGGTAGATGATCATAATGTCCGTAAAAAATTTGGTCTTATTTTTCCCTTTTCAATCTTTGTGTCTTTTATTTCTTTATTCTTGCTTAACTGCCCTAGCTAGAACCTCCAATGCAATGTTGAATAGAAGTGGCAAAAGCAGATATCTTTGTCCTCTTTCTTTCTTTTTTTTTTTTTTTTTATTATCTTTGTCCTGTTTCTGATATTAGGAGGAAAGTGTTCGGTCTTTTACCATTAAGTGTGATGTTAGGTGTAGGGTTTTTGTAGATGTCATTTATCAGGTTGAGGATAGTCCCTTCTTTTTCTGTTTTCCTGAAAGTTTCTATCATGAGTAGATCTGCATTTTGTCAAATGCCTTTTCTGCATAAATTGATATATGGTTTTTATTTTTCATCCTCTTGACATGATAAATTATACTGATTGATTTTCAAATGTTTAACTACTCTTGCATTCCTGGAATAAACCTTACTTAGTCAGGAGGTATTATCCTTTTTATGTGTTGCTAAATATGATTTGCTGATATTTTGTTGAGGATTTTTTTGTCTATGTTTATGAGGGATATGGGCTATAGTTTTCTTATAATGTCTTTGTCTCCTTTGGTATTTATTGAATTTTGAATTGGAGTTATTTTTCAAGTAGAGGGACTGACTTTCGAGTTGGTCTGAGGCAACAATGTTATAAGAAGGGCAAATTTCTCTGAGGCATTCGCTTTGTCTTCCTCTGCTCTGCTAAGCCACACCACTGACAACTGCAGATGGCGCTGGACTCTCAAATAGTCCCTCTGCAGCTCGGAGCTCCGAAATTTTCTGTCTCCCTTCTCTGCTTCACTTCCAAATCAAAGACACAATGCACAAAACAACAGGGACCCGCTCTCTGTATGTGATAGTTACCTAATCAGACACACTAAACGTCAGGGATCCAAGAGACCTGTAGTCCTATCTCTCTGTCTATGCTTAAGGTGATTTGAATGAGCTCGAGGGACACCTGTATACATGGTCGCCGGGGTGCAAGGGATGCTGAGGGGAGATTGCATCCAGCTCGTGAATGGGAGCACTCTCTAATCGTTACCTATACTTAGCAAAGGCTTGAGAGTTCTCTGTAGTACCCTGGGTATTTAACAAGCCTTCTGATGCTGAGTAATGATTACAGCTGTACATAAAATAGAAAGATCAGAGTCTCAGTTGCCTGCTTAATATGTAAATGTATCCAGTTATGTGTGAGTGCTTCTAATGAAGTAACTTATACTTCTGTTTCCTACATTGAGAGTGATTGATGAAAAAAAACACTCTATAACCCCATCAGAGATTAGTAGTCAGGAGGCCCTTTGGAGGGACTCTGTGGTACTGCCTGGCCTGGGGCTAGGAGGCAGTAGGACTGGGTTTTAGGCCGGGCTTTACAACTGATGGCCACTTCTCTGGGCAATAGGAAGGCAATAGGAAGTAGACTTCCTTATCTCCAGCTGAGCTCAGAGAGTTGTGAACTCTCTTCACTCACCTATTTACTTTGGATTGGTTCTCATTCAATATACAGATATGAATAGCACCTATCAGGCACTGTGCTAGTCAAATCTAGCAGATCGGTGTTTTGGCTAATCCAGTGCTTTGTTTATATTATTTTCTTCAATCATCACACCAATCTTGGAAGATAGGAATTAATATACCCCCATTTTATAGATGGAGAAACTGAGGCTCACAGAAGGTAAGTTCTTGACCTAATCTCACCCTGTAAGTTAATGGCTAGGCTGAGATTCAAATTCAGATCTCCATGGTTACACCTCCCTGTCTCTCCCACTGCTGAGGATGGTAACATCCGCCAGAATTCTCACATATCTGTAATTGGATGTGCTTGGACCAACAACGAGTATTCTGTGTGTCTGTGATGAGGAAATAGATCCAGACAGTGACTAGGGCTGAGCACTATCTCTTGCACCTTACCACGTACACACTGTTCTCAGCTCTTCACCAGGAGGGCAATGATTTGAATTGCAGCTCTTGTAAATTCTGGTTTAGGAAGAGGCAAGACTTCTACTTGCTATCTCTGTAGGAGTAAAGGGTCTCTCTCCAGCCACTCTTGCAGTGGCTGAAAGACTGTGTTCTATGGAGTGTCTCGAACTGGAAAAAATTATAGCCCTTATTATACACTAGACACTCTCCAATCGCGTTCCACACATTCACTCATATAAGACTCACAACAGTTCTGTGAGAACCCTTAATATTCCCATTTCACAGAAGAATAAACTGAGCCACAGAGAGGTTAAGTAATTTTCCAGTCTCCCAGCCAACAAGAGGCAGAGCTAGTATTTGAACCCAGAGAGTGTGGTAATTCTAAGGGCTGGTCCCTATGGTAGCCATTAGCTGAAATCCTGAGTGAAAGCCCACATGTGGCTATTTAAATTTAAATGAATTAAAATGAAAGAAAATTAAAAATTAAGTTTCTCAGTCATACCAGCCACATTTCAAGGGCTTAATAGCCATGTGTGGCTTGTGGCTACCATATGGGATGGTGCATTTATAGAACATTTCCATTCTCACAGAGAGTTATATTGTATAGCACTTGTACATCTCCCTGTGCTCCTGGGTTGGTCTCCATTTATCTTTGTCTCCAATTTTCTGTCCATTCCCCTTTTTAGCCTGATCGGTGAATACGATAGCATTTTCAGCCATTTCTAAACCTAGCTTTAAACCCTGACCTAAGCCTCTTCTGCTAGCCACCGTCCACCCTCAGCTTCCCCCTGTCCCACCTGACCTTGGGCTCCTACTGATGCTTTAATTTTCAAAGAGCTGCAGACTCTGCTCAGGGCTTCGTGTTAGGCTGGCAGACCACTTCTGGAAGCCCCAAGTCATGGCGGGAAAAGAAAAGATGCCAAGGGGGTATTTGGCTTTTAGCCCCTTGCTACTTCTGTCTCCAGACCTTGGCCCTTATCGTATCAGTCTGATATGTTGTTTATTGGAGGAGGAAAAAAAAACAAAGGCGCTTCCAAACAAGAGCCATAGAAGAGAACTCTGCAGCCGTTCTCCTCTGCTACACTGATTTATAGGCATTCCCACAAAATTCCCCAGGGCTGGGGCCAGCTGCCAAGTGATTGACAGTGATTACCAAAGGAGACTTTCGTGGGGTTTCAGAGGCCTAACAACGTAGGGTCCTCCTTACTAGCAGATGGCTGTCTATAGGGAAATTGACAAGCCTCTATGCCCCGCCACCCCGAAAATAAATCTCCCTCTGGAACTTGCAGGAAGTCTGTGATGCCTCCTCGCCTTCAGAGTCAGTGTGCTGTTTACTTGTTGGTCCATATGTCACATCAGTGAGCTGTGTTGCTCATTCTCCCCCCAGGGGCTCCCCAGATGAGTGTGGGTGGGGCATTTTGATGGGTGGGGAGTAGTTTGTTGAAAAGTTGCAGACATGCCAGACACACTTCACTTAGTCCTCTCGTTAGGTTCCGATTCAGGAAGGAAGGGAGGTTCGCAAACATTCTTTATTGGCATATCGCCTCCCATAAATGGATATTTCTCAGGGCATGCCAGGACCGGGATTTCAAGAATAATACTGATAAGCTTTTAAAAAGAAAGGGGAAGCCACCGAGTGATTATGTGTGGTTAGGTCTTGGCTTCTGTGATCAATACAGCAGGTGCTTTGCTGCCATATTGATAGGGGGTGGAGGAAGGTGGCGGCAGAGGCTTTTTATCCCGGCAAGCATCTAGGCCCTGGGTGAGAGGTGCCTTGGAGAGCCCATGTCTGAGTCAGTGTTGTCCTCTCTCCTTGTTCCTATTCCTGGAAGCAACCTGTTGCCCTCATCTGTATTGCGATAAAACCTTTTCGACATGTCCCGGAGGGCCCATCAGATAGTAATAACAAACCCTCATACCAGAATGGCTGCCTACAGTTTACAGGGCACTGTCAAGTCTTTGGTCTCTCCTGTTGTCTCTGAGGAGGGAGGGATGGCAGTATCATTTCCATTTTAATGGTGAGAAGATAGATGGAGGCGGAGAGAAGCCTCGAGGTTTCTTTGCAAGGTAGTGTTTCAGTGGCACCTGACTGAAATCCCACATATGTGGCTACCCTTCTGCTTCTTGAAACTTCTAGTAGCTCATCCTGCTGTCTCTTTTGTTGGGCTTTTGGGAGATGGCAGAGGAGTTTGGTTTCTGGGAAGGGTAGGCATCACAGCTGGCATGATGTGCTTCGTGGGCTCTCTTCTGCTTCACGTTTGTTCTTCAGCTCCCCTCCTTCTGAGCTCAGTCCCTCTCATTTTTCTCGAGTCAGACAGCCCCTCCAGCATTATTATTTGTTGCCACTGGCTAAGTTCTAGTGATGACAGTGTGGGCTCAGGAATCAAGGGGATGTTCTGCACTATCCTGTCTTGTAACGTTACAAGATAATGTACAGTATCCTTGCTGACTCTCAGTGCTCGTGGGGATAAAGCCATCCTTTGAGGAACACAGAGTGCTTGAAATGGCAGGTTAACAAGTTTGAGCTTTATCTTGTTGGCAGAGGTTAGCCATGAAAGTGTCAGTGTGCTGGGGGTTAGAAGACAACTCTTGGAAAAAAGATTTGCTCTGGGATGTTGTTGGACAAGCATGAGGCAGGAGCTCTGCTGAGGTAAACTAGGTGAAGGGATCACTTCAGAAATGTGATCCAAGGAAGACTTTTGCCAATGAATTGGAATTGCTGGCTCCTCACCTTCCAGCAAATGGTTACAATAAGCTGGTCACAGCCTTCAAGTGTGTCGTAATTGTCTGTTTACCTGTCTGCCTTGACTGCTTTTGTATGAGCTTTGAGAGCAAAGGGGCCTAGACTTATTCCCTAGTTCCTAGCATAGGGCAAGACCTAGAGTAAATGTTCAGTAAATTCTTGTTTGAATGATGAGAATTTCACACCTTTGTTCACAGGTACTGCCAACAAATTCCCATCAAGAACTACCAATCTTTAGCAGAGTCTTTCCTGCTTCTGTATTAGGCATCTGCTTGGAGCCACTGAGGTCCTGTTTAATGGGCTGAAGCAGGTCTTGACTAACTAGAGAGCAGTTGGCTAAATGGAGCCCTGGTGTCCAGTGGAGGCAGTTTTTCCCCTTAAGGGGCCATTAAAGAAAAATTATTCTGACACCTGTTAAAATGGTAAAGACTTTCTTCAAGACTATTGCAATAGGGGAGAGAGACAGAGACTGAATTCAATTCCTAACATAACAAGGACAAGTGGGGATTATTAGCCAATGAGCAGACTGAGGGGGTCAGTGAATGCAAAATTACGTAGAGGAATTTGATTAGATGTTGTTTTGGAGTGAATGTTTGTATCTGCTCCCCCTTTCTTATCTTGGTATTTGGAAATGGGGCTTTTGGGAGGTGATTATTTAGATGAGGTCATGAGGGTGAGCCCCATGATGGGATTAGTGTTCCTATAAAAAGAGGAAGAGAGCCCAGCATCCTTTCCCTCCCCTTCTCCCCTATATGATGACTCAGTGGGAAGGTGGCTAGCAACCAGCCGGGATGAGGAGTCTCACTAGGGACTGAACCTGCCAACTTCTTGATCTTGGATGTGCCAGCCTCCGGAACTGTAGGAAATGAATGTTTTTGAAGCCATTCCGCCTATGGTAGTTTGTTATAACAGCCCAAGCTGACCAAGACAGACATCAAAGGTGAGGGAGTACTTGCTAAACTGGCATATCAAGATTTTTGCTAAAGGCAAGCCAAGGATCTAGGAATCAGGGCTGGGGATGCCTGGGTGGCTCGGTGGTTAAGGGGCTGCCTGGGATGAGCCCCACGTGGAACCTGGGCTCCCCACTCAGCGGGGAGTCTGCTTCTTCCTCTGCCCCTCACCCAACTTGTTCTTTCTCTCTTAAAAAAAAAAGTCTTAAGGGGCGCCTGGGTGGCTCAGTGGGTTAAAGCCTCTGCCTTCAGCTCAGGTCATGATCCCAGGGTCCTGGGATCGAGCCCCGCATCGGGCTCTCTGCTCAGCAAGGAGCCTGCTTCCCTTCCTCTCTCTCTCTCTGCCTGCCTCTCTGCCAACTTGTGATCTCTGTCAAATAAATAAATAAAATCTTAAAAAAAAAAAAAGTCTTAAAAAATCAGGGCTGGGGGGATGGGGAACTTGACAGATATCAAGTATGATCAGAGGTCTCTGGTGGGGGGTGGATTTTTGCTAAACTGACTTGCCAGGATTCTTTGCTAAAGACAGGCCAAGGTCAGGGCCTAGTTGAAATGAGAGCTTAGAAGAGCCTGTCCTGGGACGCCTGGGTGGCTCAGTTGGTTAAGCCGCTGCTTTCCGCTCAGGTCATGATCCCAGAGTCCTGGGATCGAGTCCCACATCGGGCTCCTTGTTCTGTGGGGAGCCTGCTTCTCCCTCTGCCTCTGCCTGCCGCTCTGTCTGCCTGTGCTCGCTCTCTCTCTCTGACAAATAAATAAATAAAATCTTTAAAAAAAAAAAAAAAAGAAGAGCCTGTCCTAATTTCAGTGGAAGAGGGCATCTTTTTCAGGCTTAATTGGCTGGGGCTTGCACTCAGGACCCTGAGATCAAGAGTCACATGCTCTACGGACCAAGCTAGCCAGGCGCACCCAAAATTTTAGTAAACTCTACCCCTGACGTGGGCCTTGAACTTACAACCCAGAGATCAAAAGTAGCATGTTCCACCAACTGAGCCAGGGCATCTGTTGTCCCTCAGACACGTGGTACCCTTTTCTCTCCTTTTTTTCTTCCGAAAGAGGCTGGTTAGGTACCACTTTCTAAGGTTTATATTTTTGATGAGGCAGACTGTTTTTTGTTTTGCTTTGTTTTGTTTTGTTTTTTTTTTTAAAGATTTTATTTATTTATTTGACAGAGAGAAATCACAAGCAGGCAGAGAGGCAGGCAGAGAGAGAGGAGGAAGCAGGCTCCCTGCTGAGCAGAAAGCCTGATGCGGGCCCGAACCCAGGACCTGGGATCATGACCTGAACCGAAGGCAGCGGCTTAACCCACTGAGCCACCCAGGCGCCCCTTGTTTTGTTTTTTTAAAAGATTTTGTCAGAGAGAGAAAGCACAAGCAGGGAGAGCAGCAGGCAGAGGGAGAAGAAGGCTCCTCTCTGAGCAAGAAGCCCAACAGGGAACTCTATCCCAGGACCCAGGGATACATCACCTGAGCTGAAGGCAGATGCTTAAGGGACTGAGCTACCCAGTCGTCCCAGACTGATGTTTTTTAAAAGATGACAAATTCAGAAGTTAAAGGACTGGATGTCCCCAAAGCAGGAGATTCGGGTATCAGGCAGGGAGCGGGTAGGGCGGGGTGGGGGTGAGAGGGCGGCAAAGGTGCGTGCATGCATGTGTCTCCATGTGGAGGTGTTGGGGGGTGGGTGAGGCTGTCCAGTATCCCTGCAGATTACACAGACAGAGCTGCTTGCTTTGCCTGTGCCTAAAAGCGGCTCAGATACTTTGTCTATGCCCCAGATTCCTAGGACTTTTTGGGAGGTATTAGGCAGAGTCCTATCTTTTTCCTAAAAGGACAGAAAAATGAAAGGTTTAAAGCTAAACCCGGACCCTCAGGTAAGATGCAACCCTTACTGAAATAGCACTGCGTCAGCAGAACACCGTCCCATTGCCTCATTATCAGGTGAGGTCAGGACATTATTTCTGGCAGCTTGTGAAAGCCACAGCCTGTTAGAAAAAAGTCTTCCTGAAGGTTTAATACAGCCTCTCTCGCTCTTTCTCAGGAGCTCAGCACGCTTGTGCATGCTGCTTTTTCTTTCTCTCTTTTCTTGGGCCTCCCTTTAAAATGCTAATTAAATTTGCTTGATCCACTGGCCCCCCCCCCACCAGCCCCAGCTAATTTGGGAGATCAAGAAAGGGAGCTTGATATCTGTAAAAGATGTGTCTGTCTTTCCACCTGAGCTACCTTTGTATTTCATTGTTTTATTACAGGAAATTGTGTCAGGGGCTCTAAACACTAACATACATAACATTGATTGTATTCTGCATAACAAATTGGATTAGGATAATTACCACACAGATGTTAAAAAACCCAGAATGCAAATCAATGCAATTAGTCATGACTTAATATACTATAATTCACACATTGGAATGTCTTATTGTGATTATACTATTTTAGAACAAAACGTTTTAACAAAAAAGAGGAAGAAAAGAATTCTTTTACTCTGGCTGCACGTGCTCTGAACAAGAAATTGTTTTATGCTAATTTGGAATTTGACTACTCAGAATTCTTATTAACTAATCAGATCCTTCAATTTCTCTTGCCCCCTTTTATAGAGAGAAAGCTGCTTCTTTAGCAAGACAATTTCATGCACAATTCAACTTGAATGCCACCATTATGAACAAAGGAATTTGCACACGGATGCTTTTGACAAACATGGCTTTAGAAAACCGAGCCTTGGGTGGTGGGGAGTAGAGGCCCCCCTCACTGATGGCCAGGACCCTGAAACAAAGCAGACAAGTGTAAGCAATTGGAGGAGTCCCAAGTTAGCCCACAGATAGGCAGACCTGTCATGGGGCAGTAGGCTCAGAGCAGCCACAAAGCATTGCATAGCTTGTGCCTAGCTTAGAGGGCCAGTGGGAGCTGAATTACAGCCCGGGTCCACATTCCAAGTTCTGCACCCAGGTCACCCAAGGAAAGAGCACCTCTTTCTAATTCACACAGATGTGACTTATGGCTACAAGGCAGGAGTTTGATCAGAGAGAGAAGAAAGCAAAACAACCAAGTCTCATTGCCAGAAATTGCAGCAGCCAGGACCCCTGGAGTCTAAACTGTTAACTCAGATCCGATTCCTACATTCTTTTCTCGTTTATCCAACAAGCCCCCTGCCCAGTGTTCTGCTTTTGCTTTGAATTCCCCTGAGATCTAAGTTTTATACTCTCAAGTACACGCTCTTTTTGATTGTTCTCTATGTTAAAGCTTTGCACACCCGAATGATCTGGGAAAAATTGTCTTCCGTCTACCCGTCTAGATTCTTGTCCGAGACCCTCTATAATAAAAAGACAGATCAACAGGGGAAAACAAACACGTGTAATAGCATGTACACTTTTTGTGTGTGTGGGAGGGACCCAGGGAAACTGAGTAAACTTTCAGCAATGGCTCAAGCCAGCACCATTAATACCATCGCTGGCGAAAGACAAAAGACGTTGGGGATGGAGAGAGCCAGTTAATGCAAGGCTATAGGAAAAGTGTAGTAACCACAGTACAGTTATTATGCAGGTCTCTGTCCTTGCCCCCTCCACTGATAAATTTCTAGAGATTAGAGTCCTCCTCTTCCCTACTGAGAAGGAGACTCCCTTACAAAAGGAGATTTCTTTGATAAATGTAAATGACTCTTGCAAAAGGGGAACGTCTCAATTTTCAGAGCTTTCCCTGCATCTGTAGTTCTTGAAAATAATTAGCCTAAAAGAATCCTTATGCCAAAGGGGCATAGTATGGGGTGGCAAATTCTGCCCCCTTTAAGTGCTAAGATAGTGCCACCATCATCCTCTCTGGGATCTCCTCCCCCACCTAGAGTCGCCAGATTTAGCAAATGAAAGAGGGATTCCCAGTTAATATTTTCTTTTTAAAAAAGATTTTATTTAGGGCACCTGGGTGGCTCAGTGGTTTAAAACCTCTGCCTTCGGCTCAGGTCATGATCTCAGCGTCCTGGGATCGAGCCCCGCATTGGGCTCTCTGCTCAGCAGGGAGCCTGCTTCCTCCTCTCTCTCTCTCTCTCTCTCTGCCTGCCTCTCTGCCTACTTGTGATCTCTGTCAAATGAATAAATAAAATCTTTAAAAAAAAAGATTTTATTTACCTAATTGAGAGAGAGAGAGAGTGAGAAAGAGAACATGAGAGGGGAGAGGGTCAGAGGGAGAAGCAGACTCCCTGCTGAGCAGGGAGCCTGATTCTGGGACTCAGGATGGTGACATGAGCTGAATGCAGTCGCTTAACCAACTGAGCCACCCAGACACCCAATTTTTTCTTTTTTGCCTAGTTAATTTGAATTCCAGATACACAACAAATGCTTTTACAGATACATAAAAATGAATAATATATCACATGCAATATTTTGGGCATACTTATATTAAAATTAGTGTTGTTTATCTAAAATTCAAATTTAACTTGCCATTCCATGTTTTATCTGGTAACCCCACCCCAGCACAAAGCACAGAGCTTGTTGATTAAAATAGATCTAGGCCAGTGGTAATCACATTTGAGGCTGTATCAGGATCAGGATCAGAATCAGGTGATTAAGACACAGATGGCTGGTCCCCACCACCAGAGTTTCTGATTTAGCAAGTCTGGGGAGGCGCCTGAAAATTCAGCATGTGATGCTGCTGCTGGTTTGGGGACCACACATTGAGATCCACTGCTCTGGGTCTGCTCAATAAGTAGACCCAATGGGAGTGAAGCTCTTGTTGCCAGGTTGCTAATAAGCAGGCCTGAAAGCATCCCTGACCTCCTGCAGTGGGGTCTGTGGGCTCCCTTCAGGTGCTCCTTCAAGGAGCGTGTATTTATCCATGAGGTTCTCAGCTTGCTAGGGTGAAATCTCTAGAAGTAATACTCCCTCTTGACTGCCGTAGGTTAGTGATAGGGAAAATTGTGGTGTGGATTTGTTGCTTCTAGCCTCGTTTGTACTTCCATCGCCTTGAAATACTTGGCCTTTCTCCCTTCTAGATGCCACCGTCTTTCCATTCTCTAACCGGGGATGGCAAATCTATGTTGTGGTTCCCAGTGAAGAAGGACTCCACTTATTTCTTAAGCAGGGAAGCTACTATTTGGGAGTTACTGGCAGTTTTTAGTGAAGACATTGATTTCCTTTGAGGTTTCCTTCCTTTCTTCTGGGCAAGTCATGAAAATGGCCCTTTAGTTACAAAAATATAAAGCGGTATATTCCCAGTGACAGGACTGACAGCTGTCAGGAGGAAATGGAGGAATTTGCATAAAGAGTACCAGAACTTGCCTTTGAGACTGAGATCCTGACCACCCCCCCCACTTTTTAAAAAAAGATTTTATTTATTTGAGAGAGAGAGAGAGCGATCACAAGCAGGCAGAAGGAGAGGGGGAAGCAGGCTCCCTGCTGAACAGAGAGCCCAATGCCGGGCTTGATCCCAGGACCCTGAGATCATGAACTGAGCTGAAGGCAGAGGCTTAACCCACTGAGCCACCCAGGTCCCCCTCTTGACCCTTTCTATTTGAGGCCCAAAGTTATTGTAACATATTGGGTTGGAATAGCGTGGTCCTGGTCCATTTTAGAGATTGGAAAAGGGCAGCACAACTCCTGAGATAAAAAGCATTATGAGGGGGGCGCCTGGGTGGCTCAGTGGGTTAAGCCTCTGCCTTCGGCTCAGGTCATGGTCTCAGGGTCCTGGGATCGAGCCCCACATCGGGCGCTCTGCTCAGCAGGGAGCCTGCTTCCTCCCCTCTCTCTCTGCCTGCCTCTCTGCCTACTTGTGATCTCTGTCTGTCAAATAAATTAAAAAAAAATTTAAAAAAAAAAAGCACTATGAGGGTAGGAGACAGGACCAGGTGGCTGGCCTGGGCACTGGAGGTCTGTGGTGCAGGGGGTTAGGAGATGCTACTTTGAAGCCTCTGATACGGAATCTGCCTCAATATGGCCCCTCTTGGGGGCAACTCTAAGCGACAGGTAAAGATCCATTGTACATGGAAGAGTTGTAAGAAACTGGGTCTATTTTATCTTGAAATATTTGTCTGGGGCAAGTATGTTCCACCGTGCTTGTGGGACATAATCCAGCCCAGCAGTGAAGCCTGTATAGTGATCTCAGGGAGATACCCTGTATTCTCTCTCTCTCTCTTTTTTAAAAGATTTTATTATTTATTTGAGAGAGGGAGAGCACAAGTCAGGGGAGGAGCAGAGGGAGAGGGACAAGCAGACTCCAGGCTGAGCACGGAGCCCAAGTCAGGGTTCCACCTCATGACCTCGATCATGATCTGAACTGAGATCGAGAATCAGACGCTTAATCGACTGAGCCACCCAAGAGCCTCAGACACCCTGCATTCTAAGGAACATCAAGATAGAGGCTGAATTTCCTGTCAATACCAGCCTATAAAATCTCAGTTATGGTAATTTATTTATTTATTTTTTTAAAAAGATTTTATTTATTTATTTGACAGACAGAGATCACAAGTAGGCAGAAAGGCAGGCAGAGAGAAGGAAGGAGGATCCCTACCAAGAGAGCCTGATGCGGGGCTCGATCCCAGGACCCCGGGATCATGACCTGAGCCGAAGGCAGAGGCTTTAACCCACTGAGCCACCCAGGCGCCCCAGTTACAGTAATTTAAACAGTAAAAGCAATTCAAATTTGTACTTTAAGTTGGTGAAGTGGGATGTAGTTCTTATGTATTATATATATGGTGCTGCCTCCCCTTTTTGCTCTCATGGTCTCACTGTTACTTGATCACAGCCTTCTTTTCCATTGATCCTGGGGGTGCTTTTTGTACCCCCTAATTATTAATCAGGGCATTCTTGGTTGCAAGTGACAAAAAACTTTTTAATCTTTATGTAGTACTTACTATATGCCAAGTTGTATTCTAAAGGTTTTATAAATTTACAAATTTTTGCAGAATCTTCTTTAAAGATTTTATTTATTTGGCAGAGAAAGAGTGAGAGAGAGAGAGAGCATGAGTGGAAGGGAGGGACAAAGTCAGAAGCAGACTCCCACTGAGCAGGGAGAAGAAGGTTGTTTGGGGAGCAAGGAATGAGAACTAGCGGAACTCCTTGGATTATTTTTTGAAAGAATTTTTTTTTGAGTATAGTTGACACTATTACATTAGTTTCAGGTGTACAACATAGTGATTCAAATCTCTACATGTTATGCTGTGCTCACCACATGCTGTGCTCAACCCCAGGAGCCTAAGGCAGGTGATTAAGCGACTGAGCCACCCAAGTGCCCCTTTACAGACTCCTTTAATTCAACCATACAAGGTAGAGATATTATCCCAGTTTTACAGATTAAACAATAAGATTTTTTTTTTTTAGTATGGATTCAGGGGTGTCACAAAAGCCACGTTTCGGAAGGTAAGTGATCTACAGAGATGAACTGGGACCCTGGGAAAGTCCTACCTGGATTCTCTACCACTTTTGCATGTATCTCTTTGTATCTCTGTTTCATTCTTCTTTCTTCCATTAGATCAGCTTTCTCTTTCTAGACCATATGGAGGAAAATATTGTTTCTAATACCACCCAAGATTCATATGTGATGAAACTGACCATCCAAAGAGTGAAACTGATCCCTCTCTTAATTAAATAAATCCTATTGGAGGGAATTTATTAGCTCAGTTTGGATTAGATGTCCAGTCCTGGACTCCGTTTCCTGGGGATTGACTTTTGCTAACCAAATGTAACTCATAAAGGAGGGATTTACAAAACTATTGACAGAGGGCAGCAAGTCACATTGCAGGAACATGGAGTTCTCACTGATACCACGTAGATAGAGGAGGGAAAGGGAAAAGTCCTAGAAATGAAGCATTGGGAAGACAATAGCTGTCTGCAAAACCTTAACTCCTCATTCCACCTGGCTTCTACCAAGCGATAACAACCGGCACACGGTACTATTTGTTACCCTGCTCTGACCTCCTCCCTCTATCAGTATGGGTAATGGATGTGGTAGCTTCATTTATATTCATTGAATCGGTCCAAAGAGAGGATCTTCACATTTGTTCGAGGTTGTCTCCTGTTCTCTGCCCAGGTAGCCCTTTTCTGCTCCTGTGCAATACTGCTTGACCTCCTCCTGCAGTCAACTGTTTGGTCAACTGACCACAATTTCAGTGACCTTTTCCTAGGCATGGTGACAGAGCTGTTACAGAGAAGGAAATTGCCTGTGAGAAGATGTGGTGACTGGAGGAATGAGACATGGTAGAGGTGTCAGTAAGAAAGTTTGTCTATCTGACAATTTAGTCAGCAACTAGTTAGGCCCAGAGACAGTTTTGTAAGAGACCCTTAGAGGTCAGTTATCTCATGGAGATAGACTCATGCTAACCAAATCTAAATCACAAGGGATAGAGATACAAAGCCAGAGTTCCATTTTATTTTTTCCAGGGGTACAGAGAATTCTTTATCAGACTGGAGTTGGCATGTCAGCTGGTAAGGCCAGACTCAAAAGGGAAGGTTAATAATAGAAGAAGGTTGTTTGGGGAGCAAGGAATGAAAACTAGGGGAACTGCTTGGATTATTTTTTAAACGAATTTTTTTTCTTAGTATAGTTGACATTATTACATTAGTTTCAGGTGTGCAGCATAGTGATTCAAATCTCTACATGTTATGCTGTGCTCACCACAAGCAGAGCTCCCATCTGTCACCATACAGCACTATTACAATACCATTGTCTATTCCCTATACTCTGCATTTTAGCCCCGTGATTTATTCATTCCATTCTGGGATTATTTTAATGGCATCTGCCATCCGCCTATGATAGCCCCACCCTAGAGATAGATCAGAGAGCAGGGACTAAATACTTATATTTGTATGTGAGAATGAGCTTTCCTGGGGCAATTGAGCAAGATACTGAGAGTTTCTTGTTCTTTGACTCACTGCCATCTGGATCTCAACACTAGCCTCTTCTTTGGTTAACACGTCTGTCTTCAGCTTCAGTCAAGTTACCATGCAATCAGTTATCAGCAGCATTACCTCAAACTGGTGAGAAAGGAACATTGTTCTGAAGTATAATTGATGGTTGCAGCTAAACATTTTTTCAACACTGAGTTAAACAGGTTTCTTTTCCATAGGACTTCTCAGAGCCTTTAGTGAACTAAGCAATGTGCCTGGTGAATTTCCAAAAGAAGGCTAGAGACTGTAAATTTATTTGACCACCTACTTGTATTATTCAGAAGAAGTCATGACGGTAAGTGTATTTGTTTCCTATTGTTGCTATAGCAAAGTAGCATAAATTCAGTGGCTTAAAACAACCCGAATGTGTTATCTTATAGTTTCATAATTCTGAAGTCCTAAAATCAAGGTGTCATTAGGGCCAGGTTCCTCCTCTAGGGGAGGATCTGTCTCCTTGCCTTTTTTTTTTTTTTAGCTTCTAGAGGCCGTCCATATTCCTCCTCCATCTTCTAAGTCATCAGCTAGCATCTTTAAACCCCTCATCTTTCCCTTCTCCCCACTACTGTCCTCACCACTTCTGACTCTGACACTCCTGCCTCACTCTTACAAGGACTCTTGTGATTATGCTGGACCTACTGGACCCAGCTGATCCAGGGTAATCTTTTCATCTCAAGACATTTAACTTAATCACATCTGCAAAGTCTTTTTGGCTATGTGATGTAACACATCCCTTAGATTTTGGGGATTATGATGTGGACATCTTTGGAGGGGTTGTCATTATTTTACCTATCACAGGAAACAATGGGAAACACTGGACTGTGGTATTAAACATGTGTATACAATCATACTATTCCGAGACTATGCTGAGGTCAAACTTCATTGGTTTTAGGGAGCTCCTGACCTTTCTCAGCTAATTTTTCGAGGTTAGAATGGGCTCCAATAGACCCCACAGAGTTCTCAGAAGGTGCTTATTACCTACAAGATCTATTGCTTTCTACTTGGGCAGTGGCAAAAGCTCCCAGCTGGAAGAAGAGAAAGGGCTTGTGTACTGAAGAAGGGGACTTTCCCCCACACTCCTTCCCAGAAACATCATTCTCAGACACCAAAATCTTGCAGAAGAAGTCCATGTCAATGGGTTAAAGTTACTTGTTTAATCAAAAGTAGAGATAACATATCATCTGAAATGGAAATTAGGGCTCCAAAATATCTTAAATGAGAGTGTTGCCACACTGGGAAACCCCCTGTTGATTACAGATCAGGAAAGTAAGGCTGCAAGCAGTTGACCTTTTCATATCACCTGATGTATTTGTGACAGGTGCTATGCTGTGTTTGAAGTAATTGACACCCAAAGTTCTTCACTTTCCTGCAGAGAAAACTTGGTATCTTCTTTCTCCAAAGATACTTTAACCTTGTTACATGGATGATGGTAATAACTCTTGACTTTGAACTAGTTTCTGTTGGGTATGGGGGGTCCCCAAAGCTGACAACATCACCAGAAACCAAACTGAAGACAGAGTTATTGAGATTCCATTAATGCTACATTGACTAAGAATAGTAATTTCAGCTTAAGCACCTGATTATGCCAGAGATTCCATTGCAGAGGATGAGTAACTTAGATTGTTGAGAAATAATTCCTCCTGAGGGCTTGTGTCTGCTTATGAAAATACATAGCAGAGGGGCGCCTGGGTGGCTCAGTGGGTTAAGCCGCTGCCTTCGGCTCAGGTCATGATCTCAGGGTCCTGGGATCGAGTCCCGCATCGGGCTCTCTGCTCAGCAGGGAGCCTGCTTCCCTCTCTCTCTCTCTCTCTGCCTGCCTCTTTGTCTACTTGTGATCTCTCTCTCTGTCAAATAAATAAATAAAATCTTTAAAAAAAAAAAAAAAGAAAATACATAGCAGAGGTTCCCAGGTATCTTTTTCTCACCAAATCTCAGTAGCCTTTTCTTCACTCCGATTTTTTTTTTCTTGTCCCCACTGACACTGACTACCTTAACTTATTAAATGTTTTAATAGTTTGGATTCTGTGACCCAGCCTTATGCTAGTTTTTCTTCTATCCCTTTGACCACATCTCTCTTGTATTTCCTGGTTTCCTCTTTTCTTCATCCCAACTATGGATTCTCTTGAAGACACAGTCATTGACACTCTCCTTTTCTTTCTTTTTTTTTTTTTTTGACACTCTCCTTTTCTTTATGTATGCTTTCATTCATCCATCAAACTTTTTTTAATGTTTAAATATTTATTCATGTTTGGAGACTTATTTTTAAAAAGATTTTATTTATTAGAGAGAGAGAGAGCACAGAGGGAGAGTGAGAGGAAGAAGCAGACTCCAGCTGAACAGAGAGTCTGATGCAGGGCTTGATCCCAGGACCCTGAGATTATGACCCGAGATGAAGGCAGAGGCTTAACTGACTGAGCCACCCAGGGGACCCCCACGTTTGAAGACTTATATTGTGCTCTGGGGATACAGAAATGTATTAGACACAATCCTTGTCTTTTGGGAACTCAAAAACTAGGGAGGGAGAAAGAAAATCAATGAATGAAATTAATGAATACTTCATATCTAAAGTGTATGTGAAATCTTTTTATGGAAATCCATGGCAGAGACATCTATATATGTTTCCAATTGGGTTGCTTTCAGCTGCAAGTAACAGAAAAGTCAAGATGATTTAAACAGTAAGTACAAATATTATTTCTTATAACAACGTATCTAAAGGTAGGGGGATCCAGAATTGGTCAGTTCAGTGGTTCAAGAGGGCATTAAGAACCCAGGGGTCTTCTGTCTCTTTGCCTGCTATCTTTAGCATATTACTTTAAGAACTACAAATTCGCTTCCTACAGTGCATTTATGAATAAGAAAACCCTACTTTCCATGTCCTTCCCACCTTCCCTTCAGGACCCAGTGGTTTAAGATTACATAAGTTAATTACAGATGAGAGGAATGAAACTACCATGATTGGCTTAGACCAGAGGATCTCAATTTTGGCTGCACATGAGAATCACCTGGAAAGC
The DNA here is from genome assembly GCF_902655055.1 of Lutra lutra. Taxonomy (NCBI): domain Eukaryota; kingdom Metazoa; phylum Chordata; class Mammalia; order Carnivora; family Mustelidae; genus Lutra; species Lutra lutra. The sequence goes on along the minus strand of NC_062296.1, from coordinate 24,108,327 downwards.
TTTAAAAAAAAAAAAGTCCACGCCCAGGTATATCCTAGAGCAATTAAACCAGAATCTCTGATAGTGGGACCCAAGCCTCAGTGTCTTTAAAGTTCCTCAGTTGATTCCTCGACACAACCAAGGTAGAGAACCACTGGCCTAGACCAGCCCTTCTGATTTTTCCCTCTGGAGCACAAGAGCTCCTGCCTCCCCTGTGTCTGCTCTAGGAAAAAAATTAGGATTCTGTAAGGAAGGAAGAAATGAGGAATAGTTTTTTGGTAGGCAAATCACAATGCCTGCCATAGTAACTAATCAATATTCCTGATTTCAACTAGCATGTCTATGTGGAGACTGCCTCTTCTGGCTCTGACTTCATATGAGCTCCTGACCTATTTCTTCAACTGTCTCCTGGCATCTCTACTCGGACTTTTTTTTTGTCCACACCTCAATCTCAGTTTGTTCAAAACCAAGTGTTCAGCCTGCTTCCCTTCCTGATGACATTTCCATTATGTGGTACCAGTATTCTCAGGGTACTTCAGGCTCAGATTCTTGGAATCTTTTTTTATTTAAATTTTTTAAATTAACATATAATGTAGTATTAGCCCTAGGGGTACAGGTCTGTGAATCATCAGGCTTACACACTTCACAGCACTCACCATAGCTACATACCCTCTTGGAATCTTTTTTTTTTTTTTTTTGTTAAAGATTTTATTTATTTATTTGACAGACAGAGATCACAAGTAGACAGAGAGGCAGGCAGAGAAAGAGAGGGAAGCAGGCTCCCTGCTGAGCAGAGAGCCCGATGTGGGACTCAATCCCAGGACCCTGAGATCATGACCTGAGCCGAAGGCAGCGGCTTAACCCACTGAGCCACCCAGGCGCCCCTGGAATCTTTTTTTTATCCATCTCCTTTAACCCCTATTTTTAAAGTCACCTCACCCTGGTGGTTTTTTTTTTTCTGAGATATTTTAATTCTATCCACTATATCCCCTTGTACTCTGGTTTAGGCTGATGTACGGCATTCCACACTTGCATTCTTTAACAACTCATGGCTGGTTTCTTGACTCAAGTATTTTACTCGTTTAGGTCATTCTGCATATCACCGTAGAGTCATGTTCCTAATACGCTGCCTTCATTATGTGACTCCACACGATGCCTTTTGATGGTTACCAAATTTTTGCCTGTTTTCAAGGTCCTTAAAATTTCAAGCCCATCTCATCTTTTAAGGCCTGGTTCAGGCCCTAGTTCCTCCAGGATGCGTTTGTTCTCTGCTTACCCAGTCCTCTTGGATTCAGACAGATCTATGTTGAACTCTTGACTCCACCACTTACCACCTGTTTTTTTGGGCGATTTACGTAATCTTTCCTTTTTTTTTTTTTTTCTGTAACCTTTCTGAGTTTCAGTTTCCTCATCTGTAAAGTGGGAGTAATATTAGTTTCTAACTCATAAGGTGGTTAATTAGGATTTAAAAAGTTCCTTTTCTTCTTGCCTTTTTTCTGACCTTTCATGTTGCCTCTTCTTTTCCTACGCAACTTAGCCTTTTATTATCTAATGCCCTCTACTCTGGCCTGGTTGTTTCATGAATATAGGTATCTTTTCTCCCCAACTTGATAGTAAGGCTCTTTTAAGTGTGGGCACTGTACTTGCCACTTTTTCTCTCTTGTGCCCTTCTGAATTTTATTGTACACTGAGCCAATACAAAAAGTATTGTATAGATGCTTGCCAATTTTTTAAGTATTTACGTACCATAAGCTAAAAGTACTATAGGAGCTGGAAGGAACTGTTTGCAGCTTAAAGAGATGGAACATCCATGCAGAGTTACTTCCTTTTTGCTAACTCCATTTCAGTCAGTAGCTTCCATGCTTGATTTCTGGAACAGAGTTGCAGGTGATCTTACTTGGATAGAAGTTATCTCCATTGCAGTTTCTATAGCTTTGACTCTTGGGGCAAGGTGGAAGCCTGACTTGCTGCAGCTCTGCGCTTGCATTCAGTGGCCTGTTCCTCACATTGGTAAAGGCCAATGGCTTTGGCTTCCGGTAGGGTGGGGTGATGGTGTAGTGCTGGTGGTATGATTTTCTCATTTGAATCTCTATTTGGCTGTTCTCTCTGAATGCTACCAAAGTTGTTGCAAGGTGATTTTGCAAATGGGGATGAAGAAAAGTGTGAAAAATGAAGAAAAATGTATCATGTATTTTGCTCTGTGGCTTCACACTGTTTTGGTTTCTTTTGTTTAATTGTTTGCTTCTTTGTCTCAGTTGTGATACTCTCTTTGCCTGGAGCACATTTGAACCTGAATCTATATAATTGGAAATTCACTTGAAAAAAAGCCTTGGGCAGAGAATTAGAAGACCTCAGTCTGTGTGTACCTTTAGCCAAATTACTCCTTTGCATGGTGCCTCAGTTTCCTCATCTGTAAAATAGAAATAATGCCTTCCCTACCTATGTCACACTGGTGTGGCAAGAATAAAATGATTAGCTCTGTGAGCATTCTTAGGAAAGTGAAAAGCCTTTGCAAATTTAAGGATGTATTATTCTAAATGAAATTTAAATGAAATCTGTTTTCAAGAGAGCATTCTTTAACCAGTAGGAATTGGTAAATTTGCTTTTATGATTAAGCATAAACCTTACACCTTATATTATTGCCTGAAGGTATTTGATGGCAGCGTTTGTAGTTCTGCATGTGTGGTGATGGTAATGCACTTCTGAAAGTTGTATTCCATATGATTTTACTTTGTCTGGTGATACATCTGTGCTTAATTTGGAGATTCTCTTAATCAGCCCCTCCCTTTCTACTGCTCTTGTGTATGTTAATGAGCCGTAATTGAATTCATTTTGAAATTAATAACAATTAACATTCTTTGAACACGTACCGTGTATTTTAAACTGGCCTTAATCAGTTTGATTTTATTTATGCTTATTTATTCGGAGATAATGGTGGCTGGCAAAGATGTATGAATTTGAGATGCGTAAGGGTTATTTAGGTTTTCACAATATCCCTCCCTAGGGAGTTACAATGAAAGCAAGTCTTGGACTAAATTTTGTCATACATATCAACGTTTATTAAGTGAACATTCATTAATGGTAGTGACAAAACAGTTCATACAACCTGTACTGTAAGCCTGATAATGTCTCAGCAATCTGTCATTTAAAAGGTTTTGACCACAACATACCTAGAAGGCTCACAGGAGGAAGGCACAGCCACATTTTGGAAACAGAATTTTAAAAAATTATTTTTATTGAGGTAAAGTTAATATAAAATGAACCATTAATCATTTTAAAGTGTACAATTTGGTGGCGTTTAGTGCATTTACAATATTGTGTAAGCATCACCACTCTCCAATTCCAGAACATTTCGTCACACTTAAAGAGAACCCTATTCCCATGAAGCGTTCATTCCCCACTCATTTTCTCCCCTAACCACTCTTCCAGCCCCTGGAATCCACTCATCTACTTACACTTTCTATGGATATACCTATTCTAGAAGATTCATTATGAATGGTATCATACAATATGTGACATTATGTGTCTGGCTCCCGTTCTTAGTATGGTGTTTTCAAGGTTCATCTATGTTGCAGTATGGATCAATATGTCATTCCTTTTTGTGGTTGAGTAATATTCTACTGTATAGATATACCACTATTTTATCCATTTATGACCATTTGAGTTGTTTCTACATTTGACTTTTATGAATAGTGCTTCTGTGAACATTCATGTGCATGTATTTGATCAAGTACCTGTTTTCAGTTCTTTGGGGTATATACCTAGGAGTGGAATTTTGGGGTCTGATGGTAATTCTGTTTAACTTTTAAGGAACTACCAAATGGCTTTTCACTGGACTGCGACATTTTACATGCCTACCAGTAATATATGGCTGTTTCTAGTTCTCTACATCCTTGCCAACACTTGCATTCTTTTGCCAACACTTCATTCTTTTTCTTTCTTTCAAGAATTTATTTAAGTTCAAGTTAGTTAACATATTGTGTACTATTAGTTTCAAGGGTAGAATTTAGTGATTACTTGCATACAATACCCAGTGCTCATTGCAAGTGTCCTCCTTAATACCCACCACCCCTCTAGCAACCCTTAGTTTATTCCCCATAAAGAGTCTCTTATGGTTTGCCTCTCTCTCTGTTTTTATCTTATTTTATTTTTTCTTCCCTTCCTCTATGTTCATTTGTTTTGTTTCTTAAATTCCACATATGGATGAAATCGTATGGTATTTGTCTTTCTTTGACTAATTTCATTTAGCACAACACCTTCTAGTTGCATCCACATTGTTGCAAATGCAAGATTTGCATTTACATTTAAGATTTCATTGTTTTGGGGGCGCCTGGGTGGCTCAGTGGGTTTAGCCTCTACCTGCGGCTCGGGTCATGGTCCTGGGGTCCTGGGATCGAGCCCCGCATCGGGCTTTCTGCTCAGCGGGAGGCCTGCTTCCTCCTCTCTCTCTCTGCCTGCCTCTCTGCCTACTTATGATCTCGCTCTCTGTCAAGTAAATAAATAAAATCTTAAAAAAAAAGATTTCATTGTTTTTGATCCTTTTCCATTGTGTGTGTGTGTGTGCATATATATGTGTGTATGTGTGTGTATGTGTTATATATATATATATATATATATATATATATATATATATATAACACATCTTCCTTATCCATTCATCTCTCTCTGGACGTATACCCACATGAGTGGGTATGAAATGGTATCTCATTGTAGTTTTAATTACATTTACCTAATGTTGAATGATGTTGAGCATCTTCTCATGTGCTTGTTGGCCATTTGTATATCTTCTTTGGGAAAATGTCTGTTTGGATCCTCTGCCCATTTTTTTCATTTTTTTTTCTTCTTTGGATGTTGAGGTAGGCCTTCTTTTTGTCCGTCGATTCCTCCATTCCTGCCTTCTTTTATGATTAATTGATTTTTATAATGTATGATTTTGATTCCCTTCTCAGGTTTTTGTATTTTTAAATTATTTTTCCTTAGTGGTTACCCTGGAGATTACAATTAACATCTTAACTTTATACTAATCAAGTTTGAATTAATATTAAGTTTCAATAATATAAAAAAATACTGCTCCCAGGTGCCTGGCTGGCTCAATTAGTAGCACATGCAACTCTTGATCTTGGGAATATGTGTTCAAGTCCCATATTGGGTGTAGAGATTACTTAAAAATTCTTTTAAAAAAAGGTATTAAAAAAACTGCTCCTGGGGTACCTGGGTGGCTCAGTTAGTTAAAGATCTGCCTTGGGCTCAGGTCCTGATTCCAGTGTCTTGGGATTGAGCCTTGCATCAGTTTCCCTGCTCAGCGGGGCATCTGCTTCTCCTACTTCCTCTGCTTCTCCCCCTGCTTATGTGCTCTCTTTATCCCTCAAGTAAATAAATAAAATATTTTTTAAAATTGCTGCTTTTCCTTTGTCTTTTGACAATTTGATTATTGTGTCTTGGTGCAAAGATCTTTGGCTTTTTGATGACAGGGTTTTGTAGTGCTTGTTGGATGTGCAGATTCATATTCTCATCTAATTGGGAAGTTTTTGGCCAATACTTCTTTCAATATATTTTTGTGCTTCTTTCTGTCTCTCCTCTTCCTCTGGGAATCTATGCATACATTGGCACACATTGGATGGTGATGTACAAGTCTCATAGGCTTGTTCGGTCTTCTTCATGCTTTTTTCTATCTTCTCTTTCTGAATAATCTCAACTGATCTATCTTTAAGTTTGCTGATCCTTTCTTCTGCAGATTCTTCTGCTTCCTCAAACAGTAGCTAAACCCCACTTGTAAAGTTTTCATTTCCACTTCTATTTTCTTCTTTAATGTCTATCCCTTCACTGATATTCTTTATTTGTTAAGACATTGTTCTACTTGTTTCCTTTAGTTCTTTGTTTGTGGTTTCCATTAGGTTTTGAGCATGTTTGACAGTTAGTTCACTTAACATCTTTGTCTACTAACTCCAACACCTGGGCTTCCTAAGGAATAGTTTCAATTAATTTTGTTTTCTATAGATAGATCATCCTTTCTTGTATCCTTGCATTCCTGGTAATTTTTTGTTGTTGTTGAAAACTGGATATTTTGAATATTATAATGTGACAATTCTAGAAATCAGATTCTTCACCCTTCCCAGAATTTGTTGCTGTTATTTGTTGTGGATTTTTCTAAACTACTTTTTGAAGTCTATATTCTTTATCATCTGTGGCTCCTAAAGTCTCTGTTCTGTTAGCTTAGTGGTCAGCTTGCATTTTGACAGAGTTATGTTAAGTGTCTACAGCCAACAAAAGATAAAAAGAAGAGAAAATAAAGAAAGAGAAAGGACTACTTTCCTGGTCTTTGCAGATTGGTTCTGTGTTGAGGTACTTCTTCAATGCTTAGCCATTTACAAGTCTTAGTCTTTATTTCCTACTTGTGCAGAGCCTGAAGCCTAACCAGAGGTTAAAGTTTAGGGTCTTCCCTGCCCTTTTTTGACTATGCATCCCACAAGGGCATGTGTGTGCATTCCTGGATTGTCTGGTATGCACAGGAGCTTTTAAAAGCCCTTATTTCCATATGTAGCTCCTTTTCGAATCTCTTCCTTTCCAGGCTTCTTGGTCTTTATCTTGTCCCAAATGTTGTTCATTTTCCCAGACATCTATAACTAGTACTTGTGCCTTTTTGAGTGCTTTTCCCTGGGAAACTGCCCTAACACTGGGAACTCCAAGTTGGGCAAAACAAAGGATAGCTTTTGCTCTGGTCCTTGAGGGGAAATGCAGGATGGGTTAAGACCCTGTGTTTTGAGAATAAGGTCCATATTGCTCTCCTTGGCCCTAGCAATCTGCATCAAGGGCACAGGCTGTGGTTTGCAAAGTTACTGCCAGTCTATGGGGTGGGGATGGTGGGTGGGCAATTTGGAATAACACAGTGTTCTCTTACTACAAAGCAGCCTCTTTCTTCTTCAAGTCGTCCCCTGGTTATTGTCAGTTTTTTATTTTATATTCAAGAGTTCTTCAAAGGTTGATTTGTGAGGTCATTAGTTACTTTTAGGGAGGAGCCCTCTAGTTTCTAGGGACATCCCTCCTACAAGCAGGATTTCTGTGCCTTATAGTAGACATTAGACAACCAAGAGAAATTTTTAAGCAATGGCTAGAATAGGACTCTTTAGATATTAATTTTGTAGTCTTTCTGTAAGGGTACAGACAGGTTACAGGATCCCCTAGGTTTTTATAACCTGTTCATGCAGAGGTGAGAGTGTCTCTAAAATATTTTTTAACTAGTTATATTCCATTTTTAATATTTATCATACAAGTTAACAGGCCACTATTTTTCATCAATGAAAGCCAATTTTTGACATTTATTATGCTAATTAGCATAGTATAGATAGTTCTGTGAGATATAGGTAACGAAAGCACTTGTGACCATCACTTCTGGAATATGACCCTTTCTGGCATAACTGTGGCTCCCTGCCTCCATCTATGCATCCTGATGAGGGCAAGTGACTGATCCCAGAAGTAAAGCTGAAACCCACTGTCACATAAATATTATCACACTGTCTTTGCTGAAGTATTATGAAGTAAATGGTAGACATTGTAACACTGTATTATGTTTTTTTTAAAGATTTTATTTATTTTTTTGACAGAGAGATCACAAATAGGCAGAGAGAGAGAGAGAGAGGAGGAGGAAGCAGGCTCCCTGCAGAGCAGAGAGCCCGATGCAGGACTCGATCCCAGGACCCTGAGATCATGACCTGAGGCAAAGGCAGAGGCTTAACCCACTGAGCCACCCAGGTGCCCCTGTATTATGTCGTTTAATACAACAGTCCCGTGAAGTAGTAGTGTAAGAATCTCCATGCTATAGATGAAGAAACTGAAATTTAGGGAGATTAAGTTATTTATTTAAGGATGCTCAACTAGAAAGTGATAGAACTTGGATTCCAACCTAGCTCTTTGAGACTCTATATCTCTTATGTGTTATGACCAAAAACATCTATCTTATGGTATGTTTTGTCATGTGAAGAATGCTTTTTTTTATAATTAATTTTATTTTTTTTGAACATATAATATATTTTTATCCCCAGGGGTACAGGTCTGTGAATCACCAGGTTTACACATTTCACAGCACTCACCATAGCACATACCCTCCCCAATGTCCATAACCCCACTCCCCCGCCCAACCCCCCTCCCCCCATCAACCCTCAGTTTGTTTTGTGAGATTAAGAGTCACTTAAGGTTTGTCTCCCTCCCAATCCCATCTTGTTTCATTTACTCTTCTCCTACCCCCTTAACCCCCCATGTTGCATCTCCTCTCCCTCATATCAGGGAGATCATATGATAGTTGTCTTTCTCCGATTGACTTATTTCGCTAAGCATGTACCCTCTAGTTCCATCCACGTCGTCGCAAATGGCAAGATTTCATTTCTTTTGATGGCTGCATAGTATTCCATTGTGTATATATACCACATCTTTTTTATCCATTCATCTGTTGATGGACATCTAGGTTCTTTCCATAGTTTGGCTATTGTAGACATTGCTGCTATAAACAGTGAAGAATGCTTTTAAAAGAAATTTCTGGGGGTGCCTGGGTGGCTCAGTGGGTTGGCCTCTGCCTTCAGCTCTGGTCATGATCTTGGGGTTCTGGGATTGAGTCCCACATTGGGCTCTCTGTTCAGCAGGGAGCCTGCTTCCCCCTCTCTCTCTGTCTGCCTCTCTGTCTACTTGTGATCTTGTTTTCTCTGTCAAATAAAAAAAAAATCTGAAAAAAAAAAAGAAATTTCTGAACTCCAGCTGTTTTTAATGATTGGAGGCTGGTCCATAGGTAGAATGTGGTTGTTGGGCTTGATTGCCTGCTTTTATATCTCTTAGATGCTTGTCACATAGCAAGTCTTGAGTTCAAAGAGAATTATGGAAAACAGCAGCAGTGGTCTCTTTTGGGGGTCTCTGGGAGGATCTAGTGATGGCTTTAGTGCTTATATGATCATGGGATGGGCCAGGAATTGGACTTGAGCCTCACTTTCTTTTTTCCTTCTGCCCTGCCACTGGAGTGCAGCAGGACCTGCTCAGAATTTGAGTTCCCATTGCCTGTCAAGACCGTAGGAGTAAACAGAAGCACTTACATTTGATAGCTGTGGAGAAGGACAGTCTTTTAGGACAGACTACTAGTGACTAATGACTGGAAATAGTTAGAAAATTAATTCAGTCTTGACCTTAAAATATAAGATAGGTATGTGCTTTCACCATGGTTTTTCTGGACAGACTTCACTGACTGTGGAGAGCACATTTAGCTTTCTATCAACATCTTCAAGGTAACCCCAACAGAATTAGCTTTAAAAAGTGGCAGAAGATGTAGTTATCTACAGAATGATATTTGAGGAAACAGCTGGCAGTGTATTCCACCCCCACCCCCCACCAAATTCTACTTCCAGTCTTCATTCTTCAATTCTTCAATTAATTTATTTGTGCCTTCAGGAATCTTCTAGCAAAATGCTGTAGAGATTCGGTAGAGATTCTACTACTAACTTTTTTTCAGAATAGAACTCCCCTCTGAAAAGTGACTTCCTTTTCATCAACTTTTGGAGGGCAGACAACAGCATGGGGACCATCAAACTTACACTGGGGGAAATGAGGATGTCAGGAATTTTCCAGATGGTTTGAAATGAATGCAGGTGTGCCTGGAACTCTGCCATTGCTCCTCATCCTGAAGTGGTAGTCAATAACTTTTGGTAAACAATTCCAATTTTAAATGTGTCAGTGGAGTATGCTAGCTAAAGAAACCCAGCTATGAATCTGTTTGCTCAGCAAATAAGTGTCCTTGTTTCAGAAGTTTGCGTTTTTATTGGGGTTCCTTAGATTCTTAAAGTGGTTCCAGAATCATCATTATAAAGGATAGTTAAAATAAGTAAAAAAGCTTATTTAGATGGTGGGAGTGGTGTGTATATATAAACAAAGAAGGAGAAAAGCGGGAAGATTTATATTGATAGGTTATAGCGTATGTGTTTGTGGGGGGGGGTGTAGTGTATGTGTGTGTGTGTCTGGCACAGAGAGGTCACTAATGTGTTTACTATGTGCCAGGCACTGTGTTAAATGTTTTTCATATGTTATTTCATCTAATTTTCATGTCAGTTATGAGGTAGATTCTATTCTCCTTTTACTGCTTAGATAAGTCACAGTAGAGATTTGATTCTAGATAGCAGGAGACCAGATCCAGATCTAGCTGTGTGACCTTAGATAAATCATTTCTCTCTGGGCTTCTGTTTCCTCACCTATAAAATGAAAGATTATTTTTGAAGTACTTCTAGCTCTGATAGTCTATACTTTGGTATTTGTGCTTCTTCCTACTGTCCTCTAAGTGTTATTTCCTAAGGACATCTCCTTAGGTCAGAAGTCAACAATGATTGACTTACAAGTAGGGCTACTTACAAACGTAGTTTTATTGTACAGGTGAGCTAGTGTCAGGGACAGCAGGTTATCATGGACAATACATTTGTTTAGGTTTTTGTGTCATTATTAGTGGTGGCTTCTCACTATGTAGATAAGTTCTGGACACTATTAACATACTTTGTACTCACCATTAACTTTTGTTTTAAGAGAGATTGATACTCAGAAAATTTATAATAATTTTTTCTTAATTAAATTTGGGTTCTTTTAGTGTTTCTTATTACCTCGAAGTGCTATCCCTGTTGGCTGGTATAACCGTTCCATTCATCCTACCACACATATTTGTTGAGCATCTGCTATGTGCAAAATCTTTTCAAGGTACGGGAGATATATCAAGGAACCAAAGAAACACGCATTTCTGCCCTCACGGAGCTCATATTTTAGTGGACTGACAGTGAACAAAACCTAGTAGTTCAATGCATACATAAGTGTGTTAAATGATGATAAATTCTATGGCAGGAAATAAAGCAAGAAGGGGGCTTGGAACTAGAAGGTATTATGCTGAGCGAAATAAGTCAATCAGAGAAAGACAATTATCATATGATCACTCTGATATGAGGAATTTGAGTGGCAAGGTGGGGGTTGTGGAGGTAGGGAAGGAAAAAATGAAACAAACTGGGATTGGGAGGGAGACAAACAGTAAGATACTCTTAATCTCATGAAACAAACTGAGGGTTGCTGGGGAGTGGGGTGGTAGGGATAGGGTATCTGGGTGATGGACATTGGGGAGGGTATGTGCTATGGTAAGTGATGTGAAATGTGTAAGCCTGATGAGTCACAGACCTGTACCCCTGGGGCAAGTAATACATTGTATGTTAATTAAAAAAAAAAGAAGAAGAAGAAGAAGGGGGCTTGGAGTTGTGAGTACAATTTCTTACTATCTCCCTGGGAAAATTAGTGCTAGTTCTCATCAGAGCTTAGGTGACAGCAAATTCCTTACCTAAGCTATTAAGAAAGGGCTTTGGGGTGCCTGGGTGGCTCAGTTGGTTAGGCGACTGCCTTCAGCTCAGGTCATGATCCCAGAGTCCTGGGATAGAGTCCCACATCGGGCTCCCTGCTCCCTGGGGAGTCTGCTTCTCCCTCTGACCTTCTCCTCTCTCATGCTCCCTTTCACTGTCTCTCTGTCAAATAAATAAATAAAATAAAATTAAAAAAAATCTTAAAAAAAAAAAGAAAGGGCTTTGGAGTCAGATAAACCTATTTTTTTTTGACAGACAGAGATCACAAGTAGGCAGAGAAGCAGGTAGAGAGAGAGGAGGAAGCAGGCCCCCGCTGAGCAGAGAGCCCGATGCGGGGCTCGATTCCAGGACCCTGGGACCATGACCTGAGCCAAAGGCAGAGGCCTTAACCCACTGAGCCACCCAGGCACCTCAGATAAACCTATTTTAATTTATAACTCTGCTCCCAGCTTTGTGACCTTGGGCACACGATTTTACTTCATTGAGCCTTATTAGTATTGAATTAGGGGAGCAGAACCATTAGGAGTATATAAAACAAAGTATTTATTTTGGGGATTTGATCTTATACAATCGTGGGAGCTGATGAAACAATTCACATCAGACTGCTGCTTCTGCATCTAATGCTGGACTTGAAGTCAGCAGGACGTATAGTTAGGAGAGATGAACATCAAGTAGGAGAGAGTAAGGTCACTCTAAAACTTATGAGGACCAGCTGGAAGGTATGAGAACAAGCTGGACTCCATGTCAATCTCTCACAGCCTCTAAACCTCTGGTTTCAAAGATGAGAGAGTCCTGCAGGAGAAGGTGGTATACTTCCTTATGGAGCTAAACACACACCTGGCCCCTGAGTCAGAGAAGTTGGAGGAAGAGCTCTGATGGGAGGGGAGGAGAGGAGTTGTTGCCTATGTGTGTTACCCCCAAATTCACAGCAGCTGAAGGAAGAATCTTAGTGGTTGCTGGGGGCTCAGACACTGCTGAAAGGCCAAGAACAAGAGCCAGGATGTTTTACCTGCAGCATGCCTAAGTTGTAGTAGCACCTGGTGCCCTGCACCTACCATCCGGGTATAAGAAAATGATGGCCATTACTTCACTTCTATCTCTCATATTTCATGAAAAAAATCTCTCTCATGGCCCATGCTAAATATGAATTACTTGGAATAGAGAAGAGGATTCTAGAGACCCTAGTTCCAGCTTAGCTAAGGTGACAGAAGACAAATCCACCGCAAGCCTGTTTCTTAATGGGGATAATAATACCTAACGCAGAATTCTTGTAAATAATACATGAGATAAAATCTATGTTAAGAGTATCTAGCACATAGTGGATAGTCAATACATTTTTTTTTTCTTCCTTTCTCCTACTGTTTGACCAAGGAATAGCATACTTTCTGGCATCAAGAACTGTAGAGAAGGTTTTATTGTTTTTTGATTTTTTGAGGGGGTTGTTGGGAGGCTGTGAAGAGCTTTTTTTTTCTTCATAAATCACTATATCTGTTTGCAAACTGTTGGTTATGTCTACATTTGAGGTTGGCATCGTTTGAGGATGCAGAAGAGAAACTGAATGCCCTAGACCACTGAAGATATATCAAGCATACATACACACCATGAAAACAGATTGGAAAGGATCACATAGTCGGTGGAAAAACAAAATTTATGAAGTCACAGGGACAAAGATTGTTGGTGCTGGTAGGGAATTAAAAGGTCAACTACTCCAACATCCAAATTTCACAGATGGGGAAACAGTCTCAGAGTAGGGCAGTTAATTTGCTGAAGTCACAACTTGTTTGACCGAGGAACATTTTTTACAGGTTGTTTTTTAGAATCCTGCAGAACTAATTAAATATATTATAAGGCTGTTGTTGAAGACTTCATCTATTTTGTTGTTCAGTGTCCTCTATATGACACCCCTCCAACCCCCTGTGAAAAATTTTAGAACTAAGTACTAGGAAAAACTTTGTTTATCCTGAGGAACCTGTATGATTTTATGCCTCATGGACAATACAAATCTGGTCAATGATCATGTTTCTACATGATCATTTGCTTTGGCTGCCAGGATGTTCAGTGCCAAATTGGCAGCTCCAACATTATTAACCATGTAGGATTCTCTGGCTTGAATATATTTGTCTTACTCTTCCCTCTGGCTTTGTTGCTTTTTTTTTCCCTGGTCTTGATTTGTAGATAATATTATTTCTATATGTAATTTATTATATATAACTATTACAAGTTGTCTCAAATCCTTAGTGGTATGAGGAAAGCTATAAACATATACATAGAAGAATCCTAGATTAGTTGACCTCCATGGTACAGTGCGAAAGCACTGGGTTTGAAATAGCTTCTAGTCCATGCTCTGTCATTTTAATAAACTTCTTAGACCTCAAGTTTTCTTAGATCTGCTTGGATATTGTAACATCTAGCATGATTCAGAAGATACCCTTTATCCAAAAGCAGAGGTATCTGAAACCTATGTGATGATTGTCCCAGATTTCTAAACTGTGTTTTGGGGAACTTGACTCTATGAAATTCAGGGTGATTGGAAAGGAACACTTTACTCAATTCTGGATAGGAAACAAGGGTTAGAGTAAGTTTTAAGATTAGTGAAGAAATAGTAGGTAAAGAAATTTGTTCACTTCTCTGATTAATTTTTTTAAGTTTTGAAATTATAGTAAAATTGTCTTTTGGGGAACTGTATAGTTCTATGAATTTTAACACATTTATAGATTCATGTAAGCATCTCCCCAGAAAACTCCCTCACGCTATTACACTCTCCTCCCATCCATATGCCTTGATTTTATTTTAAAATGTCCTCCCCAATAGTTAGAGAATAGATTAAGAAGATTAATTTGATTCACCCATTCACTTTAATGGTCCTACCGTACGCTCCCTACTGTGGTAGGTTCTGTGGGCTATGTAAGGAGGGGCTTCAAGGATTTTACAATATGGTTGGCAAGATTGGCTTAATACATCGGAAGCAATTAGAAGACCGTATAAGACACTGTACAAGCAAGTGCTAAATTGGCACAGAACAGGAGATGGGAAAGCATCTGTCTGGGCTAGAATATAGGCTTCTGCAACCGAATGACACACTGCTTATAAGTGTATATATTTTTCTGTGTGAGGACAGATTGGAATGTATTTAGAAATGTAAAGAGTTAAGTTTCACCTCTAAAAGTGATATATTAGCCTAAACAGATGAAAGGGAATCACATGCTTCTGAGAATATTTACAAAAGTCTTCAAAATCTACAGTCAAGGAAGTCTACCTAAGTAAAAAAAAAAATATTATTTTACTTTTTATAACATGTGGAGAGACATATGACTGCCAAATGGCTTTGCTCTATGTCCAGAGAAATGTAACGAAGTTGACATCCAGATATCTATTGCAGAAGTCTGACCAGATTTTTCCGTTGTGAATACACTACATGTAAATTCTGAACATATGGCTCCCATCAGTGATCTATGAGGAGGTGATGGAATGTAGGTTGGGGAAGACAAGAGGAAGGCCAAGTCTCTGACTCTGAAGTGAGAGGCAGCTGGACACCATATGTGTGTGTTTAGACTGGGAGCCAGCTTTATGTCGAGGGAGTAGGCATTTACCCAAGACTCGTGATTTGTAGGGTGTGGGGAAAGGATCTTCCTTTGCCAAAATTCTTCCCCTACAGGCAGGCCCCAAGGCCTGAACTTTCCTTAGAAAAAGAAATAAAATATTATGTGTTCTGGAGCCTATATTTAAAATATAGGAAGCTAGGTGGGGAGGGACACCAACACATTAAGCTGGAAGTAGTTATCAGAGCCTTGCCGTGAAGCAGTTTATCTAATTAGCCTAGCCGAACTGCAGGGAAGCGTAGGACCCATGGGATAGGGTAGGGTTGTGAGTCTATGTGTGTGTGTGTGTGTGTGTGTATCCATTCATCTGTGTGTGCATGCTGGGAGTCACGTGTTTGCGTAAAGCTGGCCCCATATAGATTAGAATGGCAGTATTTAGTGCACATAAGCATTTCAGTTCATTGGTAGTATGTTTGGTGTCTGCCGTGGTTTATTCTCCAAGGAGTTAAGCTTCTCTCTCATATCACTCAAAGTGCAGGTTGACCACAGAGATTACTAAGAATCAATCAAGAATATGATCCTCTGAGGCATTCTTGGCCTGAACATCTCAGAGGGCTTTCTTAAACACCCTGTTAGCTAGTTTCCAGCAAAGTCAGGAGTGTGAAGCCTATGACGTGAATGGAGAGATTAGCCGTTAGAGAAGTTGTCACTTCTCTAGAAATAACCTAGATTCAACCTAGAAGCAGAACTGTCTAGTGTGTGAGGAGAGCCCGAAGTACCACCCTCTGCAAGCAAATAAAGTGAAATGAAAAGCAAAGCTTCCTGCTTGTGTTTTCTGTACTCTGCACCCTAGGTATGGTCCTGGGTTGCACCTCGAAAACTGACCTTCTCAAAAAGCAGAATTGCCTCTTGGGTCCCTTTTCCAAGCTATTTTTAGTAATCTGTCCAATCTCTTACTAAGATGGGAAAACACATACAGTTCTTTTTTCTTTTGAAATTGAGGGAAATGTACTCTAAGGAGCTGTGAAGATGGGTAGGGTCTTGACAAATGTTGGATTCCACTATTTAAAATGTAGAAGTAAGATCAGTCCAGAGGTTTATCTAACCCCCAGAATACAGAAGGAGCATTGGACATGCAGAGAAGTAGTGTCACAGAACTCAAAATCTAGGGCCAGAACTAATGGCATGCTCATGGATACCTCTTTGACATAAAATAGTTAATTTTATGTCATGATCCCATCTCACTTTGATAATTCTACAATTGGGCCTTTTGTGTTCAGAAAGAAATGTACTTTTCAGATTAGTTTGGGGTAAAGAAAATTAACAAAACCCCATGTGGGTGTCGGTGTTGGCTTTTCTGAGTTCATTGTTGGATGGAAAATTCAGATTATTTCTCAGCTTGAGTCATCTGAAAAAAATTGGATTTGCTCATTTGCAGGTGGAAAATTTAATGTGCCCATTAATCTCTTCAGATGACATTTAAAGGTGAAAGTGATAGTGGTGCTGGGAAGGTATACCTGGGGATCATCATCTTTTTGGTGCCGGGGCAGAGTGCTGCCATTGTGGCCGTGTGAATTAGCTTTGTCAAAGGCGGAAGCCAGGGTTCTGGTATGGTTTACCTAGAGATTGATAATGGAAATTTCCCATTACAGATGGTGGGCATATGATGTACTAGAGATTCATAAATAGAATACTTAGGACCTGAGACCTGCATTCTGCTGGGCAAATGGGTGTTTTGTAAGTTTTGGTCGATATCTAGGCATGGGGGCGCCACCAGCTTTCTCAGTAGCCTGTTCTATTTCCTAGGAATTCAAGAAACTTTATTTCCAACCGTGTCCCTCCTACTTGAATTTTACCCATTTCCCCTTGGTCAGTGTTCCACTTACACTGAAAAGAACTTTCCAGCATTGTACTCATCAAATCCCTTCATAGAATATTGGACCACATTCTTCAAGTCTTCTCCTGGTGAAATAGCTTTTTGTAGTGATAATGTGGGCTTTTGTCAGTTCACTCCAAAAGAAATGAGTTTTTAAGCTTCTTTTCTAAGATTTTATTTATTTGAGAGAGATAGCAAGCATGAGTGGGATCGGGGACAGAGGGAGAGGGAGAAGCAGACTCTCTGCTGAGCAGGAAGCCCAATGTGGGGCTCTATCCCAGGACCCTGGAATCATGACCTGAGCCACTTTTAACATTTAACCGACTGAGCCACCCAGGTGCCTCAAGTTTTTAGGCTTCTTGCTCTTAGAATAATAATGATAGCTTATCATCATTTTTAAAAAGCCATCATTTATTGAGTGCTTACTAATTGCCAGGCAGTGTGTTGAGGATTTTATAAATATTAGTTATTTCATCCTCCTGATAATCCAATGGGGTAGAAATTATTATTTTGACATTTTAAAAAGATTTTATTTATTTATTTGACAGACAGAAATCACAAGTAGTCAGAGAGGCAGGCGGAGGTGGGGGGTGGGACGCAGGCTCCCTGCTGAGCAGAGAGCCCGATGCGGGACTTGATCCCAGGACCCTGAGATCATGACCTGAGCTGAAGGCAGAGGCTTAACCCACTGAGCCACCCAGGTGCCCCTATTTTGCCATTTTAAACACTGGGAAACTGACACAAAGAGTTAATTTTCCCAGGTTTGCAGTGTTAGTTTAACCCATATTTTTCTGTGATGCTCTGTAGCTTCTCTAATCATTATAATTACTCTGGTTTTCATGTGTTATTTTTCTAATATATATATTTGTGTGTATGTATACATATATACACACATATTTATATGCATAGACGTATATACCTACATATACATACACATGCATATATATAATTGACATATATGTATACATACATATGTAGATATGAAAATGATGTGGGTAACTATGCTAGATGTGTGTCATGCTACTTTGTGCCATGCTGAGATATTAACACTTTCTAAAGGAAAGACTAGCTGACCTTCATCTGTACTGAAATTATTCCCTTAGGAATATTCCATTTCTCTTTCCCATTAATAAGCTGCCTTGAAGAACAAATTAGTTCTATGAAGGATGCTACATTAAGTTTCAAAGTGCTAAAGCCAAAGGAATTTTAATATTTTCACCTTTATTCTATCCACATATGTCATAGTTGATAAAATTTTGTGGTAGTTCCTACTCTGTGCATTGCATCCCCTGTCCTAGGGGCTGTTACGGGGCATAACTAAGAAGAACCATTGCATAACCCCGATGCATGGTTTATGGGTTATGGTCTGGTAGGAGGAATAAGCATAAGCATATGCTGTAGCTGAAAACAAACCACATTGCACTAAGGACATTTCCGGAGTTGCTCCTTGTCCTTGGAAGACTGAGGATTGCAGACAGCAAAGTGCACATTTTCAGGGGATTTATCAGTGTCTGGGAAGTCAGGGAGCCAGGATAGGGCATTCGGTCCCATGTCATGATCCCATCTGAGACATGATCCCATGTCAGAACCCAAGGATGAGGAAAGGAGTTCCTGAAGGTGGGATTCAATAGTTTTGTGTCCGAATTGAGCTGCTGGTTCCAGGACAGCACTGTTGTGCACCATGTCTCAGCTGAAAGAAGAGCAGCAACACTTGTACCCTAAGCCTGACTTTGCCTCTCTATGGGTGTGCACCCTTCGGCAAGTGAAGTCTTCCCCTTGGCCTCCATTTCCTCATGTAGAAAGTGGAAATGAGACTATATTTACCTCATAGGTAAACAGGTTAAGCCTATAGGAAGTGGGGAATTGCTTTAAGTCAACAGAAAGCATTAGAAGTGCTAGCTATTACTAATATGTTTTAGGTGTGTTGTTTTCTATAGGAAATTTTTTTCCTTATTAGCTTTTTTTCAGAAATAAGTCTATTACTTTCCCAAGTATGTCTCTTAGTATGGAACTGAAAATATTGTTTTAAGCACTTAATAGTGTTAAGTTTAGCCACTGATTCTATTTTGTTTTAGCTACTCCTTCAGCCCACTTCTGAGCAGACCTAGGATGGCCTTCCCCTGATTCACACATTGTGAGAGCTTCTGAACCCTTAATGTAATGCTCTCCCTGCCATATACCTACTCATTTGGCTTTGGAGTTCACAGCTTGTACTTAATCAGTTAACCCAGGCCAGTGGTCTCCAAAGATTTATAGACCCACAGGGGGTGTGCAAGATAGTCTATTTGGATGTGGGGAAAACATTATAATTTACATTTATTATTTACCCAAAAAAGAAAGAAGGATGCCTAGGTGGCTCAGTTGGTTAAGCATCTGCCTTTGGCTCAGGTCATGATCCCAGGGTCTGGATCGAGTCCTACATTGGGCTCCTTGCTCAGTGGGGAACCTGCTTCTCCTTCTCCCTCTGCCTGCCACTCCCTCTGCTTGTGCTTTCTCTCTCTCTGACAAATACATACATAAATAAAAACTTTAAAACAAAGAAATAATACAAAAGTCTAAAAAAAGAAAGAAATTAAGCCTTATTAGTGTTTAATCTGTCAATAGACACTGCCAACTCATTTGGATCTCTGGGTTAGATGTGTCACATATGTCATAATTCCTAGTGGTTCTCAGTAGTGGCCTCACTTGTTTTGCTTTTAGTATATTGTAGCATACTGTGGTTTACCTGTGTAGGGAGAAGATATTGGCTTGTGTCTCAAATAACAGAACTTTTTTGAATACTCTGTAAGGAGAGTGACCATGGAAATCTTTTGTACCGCCCGAGGGTTCACTAGTTATCTTGAGGGAAAGATTTTAAAAGTTGTTGAACTTAAAGATCCCTCTTTTCTTTTAAACGAAGATTGAGTATTCCAAATTTGCTGACTTTCACTTGTTAAGTAATTGGCAATTGTATGATACCCAGAAGATTAGTTTAAAAAAAAAAAAGGCCTTAATCTATCCTTTCAAGGTGAATTTTAATGAGTGAAAAGTACTGTTTAAAAAATATACTTTAAAAGTGGATACTGTATGTTAACTAGCTAGAATTAAAATAAAAATTTTCAATTAGTTAAAAATAATAAAATAAAATGGATACTGAAAAATGTTTCTCTTTAATGTGATTTTTGTTGCTTTGTTACTTAAGAAAAACTTCTGCTAGCTGCGTAATTTTTAAAAATTGGAAAAAATATCTCTAACCTCTTTAACACTTTTTCAAATGAAGACTTTTAATAAATTTGAATCCATTTGTTCAAACTATTAAGCTATCCACCTGCTGATTAGTTTGCAGGCATAACTGATAGACATTGGGAAATATAAAGGATTTATCAGATAAATTACAACAAAACCTTTGAGTGATTGGAGTAGGAAATTTTAAAAAACACATTCTTGATGATATGTTAAGTAAAGACAATGATATACGTCCTCTGGATCTATGTGTCTTTGTCACCTCTTTTTCAACCAAGATATCCATTAAAACTTAGTATCAAGGGGTGCCTGGGTGGCTCAGTGGGTTAAGCCTCTGCCTTCGGCTCAGGTCATGGTCTCAGGGTCCTGGGATCGAGCCCCACATCGGGCTCTCTGCTCAGCAGGGAGCCTGCTTCCCCCTCTCTCTCTGCCTGCCTCTCTACCTACTTATGATCTCTGTCTGTCAAATAAATAAAAAAAAAACTAGTATCAAAATACCTACATTTAAAACCAGTCCTTCAAATGGAAGTATCATAAGATTTAAAAAATTAAGGAACCGTGTTAAGTCATATTATTCTCATTAGAAAATTATGCTGAATAATTCTTTTAAGTGAGGACAAAATTATTTTTGTGCCACTAATAAAAAAGTCTTATTTTAAATACTGTTGATTTCATCTTCTCTCATGTTCTAAAATTCATGTTTCCTATGTTTATACCACTATGTAAGCAATATATTAGTATAGTTGTATGCATGTATAATTTTTAAATAAATCTACATTTACTTTTATTTGGAGTATATACTTTTCTGTGCTTTAACTGATTGGGTTAAAATTTTGGAAGATGGGCCACCTGGGTGGCTCAGTTGGGTAAGGGTCCAACTCTTGGTTTCGGCTCAGGTCATAATCTCAGGGTTGTGGGAAGGAGCCCCGTATTGTTGGGCTCCAGGCTCAGTGGGGAGTTGGCTTGAGGTTCTCTCCCTCTACCCCTCTGCCTGCTTGTACTCTCACTCTCTCTCTCTCTCTAAGATAAATAAACCTTTAAAAAAATTGGAGTAGACTACCAACTTGCTTTTGATGCTTGATAGTGAATATGACCTTGAATTATCTGCCACAAGTCTTATCAAGAGCTTAGCTGAGAGAAGGGATATTTAGGTAAGGTACATGCTACCCTTGTGCCTCACTTCTATGAATATTATATGTTCTATTCTTGGCTCAAAGTAGGCCTCTGAAAGGCTACATATCTAGGAGGTCTAAAGATAGGTCAAGGTGAAGGAGTAGAGCTGGAAAATCACTGGAGAATGTAGATCAATAATCAGAAAGGGAGAAATGAATCACAGTATTGAGGGACTGAAATTTTTTTTAAAGATTTTATTTATTTATTTGACAGAGAGAGATCACAAGTAGGCAGAGAGGCAGGCAGAGAGAGAGGAAGGGAAGCAGGCTCCCTGCTAAGCAGAGAGCCTGATGTGGGACTCGATCCCAGGACCCTGAGATCATGACCTGAGCCAAAGGCAGCAGCTTAACCTACTGAGCCACCCAGGCACCCTGAGGGACTGAAATTTTGTGTATTCTCTCTTCCAGCTTGACCCACCTTTAGTTCTCAAAAGATTATCTCAAGATAATACTCCACAGCACATTTCATTTCCCTTATGAACCTGCCTTCAGTCACACAAAGCACACAAGACCACAAAGAGGAATGAGAAGTGCTGAGTGGTTTGATCTGGTATTGTTCTTTAATTGTTTTATGCATGTAAGCCCTGGATAATGGGGTAGTAGTTAAAAGCAGACATCGCACAGACCTTAATTTGAATCCTGGTCCACTGATTGCTGACTCTGTAACCCAGGGCAAGTAATTCTAGCTTTCTTTTTTGTTAATCTTTTTTGAATCTTAGTTTCTTCAACCATAAAATGAAGACACTAATACCTACCTCTCAGGGTGGTTGAGAGGATTAAATTCATGTAAATTCATGGAGAGCATTTAGCAAGGAATCTAGCATTTGGCAGGTTCTCAATAATGATAACATTATCTACCAGGTTGTTACCTCCTGATGATTAGGACTGTACAAGGTGCTCTGTGCTTCTTTCCTATACCCACAGTTCCTGACACATAAGTATATACCGGATGATCAGTTGGTATTTGTTTAACTGAATATAATTAGTGGGAAAGATCTATCAAGACAGGGTTATTAGGAATCTAGTTAAAACCTGACATTAGATACTTTCAACCAGTTTATTTCTTTCTCCCTGCTAACTAACATATTTTGGAAAGACATTCTGATTTTGTTCTAACCTCAAATCTTGTTGCAATAACTTTTTTCATATGTTGAAATGTTTCAGCTTCCCATTTCCATCAGTTGTCTCACTTTTCTCCTTATCAGTGAAGTTTGAAATGTTGACGGTCCTTTCCCTTCATCCCCTAACAGGACCATGCTACCGATATCATTATGCTTCTCTCTGCATAAGCACCAATCTAAAATGACCCCTCCTTGTTTGCCAATGAAGCCAAAACTTCTTTTTAAATTTAATTTCAGTATAGTTAACATATAGTGTATTATTAGTCTCAGGTGTACATTAGAGTGATTCAACACTTCCATACATCACCCAGTGCTCATCATGACAAGTGTATTCCTTAATGCCCATACTGAACCTGGCACTGAAGTCCTGTCATTTACCGTGGCTCCATCTGACCTATCCGAATCTGTTTCCTTCCATGCCTTCTGCTCCAGCCAGATGGGTCTTACCACTGGGCTCTAACCATGATGAACAGCTCCCAGCTCATCTTTTCCTTTTGTTATGTTAGGATTTCGTATTACCATTGCCTAGCTACCAAATGCTCTGTTGAGTTCTTCTGCAATTCTCACTAGCCATATTGCTCATTTGGATTCTTAGCTGTCATATGTATATATTTGTTTTCCATAGATGAAATTTAAGCCACTTGAAGTCAGGGAGATTTATCCCTCAGAGTGTCACATATTCTACGGTGTGCCTATTGAGTGATTAATTAAGGTGAAAGAGCCATGAAATGCTTTGTAAACCTAAATTTAAGGGATTATCCTAATTCATTCACTCATATAATAATCATTTACTGAATACCTGCTGTACTGGCTAACTAGGATGGGTCTAAAGAATGTATATTTTGGAGACCCTCAAAAAGTCCCAGGGAGGGGAATTTGGTAAAAGACTAGATCTTCTGCAGTTAAGTAGGATGAATGCTCAGATTTCATCCCTAAAATGTTGTGTGACCTCATGGACCAGTGAAACCAGAGGCATTTAGGTTGTAAGGGTACTGACTGAATTGAAGAAAGAGTGCACCCATCAGAAGGGCTTTGTTGCTCACAATATCTTATTGCTCACCATTACATCTTAGTGTCTAGAACAGAGTCTGGCACATAGAAGGCTCTTACTGAACACTGTAGAATGAACGATGGGGAGACTTTTGGAAATTGAGTTTACCATGGGTATGCTGACAAAGTAAGGCTGCTGGGATCATAAGGCTGAAGGTCAGACAATGGGAAATTCACTAAGTTGCTGTGGCCCCAAAAGGGATCTTGGAAAACACCCAGCCAGGCTTCTGAGGAGCCCCCAATCTGTCCTTTTCTATTCAAAACTTCCCTAAAAGCACCTTTTGGCAGTCACAACACCTTTTCCTCTTATCTGAAAGCTAAAGTAACTTTATGCATTTTCATACATAATTAACATGCAGAATCTTAGTTTATCTTTTCCATATCTGTCCTACACTCACTGTGTTACATTTTGTAAATACCACTCTGAAACAACCTACATTAGTCAGTCTGCATTTCTTACTTGTGGTATTTGACACTGAAGTTTTCAGTTGGCCGCCGCCTTCACTTTTAGCAACTTCATAGTAAACCACACCAAACTATGAGAAAACAGTTGATCATTCTGTTACCTCAGAAAGCAGGTAATTTGGGAGTCTTTTAAAAATAAATGTGAAAAGCTCAAACCCAAGATGAGCTTAAAAGGAAGTTGAAGACTAATTGCTTTTGCTGTTTTTGCTACCCAGTCTAAGGAGGGAAAGTTCCCCCAAATGATTTGAGAATCATTTTTATTCCGCTCTTCAGAGCCAAATCATCTGGTTTGAGTGCTGAGTCCAAAAAACACTGCTGCATATTTTCCCTAAGGAGCAAGCCAGAGAGAGGCAATCTGAAAGATCACAGTAGGTTTGAGGTGAGAACTTCCAGAACTTCCTTGAAAATAAAGGCTGTATGTGATAAAAGTAGTTCTCCAGCCATTACCTCTGTGTTTTCTCTCTTGTATTAAATGGCAGTAGAGGTCAAATGCCATTTGCTTTTCTGTTTCTTCAGGACTTATTTTTTGTTCTGTTTCCTTCACTTCAGCCTTTGAGGTTGCTGTCCCTCAGTAGAAAGAGAGCAATCACTATGCCAGCATTGGTCCTGTTACTGATTCTAGGCCTGTTTGTGGCTCATGTGCTGCCTGGATTTCTCCGCCCTTGGCTCTTGGCATGTTGAACTTGTAGTTCTTCATTCTTCAGCTTATATAGTATTTCTTCAGAGAAGCCTACCTTGACCATCCCACCTAATGTAGCCAGCATTCCTCCAGCCTACTCACAGTGTCCCATTCCTCTGATGTCTTTCATAGCAACTCACCACTATGTGAGATAATGTAGTTTGTTTACTTGTTTGTTTTTCCCCCTTTTCTCTCCTCACTAGAATGTAACCTCTACGCAGGCAGGGACTATGTCTGTCTTTTTCAGCTTTTGTATATACCCAATGCTTAGCACAGGGCCTGGTGCATTCTAGGTGGTTGGGAACTCTGTACTCAGTAAATGAATAAGGAGGACAGAGAGCAATGCAGAACTGCCACAATGTTCCTTGGAGTGTACAGCCACAAAACAGATTCAGCCAAGATTTGTTGAGCTCATTGACCCCTATCTGCATCTGCTGCTTCCTGTGGGAATAAATTACATCATTTAAAGAGACTGAACTGGCTCTTTAGTGATTCTAAAGTTGGTTGTAAAACTTGAAGGGCTTGGAGTACAGGTTACATTTTATTTTATTTTATTTTTATATGGAAAAGGGATGACTTGGGCATTGAATGGAAATTAACAGTTGACCACATTCATAATGCTGAGAAGGATCTTGACTGTGACTCATGGTAGTAGAACAATGGGTTGCTGGTTAAGAATGAAATGCACCAGGGCATCCAGGTGGCTCAGTTGGTTAAATGTACGACTCTTGATCTCAGTTCAGGTCTTGATATCAGGGTTGTAAGTTCAAGCCCCACACTGGTCTCCATGCTGGGCATGGTGCCTACTTAAAAAAATAATGAAATGTATCTTGTGAAGACAGAAAAAAACATTTGTCAGGAAGCTCATGAACCTTCTTAGGAGTGTATGGTTGCTAGATTTAACTGAAACAAACAGACAAAAATCCCAAGATGCCTAGTTAAATTTGAAGTTTGAATTTTATATAAGAAATGAATAATTTTTTAAACTATGTATGTCCCATGCAATATTTGGTATCCTGGATTTTATCTGGCAGTCCTACAAGTGGGTTTTTAATCCAGTTCTCATTACTCTGTATTATTCACAAGGATATTATAGGAGCTATAGCAGATGCCTTGCTGACTTCTGAATATATGTACCTGTGGCAACATTTCCTAAACTACGTTCCATGAAACTACAGGGTCCCACAGGACATGAATATTCTTTGAAAAATGGTCAAGTAATGTTTGCAGAATAAACTATCTTCTTTCTTACACTGTTATATTGCATCTTAGGATATTAAAGATGCTGAGAAATACTATAATAAAGACATGCACACACATACTCTCTCTCTAATTTGCTTCATTTTGAGGCTCCATACTCTCTAGGTGAATGAACTCTTCTTAGAATGTCCACCTTCATCTCCTGTGACCAATCTTGCTGAATGGTTTGGCTTTATCACTACTCGGCTGGGTTCTGTACTGGCTGATTTTTACCTTTCTCTCTAGGGGGAAAAAGGAACACAGAAACTTGAGATTTGGGCCCTGAAGAACAATTTCATTGTCTTGCTGAGGGCCTCGCTGCTCTCTTCAGCTGCGTGAGGCAGCCAGAGCTCTTCAAGAGCTTCCTGAGTTTATGTGTCCCTGCCTATGTATATGCCCAGCTTAGAAGAACCCCATAATAGGACTCATTCATTGTTTCAGATATATTTTGTTGTGATAGCTTTTCAAGTAGACAATCTAGAATCTGTTAGTTGATACTAACAATCTTAGTGGGGGAAAAAACTAGTTTATCATAGGAATTACTTTGTGTATAGTTTTCTAAGTGAAGTCTCAAGAATGCATCTTCTTCAAATGTAAACCTAATGACATTTGTTTCATAAATATCATCATTCTTCACTGTTAGTCCTTTGTGAATGCTGTAGCCTCTGACATTCAATAGAGCAATAAAGAAATCAAACATGCCTACCTAACCTTTATGAAAATATTTAATATTATGATTTAATTTTTAATATCCCTTGACAGCAGTAAAATAAATCTCAATAGGACCAACTTCCTGCTTCACCATAACACTTAGAGTATAGCCTAGGCAATCAAGATTTCCTCTTAATCATAAACCAGTGTGTATAGGCTAGGCAAAAGGGGGGTAGTAGATGTTGACATTTAGCATTTCCTAGGGACCCATTTACGTAATTTTTTTGCACAGTGGGAGGAGAGTGGGGAGGCAGTTTTGACACATCTTATATCAACAGTTTAGGTTTCTTTCTTTTTTTTTAAGGTTTTATTTTTAACTAATCTACCCCTGCTATGTGGGGCTTGAACTCATAACTCCGAGGTCAAGAGTCACATGTTCTATTGACTGAGCCAGCCAAGTGCTCCTACAGTGTAGGTTTTCGTATGATACCTTCTTCCTTGCCATTGAATTTCTCCCTTTTGTCATTAAACAAGCAAATAAGCAAAAACTCAAAACACACCTCAGCCACCAAGAGAGTGCAAGAAAGAATATGATTTTTCTATTTTTTTTAAAGAAATGAAAGAATCAGTCTAAAAAGATGAGATTCAAGTTTTATAAAGCCTGTTGTGAAACCTGCACAATTAGCTGAGGCCTGGGTCACTAAGCCACAGAAGTATGAATGTATAAGTTGAGAGATGTCAAATAAGATGGTTTATTGTGTTGAAATGGTACTAACACAATATACTATAGATATAGTAACTAGTTTCTTAGTGTTTCCACAATTTAAAAAATTAGCACTGAAAATTTCATACCCCTAGGAAGGAGATTTGTTAGCTTTATGACATCTCATGTAGAAGATATATAAATGAATGGTTTTATATGAAACTCGGGTTGTGAATACTTTGAGACAAGCCAGAGTCTGTCCAATAAATAGGTGCTCAGTACATGTATATCAGATCCATGAATGTTTTATACATAATTACAGTTTCAAGAGAGTCAAAGTGATCAGATCTATGAACAGTTGTGCATTCTATCAAATTGCTCTGGAACATCTGGCAAGTCAGCTGATCTCACATTAAATTGACAGTGTTTCTCAAACTTGTCACTATTAACATCTTGGGCCAGATAAATCCTTTTAAAAAATCTTTTAAATTCATTCTTTCTTTACCCCCTTTGGTCCAGACAATTCTTTACTGTGGGTTTTGTCCTTTGAACTGTAGAATGTTTAAACACATTTCTGGCCTCTACCCATTATATAGTAACATACACCCAGTTGTGCCAACCAAAAATATTTCCAGACATTGCCAAATGACCCCAGGGTGGCAGAGGGTGTGTAGTGAAATTGCCCCCACTTGAGAAAACACTGGTTTAAACGATAGTACAGGCTCGGGTCCAGAGTTCCCATAAGTTGACTCTAGTTTTTTACAGATTGCATGATTCTGCTACACTTGCTTTGACAGATGACATCCAGAGACTTTTATGACTGCAACAAGAGGAGCCTGAAGAAGGGAGGCCAATCTGAAAGTCCATTAATGGATGAATGAGTAAACAAAATGTGATACATCCATATGATGAAACAGTATTCATCCTTAAAAAGGAATGAAGTAGTAATTCATATTAGAATGTGGATAAGTCTCAAAAACATACTATGAAAATAAGCCAGACACAAAGTCACATATTATATATTCCATTTATATGAAATATCCAGGATAGATAAATCCATAGAGACAGAATGCAGTTTGGTGGTTGCCAGGGGCTGTGAAGATGGGGGAACTGCTTAATGGGTATTGGGTTTCCTTTGGAGTGATGGAAATGTTTTGGAATGAGATACAGAATGTACTTGCACAACACTGTGAATGTACTCAATTCACACTGAATTGTTCACTTTGAAATGTTTAATTTTATGTTATATGAATTTCAACTTAATAAATAAAAAAGAAGAGAGGCTAAGCCCCCAACAGGGTTCAACCAAGGGAGAAAGGAGCAGAATGGGGGAAGTAGAATTGTCCAGTTTTTCAAAACTGTGTTTCAGGGCACCTGGGTGTCTCAGTTCAGTAAGTATCTGCTTTTGGCTCAGGTCATGATCTCAGGGTTATGGGATTGAGCCCCATATTGGGCTTCAGGCTCAGCAGGGAGCCTGCTTCTCCCTCTGACCCTTCCCCCTCTTGCTCATGCTCTCTCTCTCTCTGAAATAAATAAAGTCTTAAAAAAAAAACCAACCCTGTGTTTTGTGGAGTGCTGAGGGTTCTGAGGAGCTTTGTTGGGGCCACAGGAGAAGGGATGGAAAGCAGATGGAGCCCTAGTCTCCCATCTTCTCCTGCATTCATCAAAGTTAGCTGTAACTAGTGATCATTGGGGACTTTTGGACTTTTGGTGACTAGTCAAATGAAGAAGTGCTTCAGTGCCCTGGGACCAGGAGGGGTGTTCAAAGAAATGAGTTGTTCCTATTTTTTTTGTTTAAAGATTTATTTATTTATTTTAGAGGTGGGAGGCCAGAGGGAGAGGGAGAGAATCTCTAGCAGACTCCCCAGTAAGCATGGAGCCCTAGGTGGCACACCACCTCATGCTGCATGAGATCAGGACCTGAGGCAAAATTAAGAGTCAGATGCTTAACCAACTGAGCCACCCAGATGTCACAATTACACTTTTTAAAAATGCTTTATTAAAAATATTTTATTTATTTATTTGAGATAAAGAGAGAGTGGGAGAGAAAGTATCAGTGGGAGGCAGAGGGAGAGGGAGAAGCAGGCTCCCTGGGATCATGACCTGGGCTGAAGGCAGATACTTAACTGCTTGAGCCACACAGATACCCCTAAATACTTCTTCTGAAAAATTTTTTAGTGGTCACTCTAGAGTTTGCAATGTACATTTTCAAGTAATCCAAGTCCACTTTCATACATTATATCACTTCAAAGGTTGTATGAATACCTTATAAAACAATCTAATCCTAATTTCTCCTTCTTTTTTTTTTTTTAGATTTTATTTATTTGACAGAGAGAGAGAGAGATCACAAGTAGGCAGACAGGTAGGCAGAGAGAGAGGGGAGGACGCAGGATCCCAGGACCCCGAGACCATGACCTGAGCCGAAGGCAGAGGCTTTAACCCACTGAGCCACCCAGGTGCCCCCTAATTTCTCCTTCTTATCCCTTGTGTCATTGCTGTCATTCATTTCACTTATATAAAAGCACACAAAAGCATATTATACACACACACACACACATACATATGTATGTGTACATGTACAAAGATATTTTCATAAGCATACATCATGAAATACATTGTCGCTATTTTTGTTTTTGAAAGTTTGAAATTCAGTGAGATTTATCAAGATATGACACAGAGGGGAGCCTGGTTGGCTCAGTCAGTTAAGCATCTGACTCTTTTTATTTTTAATCTTTTTTTTTTTTTGAGTTGTTCCTCTTTTAGTGAGGATTTGGAAGGGACCCAGAAGCAAGTGAAAGACCCAAATAGCTCAAGGTTAAAACTTAGTTGTCCCTCTCCATTCCTTTATAATACAATCTTGACAATTTTTCTCTTTCAGGATATGATTCTTAGAGGGGAATTATGACAAATACTGCATGTATCACTTATATGTGGAATCTAAAAAAAAAATGCCAAATTTATAGGAACAGAGTAGAAAAGTGGCTGGTAGCCAGGGACTGGGGACTTGGGGAAATAGGGAGAAGATGGGAAAGGGGACAAACTTTCAGCTATAGGATGCATAAGGTCTGAGAATCTAGTGTATACCATGGTTACTATAGTCAATAACATTGTTTAGTATAGGTGAAATTTGCTGAGAGTAGAAATTAAATGTTTATATAGGTATAATGTGTGTGTATATACATTAAATATCTTACAATTTTGTCAATTATACCTCACTAAAGCTGAAAAAAGACACAATCTTGATAACGTTTCTCTTTCATGACACATTTCATAGAGGGAACTAGGAGAATGTGTGGGAGTGTAGAGGGACATGAAGAAATGTGCCTGTGAAGAGAAAAATGATTTGAGGGTGATGTAGAAAAATGTTGAGGTTCAGAGCTGAGGGCCAAGAAAGAATTCATTTTTTTAAGTTTTTTTAAAAAATTTATTTGACAGAGACACAGGCAGAGAGAGGGAGGAGGAAGCAGGCTCCCCGCTGAGCAGAGAGCCCGATGCGGGACTCGATTTCAGGACTCCAGGATCATGACCTGAGGCGAAGGCAGAGGCTTTAACCCACTGAGCCACCCAGGAAAGTGTAGAGCCCCCAAGAAAGAATTCTTGAAATGTCTTTCATGCAAAAAGGTGGTTTTATTTTGAAGCACTGGGACAGGATGCATAGGCAGAAAGAGCTGCACTGGGGTCATGAGGAGTGGCCCATTATATACTTTCAAGTTGGGAGGTGGGTAGGGAGAGTGTAAATCTTTTAAGTAATTTTGGAAGTAAGGCTTCCAGGATCCTGAGGGGGTAGCTATTGTTAGGAAAATGTCGTTTATTACTGTTTAGTAAAAACTTAGTCATGAGACCCTTCAGATGTTTATCAGTGGGCCATATGCTTGGAGGATGATTCCTAACATGTATCTTGTTGGGGGGGGGGTAGAGATAAAGGGAGCTTCCAAAGGAATGTTAGTGTTTTTTTAAAGATTTTATTTATTTGAGAAAGAGAGAGAGAGAGAGTGCGTGCACGCACGCCCATGTGTGTGGGGAGGGTCAGAGGGAGAAGCAAACTCCCTGCTGAGTGGGGAGCTCAATATGGGGCTCAATCCCAGGACCCTGAGATTATGACCTGAGCCAAAGTGCGATGCTTAACTGACTGAGCCAACCAGGCACCATACAAATTTTTATATGTTAAGAAAGACTCACAGGATCCTGGTGGGTTGTGTTAAGATTGCCTTTTGCCCTTAGCAAAATGTCAACAAAGAGGCAGCTTAGCTCGCAGAGGAAGGTCATTCTACCTGTTTCAGGGACTTGTCAATGGATTGTAAGTAGTAAGGAAATTTAATTCTTTCTTTTGCTTTTGTTTTCCACATTGAAGGGGCTTTGAAATGAAACCTGTTTTGCATGATCTCAAATTTTAGGCTGGGAATTTAGGTGGCTTTTCAGCTCTTTATGGAAAAAAGAAGGCTTTGGGGCACAAAATTAATTAATTAATTTCAATTAGTATTAGACCAGTTATTTTGTATAAGTAAGAGAGAAAGGCAAATGGGTGCTTTATGCTTTCGTGATGGAGTTATAGTTTTCTCCTGGTGCCATCTGTCTTCCCAGCCGATTGAATGGTTAGAGGGAGAGGTGAGTAGAATTTTAGGTATATAGAATCACACACAAATGCATACTTGACCCACTGCTGTCCCTCAGGCTTCCTCTTTCTTTGATTTTCCCAAGCAGTATTGAAAAGTACTGGCTTCATATCAGATCCAGAGTTGGAGGGAGCTTTGTACAGACTTAAAAAAAATCACCTGATGAAATATAATTCCATCTCTGTAAGGAGATCTAAAATTGAATATAGATAAACATCTTTTGTTGTTTGAGTTGAACATCACATTTCATTGGTAAGTAGCACGAGCTTTATTATTCCAGTGATGGAAATCTCCTAGGAATAAACCCCCGGTGATTGGTTTTGACTTTTTTTCAGTTCCGAGGAGGAGGTCTCAGAGAAGTTTCTGGCACATTTCTTCATAGCAAAGCACTGGCTCCTTTTTTTTTTTTTTTTTTTAAGATTTTATTTGAGAGCGGGGTGCCTGGGTGGCTCAGTGGGTTAAGCCGCTGCCTTCGGCTCAGGTCATGATCTCAGGGTCCTGGGATCGAGTCCCACATCGGGCTCTCTGCTCGGCGGGAGGCCTGCTTCCCTCTCTCTCTCTCTCTCTCTCTCTCTCTCTGCCTGCCTCTCCATCTACTTGTGATCTCTCTCTGTCAAATAAATAAATAAAATCTTTAAAAAAAAAGATTTTATTTGAGAGAAAGAGACAGAGATAGCTAGTGAGAGAGAGCACAAGTGGGAGGAGAGGGAGAAGCAGGCTCCCCACGGAGCAGGGAGCCTGATGTGGGACATGATCCTAGGAGCCTGGGATCATGACCTGACCCGAAGGCAGTTGCTTAACACACTGAGCCACCCAGGTGCCCCTCCATTGGCTCCTTTTGAGAAGAGGGTTGGTTCGTTGGGTTGTTCAATCTGGGGCAGTCCACCTTGCTGCTGGGCCCATCCTGGTCTACTGGAGAGTTCAGCTGGCTATAAAACATGGCCACCAGTGACATATGCTCCTGTATCTTTAAACAAACCAGAGATCAGGAAATCAGGCCCTGAGCAAGGAACCTGTGTTCAAGCAAACAGCAGGCTTTGTGAGCGCAGTAGAACCATAAGCCAAATTATGACAGGGTTTCTTGTCCCTGAGAGAAGGAAAGCTCTTTCTGTTTCCAACACCTTTGTTTTTAGGCCTTAATAGTTGAGAGGCAGAGTCCAGAAGGAAAAGAGTCAGACCTTCTAATTCTTCTCTAGTTCCAGGAAAATAAGTAAGAATGATTTTTCAGGAAAGGAACCATGTGCAAAAGAGGGCTCCTGAACCCCAGAAGGAGGCAAAGGGAGAAGAGAGGAAACAGATGTTTGAACAATAGAAAAAGGACCCAGGAGGCTGTTATGTTGTGTCAATGATGTAATACTCCATTGAAATGCTTCCTAACTAGAGATGTGCAGGCTGTGCCTTGCCCTGGGAGTGAAGAGTGTTCCCGTGCAGGTGCACATTCCTGAGTCCCAGACAGCAACTCACAAATAAATCTGTGCTTGCTCCAATCTTTGTACGTCATTTTGGCCCAGTCTGGCCCTTAATGCCTGGATGCTGATTACTCTGGGGATAGAGACTGGAAAAAGCTTTGCAGTGTGATTCAGGAAGAGCTGATGAACCAGGTCCAGAGAGGGGTACTGATAAAGCCTGCACAGCTTGTTCCTCACTCTCCCAGGTTTGTGCTTTCTTGCACTGCTTTCCTTGGACTGCAGTCCCCCTTTGACAATACCCCAGAACCTTATTCTCTGTGAACTTCTCCTGGAAATCCCTGACTGTGCACAGACCCTTCCTAAGGGTATACATCCTCCCTAAGAGCTGGACTACACACTTTATTCAACCCCATTTTTATGGTGAGAACCGGCAGATGCCATAGAGGTGAAAAAAAACAAAAACAAACTAGTAGAAAACTTATCATTTCCTTACTTTAAATCTTCCAGTGGCTTTCTCTTGCCCATCTCTATAGCCTCATCTTGTACTATTCTACCTTCACTTACGAAGCTCTTGTCTCTCTGGCTTTTTATCAGTTTCTAGAGTATTCCAGACTTTATCTCACCTTGAGGATTTGGCTCTAGCCCTTTTCTCTGCTTGGAAAGCTCTTCCCTGAGATTCTTGATGGCTGGCTCCTACTCACTCTTCAGTTGTCAGGGCATAGCCAGTGCCTAGTACATGCATGACACCAAAGGGGAACAGATTGTAGTGGGACAATAAGCCTGGTGGCATGAAGGGGTTGCAGAGGGTTGGTGGAGAATCCAGGTTTGGAAGTGAGAATGAGAATAAAGGTGGACATGGAAAGCATTTTGTAGCTAGAAGGAGTGAATGTAGAGTAAGAAGGGGATGGGAAATGAGTGACCCTTGTGTTTCTTCTGTTATCCAAGGGGCAAAGCTGAGGTGTGTGACTGGGCACATATACTGGGGATTCACTGATATGTACTGCTGTAGCTTGACCCCAGGAAAAAGAACACGTGATCAAACTCATTTACTCTAAGCCAAATAGCAGCCTCTGAGGATTGCTGAGGAGGATTTCATTTACACTCTAATTAAGAGGCTGATTATTAAATAGTCATCTCTTCTTGGCTTATCTCCATCTTCAAGGGAGAGATTTTTCCAAACTCCTTCCCATTCGCTGGCTGGAATACGCATGTCTCCTGTGCGTGTTCACACCACTCTGCTTCTCTCCATCAAGACATCCAGGTCAGTGGTCTGTGCTCGGCAGGCACGAGTGAGGGGAGCACCCTTATCACTAGCTGGTCCCTGCCAAGTGCTAGTGGTTTGGTGTTTGGTGAATAAATGAAATATTCTCCGACCCACCATGTAGCAGCCCCTATCTTCGCCGGACTCACTCATTCACTCATTTAGTCAACAAACTTTAGCAATGATTTGGTAGCCTTCTGCTAGGTGCTGGGGCTACAAATGCAGAAAACCCCCCCTCTCTTCTCACACAGCGTTCACTGTCTAGTGGGAGACACAGAGAAGCAGACGGGTTACTGCAGTGCAGTGTGGTAAGTGCTGATTGAGAAAAAGTAGAAGGTACTTCAGGGGCACACACAGGGGACCGCAGAGCATTCCACAGCATGTGAAAAGGCCTAGAAGGAAGATAGTAAGGAGGAATTGAAAAAAACAAAACCAAACCAAATCCTTCAGTTTGGCTGGAGCAGATAGTAAGCCTCTAGTTTGTAGATCTGCCAACCAGAACTCGTGGCCTTAGAAACTGTATCTTTCGGGTTATATCTTTTTGGTTAGCTATCACCTTGGGCGGTGAAACACGGCCTCTGACAGCTGGGCCCACAGGCTACATCCTGAAAAAGCCCGCAGAGACAAAATGTACCTGCCTCTCACCCAGTCCAATACCAAAAATCAAACAAACAAAAAAACCTAAAAAACTTACCATAAACAAAGTGAAATGACAAGTATTAGTATCCAGAATGTATAGAAAACTCCTATAAATCAAGAAGAAAAAGGCAAGCAACCCAAAAGAAAAATGAGCAAAGGAAAGGGAATTTATAGAGTAGGAAACACAAATGGCCAATAAATAGGAGAAAAAAATGTGCAACCGTACTAACAGCCAAGGAAACAAAAATGAATCACGATGAGATGTCATTTTACACCCATCAGACTGACAAAAATTAAAAGTCTGCCAGTACCAAATGTTGGCTAGAATGTAGAGCAAAGAGAATTCTCATTCACTCCTGTTAAGTAGGGTTAGGTTTAGGGTTATAAACTGGTTTTATACACTTGAGAGAGGAACTTGGCAATATCTAGTAAACTTGACAACATGCATCCGACCCAGCAAGTATACATCTGCATATAAACCCAGAAAAACTGGTGTACGTATAGACAAGGACCATTCATTTTAGCGTTGTTTCTCATGGCAAAACATTGGAAACAACCGAGGTGTCCACTAACAGCAGCATGTCTGGATAACATATGTTCAGATGATAGACTTCTCAATAGTAGATAAAAAGAATGATCTACATCCATTTGCAACAAAATGTCAAGTGAAAAATGTAAGTTGCCGTATATGCACATTTTAAAAAAGACTTTATTTATTTGAGAGAGAGTGTGAGAGAAAGCAAGCGTGCACAAGCAGGGGAAACAGCAGGCAGAGAGAGAAGCAGACTCCTCTTTGAGCAAGGAGCCTGATGCAGGCTTCCCTCCCAGGACCTTGGAATCACA
The DNA here is from genome assembly GCF_902655055.1 of Lutra lutra. Classification (NCBI taxonomy): domain Eukaryota; kingdom Metazoa; phylum Chordata; class Mammalia; order Carnivora; family Mustelidae; genus Lutra; species Lutra lutra. The sequence goes on along the minus strand of NC_062296.1, from coordinate 24,072,512 downwards.
ACCTGAGCTGAATGCAGATGCTTAACTGACTGATCCATGCAGGCACCCCAGCACATTTTAAAATACACCCAAATTATGCTGTTTTTCATGGATGCATGCGAAGAATACATTTAAAGTATAGACTATATTCTAGAATAACGCACACCAAATTCATGATAGTGACTGCCTCTGAGGAGGGGGAAGGATAATGGATGGGATTGCAAGTGTGGGTCCAAGATGAGCTCAATTTACCTGTAAGCTTTTCTCTCTTTTATATATGAGAAGTAGTGTGCTGATAAATGTTTAACAAAAGTTCTCCAGGAATTGAAAAAACCCTGATTTACAACATTGGTGGATTTCCACGGAATGATATTCCCACCCTGGCCAATTTCAGGCTACTAAAGGTTTAGCAATCAGCTCTCAAAATTACAAAAAATTTAACAAACAGCTTTTGAGGACAACCGTGAACTGTCTTTAGTGCAGCGTTCTGTTCGTGAGTGTGTAAAAACTCAAAGCACTGCTGACCATGTTAGCAATCCTCAGTTCTGGATGATGAAAACACATGTATTTGTTATATTATCTTCTGAAGTTTTATGGCTATTATAAATTTCTGGAAAAAGAAAAGAGACAATTCTGTAAGAATCAGAGCTGGTAAAATTATAATTGGCAGCGGAGTGAAGCAGGGCTTCATCCTAGGTGTCCTTCCCCATACCTCCCATTGAAATGACTTAATTGTTGACTGTTTTGGATAAATACACAGTAAGTCACCTGTGCTGATGACATGGTCTGATGAACCAGGAGGAGCCTGCAGAAATAGCAAATGTTGCCAAATTAAAAAAAAAAAAAAACTTATAATAAAGAAACCCCAGCCAACTGAACAGAATGGTTTAAATAATTCCTGAGTACCCCTCGCAGGGCCTGACACTTCGTTGACATGCTATCAGAGTATGTCTCACTCCATGGATGCACCACAAAAATAATTGCTAGATCATTTGGACAATATATTTTTTTAATGAGCTTCAAAATCACAGAGAAGTGATGATATGCGATCCTGCTTTCTATGTGCTGCTACTGCTCTCTGTTACTGCAAATTGAAAGAGGCTCAACTGTTAGCGTGGAAGGAACAGAGCAGTTCAATGCAGTAACAGGTGCCTCAGTTCTACGCTCATCTGCTATTTAGTGAGTCCCTTTAGTGAATCTAGTTCGGATGGTTTTTAAACAGTTGTGAGCTTCTCAGGCATGCCCTTCAGTGAAGCATACACAATGAGGAAGCTCTTCTTTCCTTAGTGATCAAATCTTTCCTTTGAATTCAGGAGATCAAAACAGGAAACAAAGATCCAGAAAGAAGTGCCTCAAAATACCTCCTTTCTCCCTCTTCTAGTAACCATATGTGAAATAATTTATTTTAGAAATCGTATCCAGGAATTTATTCTATAAGTAAGCTATATGATATCTATATTGTGAAATATATTTATATTTACAAAATTAATACTTTTTAAACAAATTCTGTTTATAATATAGATCATATATAAAAATTACAAATTTATAAAATTATGGATAATCTATATTTATGAAACATATTTTATAAGTTATTTGTAGATCTGTAATATGCATAGGAATTTTCTATATTCTCTAAATAAATTTCTATTTTGCAAATAAACACTGGAATAAATTAGATATTAATAAAAACATTTGTGTTTTGGAGTTAGGTATAAAGAGAATTATCACTTGCTATGATAATTGCATGTAATAAAAATCCTATTATAGTAAACATTTATGTATACAAATACCATGGGTAAAATCTGCCCACAGAGATGCCACACATAGATTGTATATTTTTTTCCTCTCTTTTTTAAAGATTTTATTTATTTATTTATTTGAAAGATAGAATAAGTGAGAGAGTACACGTAAGCAAGAGCAGAGGGAGAAGGAGAAGCAGAATCCCTGCAAAGCAGGGTCCCTAAGGTGGGACCTAGTTCAGAGGAAAAATCACAATGTCCTCTTAATTTAAACATAAATATCAAATATCTGTCCATTTACCTGATCATTTCCTTAAGACAGATTCTTGGAAAAGGAATTTTTGGGTAAAAGGACAGAAACAGTTGTAAAGGTTCTTGATACATATTAATAAGTTGTTTTACAGAAGTTATACCATGTTATACTCCAGCCAGCCGTGCATGAGATAGACTATCTTGTCTAAAACTCTTGTCGGTATTGAATATTACCTTTTTTCACATTTGCCAGTTTAATAGAAGAAAAAAAATAATCTGATTAGTTCTTTGACTATGATAAACCTGAATATTATTATTTTTTAAAGAATTTATTTATTTGTTAGAAAGAGTGCATAAGCAGGAGGAGCTGCAGGCATAGGGAGAAGTAGGCTCTCCATTGAGCAGGGAGCCCAATGCGGGACTCGATCCCAGGGTCCTGGGATTGTGACCTAAGCCAAAGGCAGACTTCATCCATTGAGCCGCCCAAGCGTCCCAAGACTGAATATTATTTTCACACACTGAGTGACCATTTGTAATCTTATTTTGTGGTTTATCTGTTTATATCCTTTGCTCATTAAGAGTCCTTTGTATATGAATACTTTATCCATCATATTTGTTGAAATTTTTCCTGTCTGTATTTTGTTATTTTTTTTATGAAATTACAGGCTTTAACTTTGTATTTAACTATCAGTACTTTCCTTTTTCCCCATTGTTTTTATGTTTTTCCCCCATTGCTTTTATCATTCTGATAGCAGATTGATATACATATATATATAATCTACCTTGAATATTCTTATAGGTTTATTTTAAAGGAAATTAACTCTTGAATACATTTAGAATTCATTTCAGTATAAACTTTGGGGGAAAAGTTCTTTGTTTTTCCAATAAAATAATTTCTTTTCTATCAATTTGATTGAAATTGTCTTACAGATATAACTTGGGGAAGAACCAACATCTTTATGATGATGAGCCTTATGCTTATGTTCCAGGCACTTTATACATCTCTCCATTTATTCTAATCTTTTTTTTTTTTAAGATTTATGTATTTGAGAGAGAGAAAGAATGAGCAGGAGGAGGAGCAGAGGGAGAGGGAGAAGCAGACTTCTGGCTGAGCAGGGAGCCAGACATGGGGCTCGATCCCAGGATCCTGAGATCATGACCTGAGCCAAAGTCAGAGGCTTAACAGACTGAGCCACCCAGGCGCCCCTATTCTAATCTTTTTTTAATCTCTCAGTTTATTCATGCAATTTTCTTTGAATAGGTCTTATGGGCTTCTTAGTGAAAATATTTCTAACTATTTCATATAATATATTTTCTCATAAGTTATTGCTGTTATCTGGGAAGGCTGTTGATTTTGTGTAATTATTTTTTATATACAGCCATTTACTCCCTTAGATTTTTCAGTTAATTGATTATGTTGGCATTTCTAGGAAGACAAACATATAATTAATAAGAATTATAATTGTGTATCCTTTCTAATAGTTATATTTCTGATTATTTTTTCATATTTTATTGAAAGTATTTCTAGAAAATGTTCATAATGCTGATTATAGGGGGATTCCTTGTTTTAGCTCTCACTTTAGAGGAAATGCTTCCAGTGTTTCATCCTTAAGTAAGATATTGGCATTTGGATTAAGAAACTTTTGGGGGGTATTTTAATTAATTATTTACTTATTTATTGAACGTTTATTTATTGAACATTTTTATTTTAGTCAGCTGGTGCTTATCATGACAAGTGCAGTCCTTAATCTTCATCACCTATTTTACCCATCTTACCACTCAGCTCCCCTCTGGTAACCATCAGTTTGTTCTCTATGTTTAAGTGTCTGTTTCTCCAGGGGCACCTGGGTGGCTCAGTGGGTTAAAGCCTCTGCTTTCGGCTCAGGTCATGGTCTCAGGGTCCTGGGATCGAGCCCTGCATCGGGCTCTCTGCTCAGCGGGGAGCCTATATCCACCCCCCCCACCTGCCTCTCTGCCTACTTGTGATCTCTGTCTGTCAAATAAATAAGTAAAATCTTAAAAAAAAAAAGAGTCTGTTTCTACAATAAATCATGGCACACTACATCAAAAATTAATGATGTGCTGCATGGTGACTAACATAACATAATAGAAAAAAGAAAAAAAGATGTGGCACATATATACCCATTTGTGCTATATCTATATCTATCTACCTATAATGGAATATTTTGTGTATATATATATTTAAAATATACATACAAATATCTATCTATCTATATATCTTATGAATATTATTCACTCATAAAAGAATGAAATCTTGCCATTTACCATCATGTGGATAGAGCTAGACAGTATTATGCTAAATGAAACAAGTCAGTTGGAGAAAGACAAATACCATATGATTTCACTCATATGTGGAATTTAAGAAACAAAACAGATGAACATAGGGGAATGAAAAGAAAAGAGAGAAGGCAAATCATAAGAGAGACTCTTAGCTATAGAGAAGAAATTGAGGGTTGCTGGAGAGGAGGTGGGCAGAGGGATGGGTTAAATAGGTGTTGGGTATTAAGCAGGACACCTGTGATGAGCACTGGGTGTTATATGTAAACGATGAATCACTAAATCCTACACATGAAACTAGTATTACACTCTATGCTAACTAAATGGAATTTAAATAAAAACTTGGAAGAAAAAAATAAAACTACATTAAAGATTAAAAAAAGATTCTGTTTCTTGGTTTGCCTCTCTCTTTTCCCCTTTGCTTTTTTTCTTAAATTCTACATATGAGTGAAAGCATGTTATAATTGTCTTTCTCTGACTGACTTATTTTGCTTAGCATAATACTTTCCAGCTCCATCCATGTCATTATAAATGGCAAGATTTCATTCTTTTTTTATGGCTGAGTAATATTCCATTGTGTAGATATCCACATCTTTATCCATTCACCCATTGATGAACACTGGGTTGCTTCCATAACTTGATTATTGTAAATAATGCCACTGTAAACATGGGGATGCATATATCCTTTTGAATTAGTGGTTTTGTATTTTGGTGGTAAATACCCAGTGGTGAGATTATTGGATTGTAGGGAAGTTATATTTTTAAATAATGTTTTGAGGAATCCCCGTACTGTTTTCCAGAGTGGCTGCAGCAGTTTGCATTCCCATCAACAGTGTAAGAGGGTTCCCCTTTCTCCGCATCCTCACCAACACTTGTTGTTTCTCTTGTTTTTAGTTTTAGCCATAGGTGTGAAGTGATACCTCATTGCAGTTTTGATTTGCATTTCCCTGATGATCAGTGATGTTGAGCATCTTCTTATGGGTCTGTTGGCCATCTGGATGTTTTCTTTAGAGAAATGTCGGTTAATATCTTCTGTCCATTTTTAAATTGGATTATTTCTTTTTTGGGTGTTGAGTTGTATCAATTCTTTTTTGTAATTTTTCTTTTTTTAAGATTTCATTTATTTGGGGGGCACCTGGGTGGCTCAGTGGGTTAAGCCGCTGCCTTCGGCTCAGGTCATGATCTCAGGGTCCTGGGATCGAGTCCCACGTCGGGCTCTCTGCTCAGCAGGGAGCCTGCTTCCCTTCCTCTCTCTCTGCCTGCCTCTCTGCCTACTTGTGATTTCTCTCTGTCAAATAAATAAATAAAATCTTAAAAAAAAAAAGATTTCGTTTATTTGGGAGAGAGCAGGGGAGAGAGTGCGCACAAGCATGTGGGAGGGCAGAGGAAGAGGGAGAAGCAGGCACCCCACTGAGCAGGGAGCAGGAGGTGGGGCTCCATCCCAGGACTTGGGATCATGACCTGAGTTGAAGGCAGATGCTTAACTGACTGAGCCACCAAGATGCCCTGAGTTGTATCAGTTCTTTATATATTTTGGATACTAATTTTTTATCAGATATGTCATTTGCAGATATCTCCTCTCATTCAGTAGGTTGCCTTTTAGTTTCGTTATTTCCTTCAATGTGCAGAAACTTTTTATTTTGAGATAGTCCTCATAGTTTATTTTTGCTTTTGTTTCCCTTGCCTCAGGGGACCTATCTAGAAAAAGTTGCTATGGCCAATGTCAGATTGTTGCCTGTGCTCTCTTTAAGAATTGTTACAGTTTCAGGTCTCACATTTAGGTCTTTTATCCATTTTGAATTTATTTTTGTGTGTGATGTAAGAGAGTGGTCCAGTTTCATTCTTTTGCATGTGGCTGTCCAGTATTCCCAACACCATTTGTTGAAGAGACTTTTTCCCATTGGATATTCTTTCCTGATTTGTCAAAGATTGAGCATATAATAGTGAATTTATTTCTGGGGTTTCCATTCTGTTCTATTGATCTATGTGTCTATTTTTTGTGTCAGTACCATACTGTTTTGATTACTGCAACTTTGTAATATAACTTGAGGTCTGGAATTGTGATGCCTCCAGCTTTGCTTTTGGTTTTCAAGATTGCTTTGGCTATTTGCCGTCTTTTGTGGTTCCATACAAATTTTACAATTGTTTGTTCTTGTTCTGTGAAAAATGCTGTTGGTATTTTGAAAAGGATTGCACTAAATGTGTAGATTGCTTTGGGTAGTATAAACATTTTAAACAATATTTGTTCCTCCAGTCCATGAGCATGGAATGTCTTTCCATTTCTTTGTGTCTTCTTTAATTTCTTTCATCAGTGTTTTATAGTTTTCAGAGTACAGGTCTTTCACTTCTTTTGTTAGGTTTATTCTTAGGAATCTTATTATTTGGGGAATATCAATTATAAATCATAAATGGGATTGTTTTCTTAATTTCACTTTCTGCTGCTCCATTATTGGTGTATAGAAATGTAACAGATTTCTGTAAATTGATTTTGTATCCTGTGAGTTTACTGAATTTGTTTTTCAGTTCTAGTAGTTTCTTGATGGAGTCTTTAGGGTTTTCTATATATAGGATCATGTCATATGCAAATAGGGAAAATTTTACTTCTTCCTTACTGATTTGGATGCCTTTTATTTCTTTTTGTTGTTTTATTGCTGCGGCTAGTACTTCCAATACTAATTTGAATAAAAGTGGTGAGAGTGGATATTCTTGTCTTGTTCCTGACCTTAAGGGAAAAGCTCTCAGGTTTTCCCCATTGAGTATGATGTTAACTGTGGATTTTTCATACATGGCCTTTATTATGTTAAGATATGTTCCCTCTAAACCTGCTCTGTTGAGGGTTTTTATCATGAATGGATGTTGTACTTTGTCAAATGCTTTTCCCACATCTATTGAAATGATCATATGGTTCTTATCCTTTCTCTTATTGACGTGATGTATCATGTCATAAATTAAATTGGTTTATGTTTTTGTGTGTGTGTGTGTGCGCACATGCTATCTTTATCAGCTTGATTTGTGAATATCGTATCACACTTGCAACTCAGGAATAAATACCACTTGATCATGGTGAATGACTTTTTTAACGTATTGTTGGATTTGGTTGGCCAATATTTTGTTGAGGATTTTTGCATTTATATTCATCAGAGATATTGGCTTGTAGTTCTCTTTTTTGTGTTGTTTTTATCTGGTTTTGGAATCAGGGTAATGCTGGACTCATAGAGTGAATTTGGAAGTTTTCCTTTGTCTTGTGTTTTTTGGAATAGTTTGAGAAGAATAGGTATTAACTCTTCTTTAAATGTTTGGTAAAATTCATCTGTGAAGCCATCTGGTCCTGGACTTTTGTTTGTTGGAAGTTTTTGATTACTGATATAATTTCTTTGCTCCTAATCAGTCTGCTGAAGTTTTCTATTTCTACCTGATTCAGTTTGTGGAGGCTATATGTTTTTAGGAATTTATTCACTTTTAGGTTGTCCAATTTGTTGGCATATAGTTTTTCATAATGTTCTCTTATAATTGTTTGTATTTCTGTGGTGTTGGCTGTTCTTTCTCCTCTCTCATTTGTGATTTTATTTACTTGAATCCTTTCTCTTTTTTTCTTGGTAAGTCTGGCTAAAGGCTTTTTAATTTTCTTGATTATTTTCAGAGAGCCAGTTCTTGGTTTCATTGATCTGGGTTTTTTGTTGTTGTTTTTGTTTTTGTTTTTGTTTTTAGCTTCTATATCATTTATTTCTGCTCTAGTCTTTATTATTTCCTCCCTTCTGCTGGTTTTAAGTTTGGTTTGTTGTTCTTTTTCTAATTCCTTTAGGTGTAAGGTTAGGTTGTTTATTTGAGATCTTTTTCTTTCTTCTTGAGGTAGGCCTGTATTGCTATAAGTTTCCCAGGATTAAGTAACTATTATCTTAATGAAGAAACATCCTTCTATTTCAAGTTTATTAAGAGCCTTTTTCATTCTGTTATTAAGAATTGAATTTAATCAAAGTATTTTTGCCATTTGTATTTATAAACACAATATTTTCTTCCTTTGCTGCTCTGATGAATAATGTGGTTAGGTTTAATTATATTGAACTATCTTTATGTTCCTGAAATAACTGTATTCATATTATTTGCATTATTATTTTTATATGGTGTTGGATTCACTTCACTGTACTTTATGTGCAAGTTTTGCACATATACTCATAAATAAAATTGGTCTTATGTTTGTGTGTGTGTATGTGTGTGCATACATGCTATCTTTATCAGCTTAGAATAAGGATTATGGTTACTTTATTATTATTTTTAAAAAGCTTTTATTTATTTATTTGACAGAGACCCAGCAAGGGAGGAAACATAAGCAGGGGGAGCGGAAGAGGGAGAAGCAGGCTTCCTGCCTAGCAGGGAGCCCAATGCGGGGCTGGATCCAGGACCCTGGGATCATGACCTGAGCAGAAGGTAGATGCTGAAGGACTGAGCCACCCAGACACCCTGATTATGGTTACTTAAAAAAAATAACTGGGAAGGTTTCTATTTTTACCTTTGTTTTTTAATTTTATAACTGTCCTTTTGACTTCCTTTTTCTTCTTTTTCTTTTCATAACCTTTTGCTTTGCATTTCTGTTTTATCCCACCTTCAAAGTAACTCTTTCCTGGTACCATTTCACTTGACCATGAGCTCTAAGAGGGTAGGAACATGGTCTATATTTTCTCTTCATTCTGTCCCAGCTCCTTGGAGCAGAGATGTAAGAAGATGGATGTGGAAATGACCTATTCTATAGCCCAGAGAACTTTGGTGATGGGCTTTAAATATTAGCATTGTTTCTTCCTTTATGTTCCATTATCCCCTCTCACTTGCTTCTCCCATTTATTAACTACCCTTTTACTTCTTAACCTCTTGAATCTTACCTTCATTCCCAGTACTCTGTGGAAACCATTCAAGTCTGTTCTCACCAGAGACTTTTTAATTGCCCAAATGATCTTTCCTTGTTTCCTCATTTTCCTTGCTCTCTCTGTAATAATGGACACTGTTGTTATCTTTACATTCTCTCTTCTCTTGGCATCTGGCACCATGCACTACTTTTTCTTGCTCTTCCATCTCTAACCACTTCTAATGTTCCCTCAATTCTCATCTTTTCTAAAACCCTTTACATTTGAAGATTCCTTCCACCAGATTCTGTCTTCAGCTTTTGCTCTTTTCTGTGTACATCCTTAGTAATTGAATTCAGTTCTGTGTCTTGAACTATGCAGATGACATCTGTTAAAGTTCCTGGCACAGTAACTATACATGGTAGGTGCTCAAGAAATTTTACTCCAATTTAGACTTCAAATCCTTATGTCTAGGCTTGACCATCCTGAACCCCAGTAATGAGTTTCCAGCTGGCTATTAAATCTTTTCAGTGGGGCATCCTTTTAACACTTCAAATTCACTATGTATACAAATAAACTCACCAATTTCCCTACTCTTATTTCATTCTCTTCAATTTTCTTATTTTTATTTCTTGTAATAATTTGTTTGGCCATAACTTAATAGTTTCATTCCTGAGAAACCTCATGTTATTAAAAAAAGTCTCATTGTACAAAACAAGTTTTCCAATGGGAAAATGAAAGTAGAGTGGGACTACAGTGGAGGTACCTAACTTAAATGTCCACAGGCACTAAACGGGTAATATAGGTTGAATGAAATTGGCCTGATAAAAGAAAATGTCCACTGGTGGGAGTGGTGGAGAATGAGTACATGCTTTGTATAATGTGGACAGTACACCAGCAAATTATGGTCTTAAAAAAATGTTGGCCTAATATTGCAAGATGTCATGGTTTTTCAGGAGAAACGACATTAAAAACAAAACAAAACAAAAAAAAACTTCGGGGCGCCTGGGTGGCTCAGTCGGTTAAAGCCTCTGCCTTCAGCTCAGGTCATAATATCAGAGTCCTGGGATCGAGCCCCGCATCGGGCTCTCTGCTCAGCGGGGAGCCTGCTTCCCCCTCTCTCTCTGCTTGCCTCTCTGCCTGCTTGTGATCTCTCTCTGTCAAATAAATAAATAAAATCTTAAAAAAAAACTTCAATATCAATTTCCAAATGTTGGTGACTAATTCAGTTAAAAAATAATTGAGTCCAAACAAAACACATCTGTGGACAGCCAGTTTGTGATCTCTGCACTAGAGAGTTTTCTGACTCATAATTACAATGTTATTTTTCCTGTAGGGATTTTTAATAATCAGCTTTATTGAAGTATAATTTGCATACAATTAAATGCATCCGGTTTAAATGTATAGGTCAGTGAGGTGGTTTTGTTGTTGTTGTTTTTAACAAATCTATACACTGGTGTAACCACTACCTCAATCAAAATGAGTAACATTTCCTTGCGCCTTCTAGCAAATTCTTCCTGGCCCACAGCTGCTGCTCTAATTTATGCTACCAGAGTTTAGTTTTGCCTGTTATAGAACTTCATTTAAATGGACTCAAACAGTATGTACTCTTTTATGTCTGGATTCTTTCACTGGGCACAATGTTTTTGGGATTCATTCATGTTCTTTTGCATATCAATAGTTTATTCTTTTTATTGACATGTAATATTTCCTTTTGTAAATATAGAGCAATTTATTTATTCATTTTCCTGTTGTCTATCTATTTTCCTGGATGTTTTTGGGTTGTTTTCTATAGGAATTTTAAGTAAAAGTAGAGTTTAAAAAATAATGAAAAATGTTTAGTGATAAAACCTAGACACCACTGAGCCAATCCAGCTTTCGATTATAGTTAGCTTTTGTTTAGGAGTAAGTTGCCTTTCTATTCCACTCACTTCCATAGTCTTTGGCTTGGATTTCTTCTATATCCCTATCACCGTTATCATTCATCATCCATTGTCACCATAAACAAACCACCAGTGTGCAATGCATGCAGAACAGATGCTACCCTAGCAATACCTGCTTCCTCATTTAAGGTACTAGCTCTTGATGACAGTGCTCACTATTTGGTTTTAGCTTCTATAGGTCTATATGATGCAAATCATATATGCTAATTAATTAATTGTGTTTGGAAAACTTACTAGTAGGAGAAATGACTGTTTGCCATTCCTGGTTATTCAGGCTAGAAACTTAAATGTGTAAATATGACAGGGACTGAATTTATTACTGCTCTTATGTTAGCTAGCCTTGAATAATTGGCCGTGAAATCCTTGTGAATTTAAACCTCAAGATAAAACTGAAAATATACCAAATATCAGGTATATGATGTGAACATTTATGAATTTATTCAACAAACATTTAATTTTGTTTGTTTTGTTTAGAAAAATAAATACAGGGGTGCTTGGGTGGCTCAGTGGGTTAAGCCTCTGCCTTCAGTTCAGGTCATGATCCCAGGGTCCTGGGATCAAGCCCCGCATCAGGCTCTTTGCTCAGCAGGGAGCCTGCTTCCTCCTCTCTCTGCTTGCCTGCTTCCTCCTCTCTCTGCCTGCCTCTCTGCCTACTTGTGATCTCTCTCTCTCTCTGTGTCAAATAAATAAATAAAATCTTTTAAAAAAATAAATAAATACAGTTGAAATATCTCCTATACCCTTCCAAGGTCTCATTACCCTCCCTCCTTCTCTCCCCAGTGATAACTACTATCCTGAACTTGATATTTAACATTTCCCCATATATATATCTATATGTATATATATAAATTTTTTTTAAAATTATTTATTTTAGAAGGGGGGAAGTGCAGAGGGAGGGAGAGAGAGAATCTTAAGTTCTTAAGCAGGCTTCATGCTGGGCATATATGGGGCTCGATCTCATGACCCTGAGATCATGACCTGAGCCAAAACCAAGAGTTGGATGCTTAACTGACTGTGCCACCCAGGTGCCCTATATATATACTTTTAAAGTACATATATCTATAAATGATATTTAGTATTGCTTTTCCTTTTTAAAACTACACAAGCAGTACTATCTTGTATTTATAATTTTGCAACTTGCTTGTTTTGCTCAATGTTGTTTATGAAATTTTCCATGTTGATACATGTAGCTCTAGTCCTTTCACAATAACTTCTCTGTAGTATTCAATTGAATGACTGTATCACAATTTATTCACCCATTCTCCTGCAGATGATCATTTAGGTGGCTCTAAAATTTTATTATTATAAGAGGTATAGCAATGAGCACTGTTTTTTAAAAAAAAAAGATTTTATTTATTTATTTGACAGAGAGAGGCGCAGTAAGAGGGAACACAAGCAGGGAGAATGGGAGAGGGAGAAGCAGCCTTCCCAGTGAGCAGGGAGCCCGACAAGGCGGAGCTGCATCCCAGGACCCTGGGATCACAACCTGAGCATCTAAAGGCAGATGCTTAAAGACTGAGTCACCCAGGCACCCCTGAACATTGATTTGTTTGTTTGTTTGAAGATTTTATTTATTTATTTGATATGGAGAGTGAGACTGAGAGTGAGAGCAAGAATGAAAGCAAGCTAGAGAAAGAGATAGAGAGAGAACATGAGGGGAGAGGAGCAGAGGAAGAGGGAGAAACAGACTTCCCGCCCAGCAAGGGGTTTGATTCCATGCCCTGTGATCATAACCTGAGCGAAAGACAGATGCTTAACCAATTGAGCCACCCAGGTGCCCCAGCAATGAACATTCTTATACTGGTCTCCTTATGTGCATATACAAGAAATTCTCTAGGGTTTTTTAACTGAAAATGGTATTGCTAGGTTGCAGGTTGTGCTCCTTCCTCTCCACCCCAACAAATGCTTTAATAGCTCATTCACAGTACTAACTTTACTTTTTCTTAGAATTTACTCAAGATTTTTCAACTTTATGATGGTACAAAAGTGATATGCATTCAGTAGTAACTGTACTTCAGGATTTGAATTTTGATCTTTTCCTGGACTAGTAATGTGCAGTATTACACTCTCTCTCCTTTTAAAAAAAAGATTTTATTTATTTATTTGACTGACAGAGATCACAAGTAGTCAGAGAGAGAGGAGGAAGCAGGCTCCCTGCTGAGCAAAGAGCCTGATGTGGGGCTCGATCCCTGGACCCTGGGATCATGATCTGAGCTGAAGGCAGAGGCTTAACCCACTGAGCCACCCAGGCACCCCAATTCATCTGAATTTTAATTTTAATTTAATTTTAGTCAGTCACATGATCATGAAGGTCAACAATTGATGCACTGATAACCATTCTGCATCCAAACGATCATTCTGTTTTTCACTTGTGGTACAGTATTTGGTGAATTACATGATATTCAATACCTTATTATAAGTTTTGTATTAGATGACTTTGCCCAACTATAAGCTACTGTAAGTGTTCTGAGCACGTTTAAGGTAGGCTAGGTTAAATTATGATGTTTGGTATGTTATATGCATTATGTGCATTTCAACTTAAAATAGTTTCAACTTATGACTGGTTTATCAAGACCCATACCTCATTGTAAATTGAGGAAATTATGTATTAGAACACTTATATAGACTTCAGATTTGCCGATATTTATACATTTCATTTATTATGTTTATTAGAATTGTTTAAGTATGGTTTAATTAACTTAATTATTTAGTGCTTGCTAGGGGCATGTAAAGTATTTAAAAATATATTTGAAAATGCAGTTTAAGTGTCTAAGGGAATTTAGATAATTAAGTTAAAATTGGACTGATTAATAAATAGAATAACTTTGTAAATTGAAATGAAAAAAATCAAGAGAAACCCGTTTTAAATTTTCTAGCTTTAATCAATTGAAATGAAACCCATTTAATAATAGCTTTTTTGGGGCATAAAAGTCACTTTCAATCACACCGAGAAACTAGCATTACAACTTCATTTTAATTCTATTTAACTTTGTAATAACTGAATTTTTTCCAAATTTTTCATTCTGCCATTTATTAAATTGAGGCCACATTATTTTTTGCCATGTCTGTTTTTCTGCTTGGATCTGGACTGGTTGTTCTCAAGGCCTGCTGCATGGCCATAATCCTAAAGTTTCCTCTCCTGCCCTCCTGAGAGGAATCCACTATTTTCTGGATCAGGCCCCGACCAGGACTGCCAGTTGCCCTTTAATTTCTAGTCTCCCCTTCTAAAATAGTAATAAGCCACCTAATTTTTAGATGGGCAAATAAAGATATTCCATGACCCTCCTTGCAGGTAACTATGACTATATAAGTTCTGGCCAATGGGATTTAAGTGCACGTGGTACTTGGAAGTTCCAGATTGTACCCTTCTTATCTTTCCTTTTGTCCTCTATCCTTACCCCCTCCATCCCATTACCTGGAATGTGGATACGCGCAATGGTGCACCAACTTGGAACAAGCATAAAATAAGCCCCCAGGGGATAAAGCAACAAGATAAAGGAAGCTTAGATTCCTGACTATGATTCTTGGTTGCTTCTCCATATTGTTTAATTTAAAAATTTTAAGCCTCTTCTTTTTGAAACAATTTCTGACTTAAAAAAATGTAACAATAGTACAAAGAATTCTTGTATACGTGTAAATGTCTTGCATACCAAGAGTACAATCATCAAAATCAGGAAATTAATATTGATAAAATTATCTCATCAATATAACTCATTCAAATTTCATCAGTTGCTCACTAATGTTATTTTCCAGCTCCAGGATACAATTCAGGAGCACATGAAGTATTTAGTTGTCAAGTCTCCTTAGTGTCCTTTTTTTTTTTTTTAAAGATTTTTTTTATTTATTTGACAGATCACAAGTAGGCAGAGAGGCAGGCAGAGAGAGAGAGGAGGAGGAGGCAGGCTCCCTGCTGAGCAGAGAACCCGATGTGAGGCTCAATCCCAGGACCCTGGGATCATGACCTGAGCCGAAGGCAGAGGCTTTAACCACTGAGCCACCCAGGCGCCCCTCCTTAGTGTCCTTTAATCCGTGGCAGTTCCTCAGTCTTTTTGTGCCTTTTATGATCTGATACTTTTTTTAAATTGAGATATAATTGACATATAACATTACATGAGTTTCAGGGGTACAACATAATGATTTGGTATATATTGTGCAATGATCACCACAATAAGTCTAATTAATACCTATCACACATAGCTACAGATTTTTTTTCTTGTGATGAGAACCTGTAAGATTTATTTTCAGCAACTTTCAAATAGATAATGTGGTATTACTAACTATAGTTACCATGCTGTAAATTACATCCTATGAATTTTTTAGAAAACAGACACTTAAGGAGGGCGTGTATTGTATGGAGCACTGGGTGTTATACACAAAAGTTATGGAACACTACATCAAAAGCTAATGATGTACTGTATGGTGACTAACATAACATAATTTTAAAAAAGCTATTAAGGATAAATTTCAGCTAGATTCCATGAAAAAAACAGGCATTTAAAACTTACACAAATGAGCATATACTTAAAACCTCTGATCAGCACTATGATGGAATTGTTGATTTCTATTATTTGTAGTAGTTACAGTCTATAAAGTCACTGCCAACACTGAATTAGTGAATCCTGAACCATTGTTTCTGGGAAATAGAGGGTTAAGTTCCTGTGAGCCTTGGGTCACAATATTTTCATCAGCTGATCAATATATAACCTTGTTTTATGTGTGTCTCTGTTTAGAGACACTTTAATATATATTATTGATTCATTAACATTGAAATCATAGCCAACAGTAATATAACTCATGCCTGAATGAAGCTTATCTAGTGCACATATGACTTATTTAAAACTGGAAATTTGTACCTTTTGACTTCCTTCACCTATTTCGCCTACCCACCCACCCCCCATACCTTGCCTTTGGCAACTACCAATTTACTCTCTGATGTCTATGAGTTTGGGTTTTTTTTGTTGTTGTTGTTGATTCCTCATATAAATGAGATCATATGGTATTGTCTTTCTCTGAGTTATTTCACTTAACCTAATACCCTCAAGGTCTATCTTTGTTGTCCCAAATGGTAAGATTTCTTTCTTTTGTATGCCTGAGTAATATTCCAGTATGTGTATGTGTGTGTGTGTGTGTGTACACATACCACATTTTTACCCATTCACTGATGGACACTTAGGCTGCTTCCATATCTTAGCTAGTGTAAATAATGCTGCAATAAACATAGGGTACATATATCTTTTCAAGTTAGTGATTTTTTAAGAAGATTTATATATTTTAGAGAGATGAGAGAAAGTGAGTGGGAGGTGGGGAGAGATAGCAGGAGAGAATTTTCAAGCAGACTCCCCACTGAGCAGAGTCCTATGCAGGGCTGGATCCCACAACCCATGAGATAATGACCTGAGCCGAAACAAAGAGTCAGATGCTTAACTGACTGAGCTACCCCAATGCCCCTCAAGTTAGTGTTTTAATTTCCTTCAGATAAATACCCAGAAATGGTATTGTTGGATCATATGATAGTTATATTTTTAATTTTTGGGGGATGACCTGACATTTTTAAAGAGTATCAGCCAGGTATTTTACAAAGTTTCTCTTAATTTTGGTTTGTATGACATTTCCTTATGATTAAATTCAGGTTATGCATTTTTTTGGTGGAAATAATATAGAAATGATGCATCCTCAGTGCATTATATCAGGGGGCAAGTGATGTTTTCCCATTATTAGTAATGTTAGTTTTTTTTAAATGAAAAACTTATTAAAATATAGCATGCAGAAAAGAGGTAAAATGATTATAAATTTATCACAAAATTAATACATGAAAATAACTACCACCAAATCAAAAAATAAAACATTACTACCATTTCAAATTGTTCTATCATATCTCTTCCTAATTCCCACTCCTCATCTTCCAAAACAAGCACCATTTTGACTTCTAGCACTGAAGTTATTTTGCTTCTTCTTGGGCTTTATATAAATGAAATCATACAGAATGTATCCTTTTGTGTCTGGTTTTTATTCAAACTTATGTTTATGCAGTTCATCAAATGGTTGTGGATACCTATAGTTTATTTTCATTTCTATAGTGTATTCATGGTAATATTAGTTTTGATCAGTTGGTTATATTGCCCATTTGAAAAATTATGATAAGAATACACTTGACATAAAATTTACCATATGATCATATAATCCATTGATATTTTAGTTACATTTACAATGTTGTGTAATGATAACTTCTATCTAGTCTTAGAACATTTTTGTTATCCAAAAGGAAAACTCGTGTCATTAACTGGTAACTATTCCCCCTCCCCCAAGCATCAGGCAAACACTAATCTCTTTTCTGTCTCTAATCTGGCAAAATAGGATTTGCCTATTCCAGATATTTCATATAACTGGAATCATATAATATGGGGCCTTATGTACCAGGCTTCTTTCTTTCAGGATTTGATTCCAAAGTTCATCTATGTTGTTGTGTGTATCATGACTTCCTTTCTATTTATGGTTGAACAATATTCCATTGTATGGTTATTCCACATCTTGTTTATCCATTGATCAGTTGATAGACATTTAAGTTGTTTCCACTTTTGTCTATTATGAATAATGCTATTATGAAGATTTGTTATAAGTTTCTGTGTGAATGTATGTTTCAGGTTTTTAGGGGGTATATTCCTAGGAGGGGAATTGCTGGGTCATAGAGTAATTAACATCACTGAGGAATTACCAAACTGTTTCCTATACTGGCTACACAATTTTCATTCACATCAGAAATGTGTGAGGCTGCTAATCTCTGTACATCTTTGCTACAATTTACTATTTTCACTTTTTTGATTGTAGCCATCCTAGTGGGTGTGAAGTGGTAATCTCATGGTTTTGATTTGCATTTCCTTAATGACCATTGATGCTGAGCATCTTTACTGTATGGTTGGAAGCAATGCTCCTACTTTCACTTCTGATTTTTCACTTCTCTCTTTTCCTTAGAGAAAGGATTTTTCACTTCTCTTTTTTCCTCTCTTTCTCTTTCACTTCTCTCTTTTTCCTTAGTCTAGCTAAAGTTTTATCCGTTTTTAAAAAAACGATTTATTTATTTGAGAGAGAGAGAGAGAGAGAGTGAGAGAGAGAGAGAGAGATAAGGGGGGCGGAGGGAGAAGGAAAGAGAATCCCAAGCAGACTCCATGCTGAGTGTGTGGGGAGCTTGATCCCATGAGAATGAGATCATGACCCAAGCTGAAAATACGAGTCAGACACCCAGCCAACTGTGCCACCCAGGACTCCAGGTTTATCCATTTTGTTGGTCTTTTCTAAAACCAACTTTTGATGTCACTGATTTACTCCATTGTCTTTATATTCTCTATTTCATTTATATCTGCAGTAAAATCTATTATTTTCTTCCATTTGCTAGCTTTAGAGTTAGTAAGTTCTTTTTTCCCTTATTCCTTGAGGTGAAAAGCTTGGTTATTAATTTGAGATCTTCCTTTAAAAAAAAAGATTTTATTTATTTATTTGCAAGAGAGAGAGAGCATAAGCAAGAGGAGCTGCAGGCAGAGGGAGAAACAGGCTCTCCACTGAGCAAGGAGCCTGATAGGGAACTCGATCCCAGCACCCTGAGATCATGACCTGAACCAAAGGCAGACAACTAACTGAGCCACCCAGGCATCCTGAGATCTTCCTTCTTATTTAATGTAGATGTTTACATATATAAATTTCCCACTGAACACTCCTTTCACTGCATTTCATGAGTTGTGGTATGTTATTTTTCATCTTCATCTTAAAGTATTTTCTAATTTTTCTTAAATTTCTTCTCTGACATGTGGATTATTTGAGGGTATATTGTTTAATTTCCACATCTGTATACATTTTCCCATGTCCTTTCTGTTACTAATTTCTAGGTTCATTTCACTGTAGTCAGAGAAGACATTTTGTATGATTTAAATGTTTTCAAATTTATTGTGACTTATTTTGTGGCCTAATGTATGGCTTCTCTGGGAGAATATTCCATGTGTACCTGAGGAGACTATATATTCTGCTCTTTTTGCATGGAATGTTCTGTATGCCTCTATTAGGTATAATTGGTTTATAGTGTTGCTCTCCATTTCCTTATTGATCTTTTTTCTACTTTGTCTATCCATAATTGAAAGGGGTATTGAAAATTTCAACTATCATTGTAGCACTAGTTCTTACTTCATTCTGATCAATTCCTGTCAATGTTTCACACACTTTGGGGCTCAGATGTTAGACGTGTCAATGTTTATAATTACATATCTTCTTGATGGGTTGACTCTCTTATCAATGTATAGAGTACTTCTTTGTCTCATAAAAAAATTTGACTTAAAGACTATTTTATCTGATATAACCACCCCAGCTCTCTTAGCTCTTATTTGCATAGGGTATCTTTTCCCAGCCTTTCAATTTCAAATCGGTTGTGTTTTTGGATCTAAATTAAGTCTTTCATAGACTGCATATCGCTGGACAATGTGTTTTTATCCATTCTGCTGATCTCTTTTAATTGTTGAGTTTAAATCTTTTGTGTTTATTGCAATTATTGAATAGGAAGGACTTCTGCCATTTTAATACTTGTTTTCTATATGTCTTATATCTTCTGTTTCCTAGTTCCTCCATTACCGCTTTCTTTTGTGTTTAATTGATTTTTTTCTGTATATTTTTAAGATATTTTCTTAGTGGTTACATGTTAAATGCATAACAAAGCAGTGTGAATTACTAACTTGGCTTCAATTGTATACAAAAATTGTATATATGGGATACCTTGGTGGCTCAGTCCATTAAACGTCTGACTCTTGATTTCAGCTCAGGTCACGATCTCAGGGTCATGAGATTGAGCCCTGCATCAGGCTCTGTGCTGAATGTGGAGACTGCTTAAGATTCTCTCTCTCTCCCTCCTCCTCTGCCTCTCCCCACCACACTTGCATGTGCACACTCTCTTAAAAAAATACAAAAATTGTATATAAAACTAATCTTATAAATTTCTGTCCTCCCTTTACATCTTATACATTGTGTGCACATTAACATAGATTTATAATTATTGTTTTATATATTTAGTCTTTTATTATTTTTTATTTT
Source organism: Lutra lutra (assembly GCF_902655055.1). Classification (NCBI taxonomy): domain Eukaryota; kingdom Metazoa; phylum Chordata; class Mammalia; order Carnivora; family Mustelidae; genus Lutra; species Lutra lutra. The sequence goes on along the minus strand of NC_062296.1, from coordinate 24,052,400 downwards.
ATTATTTCATCATCATAAGTATACTCTTTAATTTCCATCTCTTATTTCCCGCATCTTCCCACCCACTTCCTCTAGTAACCATCAGTTTGTTCTCTATAGTTAAGAGTCTGCTCCCTGGTTTGTCTTCTCTCACTCTTTCTTTCTTATTTTTAAAAAATATTTTATTTATTTCTTTGTCAGAGAGAGAGAACACAAGCAGGGGAAAGTGGCAGGCAGAGGGAGGACTGGGCTCCTCTCTAAGCAGGGAATCCAATGCAGGACTCAATCCAGGACCTCAGGACCATGACCTGAGCTGAAGGAGGACACTTAACTGACTGAGCCACCCAGGTATCCCTCTCTTTCTCTTTATTTTCCCATTGCTCATTTGTTTTATTTATTAGATTCCACATATGAATGAAATCATATGGCATTTGTTTTTGACTTATTTTGCTTAGCATTACACTCTCTAACTCCATCCATGTTGCTGCAAATGGCAAGAGTTCAATCTTTTTTTATGGCCGAATAATATTCCATTTTATATATATACCACTCCTTTTATATCCTTTCATCTATCAGTGGACATATGGGCTGCTTCCATATCTTGGCTATTGTAAATAATGCAGCCATAAACATAGGTGTGCATGTATCTCCTTGAATTAGTGTTTTCATATTTTGGGGGTAAATACCATGTAGTGCAATCCCTGGATTATAGGATAGTTCTATTTTTAATTTTTTAAGGAATCTCTGTATGGTTTTCCAAAATGGCTGCACCAGTTTGCCTTCTCACCAGCAGTGCAAAAGAATTCCTTTTTCTCCACATCCTCACCAACACCTGTTGTTTCTTGGGTTGCTGATTTTAGCCATTCTGACAGATTTAAGATAATTATCTCATTGAAGTTTTGATTTGCATTTCCTTGATGATCAGTGATGTTGAGCATCTTTGCATGGGTCTTTTGGCCATCTGGATGTTTTCTTTGTAGAAATGTCTATTAATGTCTTCTGCCCATTTTTAAATGGGATTATTTGTTTTGGGGGGTATTGAGTTGTATCAGTTCTTTATGTAGTTGGGATACTAACCCTTTTGGGATATGTCATTTGCAAGTATCTCCTCCCGTTCAGTAGGATGCCTTTTAGTTTTGTTGATTGTTTCCTTCAGTGTGCAGAAGCTTTTTATTTTGATGTAGTCTGAGTAGTTTATTTTGGCTGTTATTTCCCTTGCCTCAGGAGATTTATCTAGGAATATGTTGCTACAGCTGTACTGCCTGTGCTCTCTTCAAGGACTTTTATGGTTTCAAGTCTCACATTTAGGTCTCTCATCCATTTTCAGTTTGTTTTTATGTATGATGTAATAAAGTCGTCCAGTTTCTTTCTTCTGCACTTTGCTGTCCAGTTTTCCCAACACCATTTGTTGTTGAAGAGGCTGTCTTTTTCCCATTGGATATCCTTTCCTACTTTGTCAAATATTAATTGGCCATATAACTATGGGTTTATTTCTGGGTTTTCTGTTCTATTCCACTGATCTATGTGTCTACTTTCATGCTAGTACCATATTGTTTTAATTACTATTGCATTGTAATATAACTTGAAATCTGGAATTGTGATACCTGCAGTTTTGTTTCTGGTTTTCCAGATTGCTTTGGTTATTCTAGGTCTTTTGTGGCCATATAAGTTTTAGGATTGGTTGTTCTAGTTCTATGAAAAATGCTGTTGGTATTTTAATAAGGATTACATCAAATGGGTAGGTTGCTTTGGATAGTATAGACATTTTAACAATATTTGTTCTTCTAACACATGAGCATGGAATGTCTTTCCATTTCTTTGTGTCATCTTCAATTTCTTTCGTCAATGTTTTATAGTTTTCAGAGTACAAGTCTTTTACCTCTTTGGTTAAGTTTATTCTTAAATATTTTATTTGTTTTGGTGTCATTGTAAGTGGGATTGTTTTCTTAATTTCACTTTCTACTGCTTCATTATTCATGTATAGGAATGCAACAGATTTCTGTGCATTGGTTTTGTATCTACAACTTTACTGAATTCATTTATGAGTTCTAGTAGTTTTTACTTTTTAAATAATATAGGAAGAAAGAGGAGTTGAACACTCAAAATATTAGATTTTATATTTATCTGTATATGTAAAGAACATTTACTGGTGTTCTTTATTTCTTTATAGGGCTTCAGGTTACTGTCTAGTGTGCTTTCATTTCAGCTGGCAGGACACTTTAGTATTTCTTGTAAGGCAGATGTACTGTCAATGAACTCCTTCAGCTTTTGTTTATCTGTGAGTATCTTAATTTTGACTTCATTTTTTTTTGAAGATTTTATTTATTTATTTGACAGAGAGAGATCACAAGTAGGCAGAGAGGCAGGCAGAGAGAGAGGAGGAAGCAGGCTTCCTGCTGAGCAGAAAGCCGGATGTGGGGCTCGATCCTAGGACCCCAAGATCATGACCTGAGCCCATTACAGAGGCTTTAACCCACTGAGCCACCCAGGCACCCCTTGACTTCATTTTTGAAGGATAGTTCTGACAAATATAGAATTCTAAACTGACAAGATTTTCCTCTTTCAGCACTTTAAATATTTTAAAGCCCTGCCTTCTGGACTCCATAGTTTCTGAAAAGAAATTGGTTGTTGATCTTACCCTGTACATGATGAGTCACTTCTATCTTTCTGATTCATGATTCTCTTTTTGTGTGTCTTTCAATAATATGATTATATGTTTTGGGGCACCTGGGTGGCTCAGTGGGTTGAGGCCTCTGCCTTTGGCTTGGGTTGTGATCCCAGGGTCCTGGGATCGAGCCCTGCATTGGGCTCTCTGCTCAGCAGGGGCCTGCTTCCTCCTCTCTCTCTGCCTGCCTCTCTGCCTACTTGTGATCTGTCAGATAAATAAATAAATAAAATCTTTAAAAAATATGATTATTTGTTTTAATGTGGGTCTCCTTTGAGTTTATCTTACTTAGTGTTTGTTGAGTTTCTTGGAGATTTAGATTCAAATATTTCATCTAATTTGGGAGTTTAAAAAAATTTTTTTTAAGTAAGCTCTAAACTGAACATGAGGATTGAACCCATGACCCTGAGATCTAGAGTTGCCTGCTTCACTGATTGAGCCAGCTAGGCATCCCCAATTTGGGAATTTGGGGGCCATTAATTCTTCAGATATTCTTTCTGGTCATTTCCCTCTCTTCTCTTTTTCTGGGACTCCTTATTTCTATGTTGGCATATTTGATGGTATCTTACATGTTCCTTAGGCTGTATTCCTTTTTCTTCATTCTGTTTTTTCTGCTCCTCAGACTGGATCATTTCAATTCACTTATCTTCAATTTCTCTCATTTGGGGGTGCCTGGGTGGCTCAGTTGTTTAAGTGTCTGCCTTTGGCTCAGGTCATGACCCCAGGGTCCTGGGATGGAGTCCCACTTTGGGCTCCCTGCTCAGTGGGGAGTCTGCTTCTCAATCACCCTTCGCCCCTCCTCCCTGCTTGCACATACTCTCTCTCTCTTTCTCTTTATCAAATAAATAAAATCTTTTAAAAAAAAGTTCTCATTGTTCTTCTACCTGTTGAAATTTACTGTTAAACTGTGCTAGTGAAGTTTTTGTTTTACTTATTGTAACTTTAAGTTCCAGAATTTCTATTTTGTTTCTTTTTCATAATTTTTTTTTGCTTTATTGGATATTCTCTGTTTAATGATACAGTGTTCTCTTGGTTTCCTTTAGTTCTCTTTCCATGGTTTTCTTCAGTACTTTGAGAACATTTAAGATACTTGATATAAAGTCTTTGTTTAGTAAGCCCAAATCTGGGGTTCCTCAGGACAATTTCTATTGATTTTATCTTTTCCTGGGAATGAGCCATACTTTCTTATTTCTTTTCATGCCTTGAAATATTTTGTGAAAACTTTGTAAACATTTTGAATATTAACATGCCATTTGTGGAGATCAGATCCTCCCTTCCCTCCCCAACCCAAGTTTTTGTTACTATGTATGTTTTGAGTTATAGTTGTTAAGTGATTTTTCTGAACAATTTTTGTAAGAACCCTATTCTTTGTTGTGTGTGGCCAATGACATCTATGGGTCACCTAGTGTTCTGACAGAGTTTAAGTGCCTGAGGCCACAGAAGTAAAAAAAAATCTTTTGCCATTCTTGAGACATTAAATTTGTCTTAGGTACTCCTGTAATGCTTGGTCACATTGTTTACAATTCTGCTTCAGTCTTCACTTCACGCTTATGCAGAGCCTGAAGGTGAGTCAGAAGTGAAAGCTTAAAGTCTTCAATAATATTTTCTGTGCATGCACTTGGGACTGGGTATGTGTGTGGCTTTCTCAATTCCTTGGAATATATGGAAACTTTAAAAAATCCTTAATACCCGGGATGCCTAGGAGGCTTAGATGGTTAAGTGTCTGCTTTCAGCTCAGGTCATGACCTCCAGGTCCTGGGATTGAGTCCCATGTCGGGCTCTCAGCTCAGCAGGGAGTGTGCTTCTCCCTCTCCCTCTCCCCTTGCTTGTGCTCTCTCTCTCTCTCTCTCTCTCAAATGGATGAATGAAATCTTTTAGAAAAATCCATTATACCCACACATAGCTCCTTTTATAACCCCTTCCTTTCCATATGTCTTGGCCTATTACTTGTCTTAACTGTTGTCCCTTGCCACATTCTGCTGTGACAATACTTGTGCCTTTAAATGTTTTTGGTAAATGCTGCCTAAACAGTTGTTCCAGTCCTGAGAATGCACTGAGTCACATGAAACAAAGGCAAGTACTTGTGTCTGTTCTTCAGGGGGCCACCAGACAGATAGAAATGGATAAACTCAAGTCTTGGAGAGTAAGTTCTGTTGCTCCCTCTGTTACTAACAGTCTGCTCCAGTAGTGTGGGCTGCCATCCTCAGAGCCACCGACAATCTGGAGATTGGGGGATGATAGGCAGGCAATTTAAAATGCTACATCTGTCTCTTACCACATAGCAGCCACTTCTTTCTTTGCCAAGACTTCCCTGGATGTTTTATGTTTTTGAGTAGATTCCAGAGTTCTGCAAAAGTTGATTCTGTTTTTGCCAGCTCATTAGTTGCTTTTGTGGAGGGATGGAGCACTATAGTTCCCCATTGTGCCATTTTTGGTGATGTCACTATCCTGTCCATTTGTTTTTAAAGAAAAATTACTGTGTAGCTGATGTGAGTTTTCCTCTTGCTGTTTTGGAAAGCAGATCTGTTTTTCTGTATGAAGGCAGTCTGTTTTCCAGGTAGTTCTTTCCTCGAATGGCTGACTGGGAATTCTCACAGGGACATCTTTATGATGCAGGGCAGGAGGGACTGGTTGCTTGTCAAGGTTTGTTTTAAAGTGGGTAGGCTGGGAATTGGCTGTCTGGCAATGGGCCTTCCAAATGCCCACTGAGAAAGGGTATTTCTCTGAGAAGCCAATATCCAAACTAGAAGTCTTAACTTCTTCCATGGCATTTAATTTTTTTCAGTTAAAAGCCCTCTAATTTTTTAAAAAAAATATTTTTTGCTTATTGGCAAATGCCAGTAACTATTACTCTGGGCAAAGGATTTAGGGAGGAATATGGTAGTGGAGACTGATGCAGCTGTTCTGTCTTACAAATCCTCAATTAATTCCCCAGTTTAAATCCCCACCTCTCATTTTTGCTCCCTTCTGTACTTACTGACTCAGAGCCCAGAGTATCTCCAGGGTTCTGCCAGGCAGGCTGGCTTCCATTTCCTCTGTAGCTTCCTCATAATATATTCTAGACTGTGGTTTCATCCATCTGTTTCACCTGCCAACTTGCTCACATCTACTTTCCTTCTTCCAGAAATGTGTTGGGATCTCTTTTATTGGCAATACCTTCACCTTCATCTCATTCCTTTTCCTGTTAGAGGTTTATTCTTTTATGTTCTGCTATACTTTTATTTTAATGGACTCTAGAAGGAATTGTGAAGATGTACCAAGTCCAACGTCTTGAACTAGAGTCAACAAATAGTTTTGAGCACTTTTCTGGTCCCAGGTACTATGCTAGGTGCTAATGATGGAAAAATTAGTGAAACTTATTTCCTGGTGTCAAAAAACTCATAGTGTAGTAATGGATGCCACCCTATGCAACAGATATTAAAATGGGACTTTTCCTGTTTCAGTTTGGATGAGAATCCAAAGCTGAAAACAAAGGAGTCACATATTCTAAAGAGAGGAGACACACCATCTTTATAGAATTTGCTAGAGCATGACTTCCAAACTATAATCTCTTACCCCTATTACTTACCCTGAAGGTATATAAAGAGAAGTTTGGGGATTGATTGAGAGGAAGGTGGTAGAGAAGATGGTTTTGAAGAATTGTGAGAACATCTTAGAGTTTCTTTAGCTCATGGGAGAGTGAAAGAGACACTTCCCATTCACTTAAGTGAAAATGGGTCTGCAAGAGAACTACTCCAAGGGCTTGACATATATCCCCTGGAGATCGAGGTTTGCAGGGATTGGCAATTGACTTACATCTGAAAACAAAGTCTTTTTTTTAAAAAAATTTTTTAAAAGATTTTATTTATTTATCTGACAGACAGAGATTACAAGTAGGCAGAGAGGCAGGCAGAGAGAGAGGAGGAAGCAGGCTCCCTGCTGAGCAGAGAGCCCAATGTGGGGCTCGATCCCAGGACTCTGAGATCATGACCTGAGCCAAAGGCAGAGGCTTTAACCCACTGAACCACCCAGGCGCCCCTGAAAACAAAGTCTTAAGGTGAGAGAGACCATGGCTAAAACAACCTGTGACAACAGAGGAAACATTTGCAGGGAGCTGTACATCTACCAACATATGGGCAAAGCTGTCTGTTTCCCAGGGACCAGAAGGAGTCACCAAGGTAGGAATTTAGAGTTGGGTCATCTTATAAGGGATATCCTCTAGGAAGATATCTCAGAGGTATGAATTGTTCCTAGCAGAAGAAGGGACTCATAGAAACCAGGGACAGAGTTGTTGAAAGAGGCCAGCCGGAATAATTGTTGCCCAAGTCAAGGAAACTGCAGGAGAGAGAAGCCCAGTGACAGGCGGGGTTCCAAGTAACTCTCCAAAGAAAGTATCAGCTTTGGACATCTGTGGCACTCTCCAATGCCAGGTGAAAACAGAACCAGTAATGAAAGCTTGTTTTGGCTCTTCCTTCTCGTCCTTCCCTCTCCTTCAACCCTAGAGGCAGGGTTTGAGACAGCACAGTGACTGGGGGAGGAGGGATAGAAGAGAAAGTAGATGAGGGGGGAGGCCAACCACAATCCCTACCCTTTCCCCACTACAAGTTTCCTGAGGGAACTGAGGGAGGGGAGAAACTTGGAAATCAGTGATGGGTTAAAGCTGTGATGTATGAGATTAGACTGGAATTTTTAATGCCCCAAAACAAAACTATTTTTTAATATCTGAGAGTGACTGAAAAAGGTATGAGTTCTGTCTGAAATTTCATGCAGGGGTGGGGAAAAATGATTCCACAGAGCTTGTGGTGTGAAGCAGTGGTGTGAAAGAATTATATTGCTTTCTGCTTACACCCTACTGTGTCTAGCTCATTCAATAAACTAGTTTATATAAGTGCCACACTATATGTATAGTCAAGGTTCAGTGAGTGGTAGCACATAGGAGAAAGTAATAAACTCTTCCCAGGGAGGCCAGGAAAGGCCTGACACCCTCTCTCAGAGGAGTTAGTGTTTGAGCTGGATTTTAAACACCAAGAAGGAATTTGCCAGGTAAGGATGGGGTGGGAGGACATTTCAGGAAAAGGGAAGAGTGTGTACAAAAGTAGGTGTATATGGGTGAGTGCTTGTAGTTCAGTGATTCTGAATCACAGCAGCATAAACCATGGCTGGATAAGGGAGAGGGGTGGGGTAACATTTAGGAATTAGCTCATGAAATGTCTTTTTTTCCCTGAAGGTGACAGGGCCAGAAGAACCTAGTGTTTTAAGCAGGGAAGTCACAAGATCATATTTGCATTTTAAAAGATCACTCTTGGGGTGCCTGGGTCGCTCAAGGGGTTAAGCCTCTGCCTTAGGCTCAGGTCATGATCTCAGGGTCCTGGGATCGAGCCCCACATCGGGCTCTCTGCACAGCGGGGAGCCTGCTTCCCTCTCTCTCCCTGCCTGCCTCTCTGCCTGCTTGTGATCTCTCTCTCTGTCAAATTTAAAAAATAAATAAATAAATAAAGAGTCACTCTTGTCACAGGGTGGTGGGTAGATTAATGGGAATTGTGAGGACTGGGAAGCAATGCCTGCTTAAAACTGAGTCAATGAGATCTTTTGATTATCTAGAAATATCCTAATAATAGATTCATCTATTTTAAAAAACATTTTGTCTAAATACAGTAGTGTTCCCACCTTGAGTCCCGGCTGGGATTTGAATTTGTCTGGGGTAATGCCATGAGCTGCAGGGATGGATAGCTGTAAGTCTTTTAGTACGGAGCCCTGTAAGGACTTGCAGGGACAAGGCAGGCAGCCCCAAGATGGACCACTTTGGCATACTGATTATTTTACATAAAAGTTAATGTTAGAGACAGTTAGTTAGGTTCTAACAGGATACCTGGAGGCCAGCCAAGAGGAAGTCATGGCCAGGTATGGAGAAAGGCCTGTCCTGGTAGCACTCTGCAAGAAACCAGATGAAACCAGTCAGGCCGAAGATGGCAGGTGCCATGACAAGAAACCCCCGGCCAAATAAGGAAGAAAAGGCGTGAAACTCTGTTTCCAAGAAATCCCTGTCCCCATAATGAATATTCCACCTGTCCGTAAAAGAAACCCAAACCCCAGGGATCACAGCTCTCTCCTGAGCTTGGATGCTTTCCCATTTCAAGAATGTACTTTTGCTTTAATAAATGTTCCAGCTTGTGTTGCTTGTCCATTTTGTGTGTCCATCCTTGAATTCTTTCTCATGACAAAAACTTTTGTGACATCTTTAGGATGGGCTGGGTGGAGAGGCTCTAGGTTTCCCCAGTTCAACATTCAGAGATAACCTGTGCAAGAAGGACACTCAGACCTTCCTCTGCCCCCCTGAAAGCAGGAAATCTCTCATGTGAAAAGGTACCCTTCCTGTACCAGGAGGTAGAGACAGCCTTATCACCAGAAATGGGAAATTTAGAGCCAAGAGGGCTGTATAAAGAACCCTTGTTACTTTTAACTAATTTACTACTCCAGCCCAAATTCTGTTGAGAATTCCTTACTAATTGAAGCTTCCACAGTTTTCTTTGTCCTGTCAATTCCTCACAGATGTATGATTTCTTTGTCTAGAAAGGATAGAAGCTGTCTGCCTTCATCATTTCTTTAGGTCTTAATTTCATAATTGGGCCTCCGTGCACATGTAATAAAACTTTGGGTTTTTTTCTCCTATTAGTCTGTCTCATGTTAATTGAATCTTTATTCCAGTTGGAAGACCTTGAGGGTAGAAAAGAATTTTTCCTTCCCTTCAGACTCTTTAAAGAGAACTTATTCTAAGGCAGTGATTTTTTTTTTCTTTTAGTAAGTTCTATGCCCAACATGGAGTTTGAACTCATGACCAAATCAAGAGTGTCATGCTCTACGGACTGAACAAGCCAGGTGCCTCAAGGCGGTGATTCTTACCCTAGGGTTCACAAATAGAATCCATGGGATCTATGAACTTGGAAGGGAAAATAGTTACAGCTCTGAAATTTAGCATTTCTCCCAATTATGAACATAGGCAACAAACCCCAATCGTAGTAACAGTATCACAGATATTTTTATATCACATTGCAATTTTATTCAGATGTCTTAAAATATTATTTACTCATGCACCCCTTTGAATAATTGTGGTGTTAGACCTGCCAAACTAAAAATAGTTTGATAACTATTTCAATGCAATTGGTTTCCTTTGTAATCTGATGCGTTTTATTTGATACATTCAAGAATCTTATTCTGAGAAAGGGTTCATGGAGTTCAACAGACCTCCAAAGGTGTGCATGGCACACAGAAAGTTTAGGAACTCCTGTTTAAGGACAAAAGAATCACTCAAATTTGTGTCCCTGTCCATTTATGTGTGAGATTGAGTAGTGTAGGCATGGAAAAATAACCTTTCTAGATTCCTGGCAAACACCCCACTGTAATAAACAGGAGGAAAAACAAACATAATTTTAATAATATGTATACCTCTTGTACACATGGTACACACCCAGGAATATTGAGTAATTCCTTGAGATGGCCCAAGCCGACATTTTAAAAACCATCACCAACCAAAAACAAAAGTAGATGTTGAGGGTTGTTGGAGAGACCAGTTTTGGGAAGTTACCAGGAAAAATCACAGTAAACGAGGGTAGGATTGTTATACAGATTTAAATCCTTGCCTTCTCCACTGATAAGAGTTTCTAAAGATTGAGTAACCCCCCTCTTCCTGGTACAGACAGGGAGACATTCTTACAAAGAAAGATTTCCTTTATAAATGTAAATTTCCCTCACAAAAGGATAGCTTCTACTGCGTTCGCTGAGCTTCTAACGTGTCTGCTGTTTCTTAAAAATAACCAGGCAAAAATAATCCTTATGCCAAAGAGGCATATTTTGGAGTGGCAAATTCTGCTCCCCTTCAATAGTTATGATGAAAGTGATATCTGCGTGCTCCCAATAAGAATGATGAGGCTTTAGTTTACTTATACTACCCACTCTTCCTCCTTTCACTGAAAAAAATTCTAAAGCGCAAGCAGCCTCCTTCCCCATTTGTCCTCAGAGCACCCTATCCTAACCCTACAGAGCTGACATCTCTAGATTCCAGGGCTTTGGCTTCAGTGAGACATCGGAGGACCCTGGTGGTGTAACTGGGGCTCAGGGGTGCAAGAGCCCTTGGCTCCAGGGGTCCCAAACAAACCACACTTGGCCATGAAAAAATCCAAAGGCAGAGAAATGAGTAGTGGTGAAACAAGGTAAGGATTTATTTCAGAGAGGCCACCACCGGGAAGACAGTGGACTAACATCTCAGAGACTGTCTCCACAGTGCTGGAAATCCTTCCAGGTTCATATAAGGAAAATGTAGGACAAAAGTCAGTGGGTACATGCAGGTGGGCAGGAAAGGTCAGGCTGATCACTGTCCTGAGGTCAGTCATGCCGGGTCTTGCTGGCTCAGGGCAGTTCATAATGCTTGAGGGGGTAGTTTCAGTTCCCATCCCAGGATGCTTTGCCCACAGGGACTTTGGCCTGGGTTAAGAAATAAGCTGTAAAGAACTTAATCAATTAGAAAGTTTGAAGTCAAAATGGAGATAGTTGAAGTCCTCTTTCAGTAGGTAATGGCAGAAGATGCCTGGTGGGGGACAGAGGCATCATGATGCCATGGTGCCCAGCAGAGATAGCAGGCAGGGAAGGTGGAAACAGTAGCAGAAAGCACTTGGTAGCTGATTAGACAGAGTCATTTGGGCTTCCAGGTGATATTCACTCCCTAGGAACATCTAGAAACACTCTGGAGGGCCCTTAAATCAAAGAAACTGAGGTGTTAGGTGCTCTGAATGGAAGAACCTGCAAAATCTGGTGATTATGTTTAATAGGACCTCTAGTATCCATAGGCTAAAGAGGCCTGAAGAAATTTGGTTTCCAAAGCAATTTGTTGTGAGAGTGAGAGCCATCATATTGGCTTTTATTATCACTTTTTTATATAAAAGATCAAAAACCAAGGGAACTCACTTTTTGTGTTCAGTATTTCATTAACTGAACATCCTCTACATGTGTTTACAGAAATATTTTATGACCTGAGAATAACTTCAAAGGCTGAGAGCATATTTCCCCCAGCATTTGCTTTAGAGCTCACTTGAGTAATCATTAGAACAAATCTTAAGTTTTCTTGAACAGCAATATCGTCAGTCACTTGCTGATGTATATTGGAACAGAAAAAGTGCCAGGTGTTTCAACTTCATCCCCAACAGGTTTATAATCGACTGTCAATAGTTCACACTGTTGGTTTAGGAAGGGTTTTTTATTTTTTTGGTTTGTTTTATGCATATAAAAGTAATCCTATAATCTCTTGGGTGGAGATGTGCTTGTGACAAAAAATGCCCACTTTACCATCAGCTGTGTCCACTGACATTTATCAACTGTATATTGAGAATCTTTGTGTCAAATGCCAGGTATTCTTTAAAGAAGCCATGGAATTAAATAAGATGATATGTGACAAGTGCTTAGAACAGTGCTTATTGGCACAGAGCAAGTGCTTGATAAATGTTAGCTATCATCATCGTCATCACCATCGTTGTCCCACCCAAAAAGCATGGATTTGAATGGTACTCCCTAGGCTCCCATCCTTCTGTATAGAGTATGTATATGAACAGAGGGACAGAGGAAGGGAAGAATTAGACAGAGGAACTCTTCTCACCTAGCTGTGTGCTTGCTTATATGGTTACATTTCTTTGGAAAAGGAGATAAACTAAAGGTTCAGCTTGGTATGGGTTTCATTGGTTTAGGAGAACAGTTCTAAAGACTCTGTGGAAAATTAGTCCTGCAAGAGCCTGCAAGAGGTCAAATAGGTTCGTGAAGTACTGTATACTTCAGCTCTTTTTCAGCCCTCACCTTGGAGAGTCATAATGTGCTTTAGCACATCAGGTAAGCTAAGAAATCCCTCAGAAAAAAAGAAAAAGCAATTTAATTTTTTAAACTCAGTTTGACAAAGATCCTTGGCTATATCACTCCTCTTTCATGTAATACTTATTAATATCTCCAGGCACTAGTGTTCTATATGTAGTAGGGTGTCTGAGATAATTACATTTTTTCCTTTTCAGAGAAATGACCTGTCAGCACTCTATGCAGGCAATCAGAAGGGCACGCTGCAGGAGGTCTTCAAGAGGCCACGTCAGTTATGAAGATCTTCGTGATAGATGTATAAAAGTCTAGAGCAGAAGTCCAGGGAGGGAACAGACTTATATGCCCAACTCCTCTGTCCTGAGACTTGGAGTTAGGAGGATTTATCAAGGTAGAGGAGAGTAGCCCTCTTTAAGGCCTAATGCCAGGAAAGGATCACTGGACTCATGAAATAAAGTCACCAACAACTTAAAGAGAGGCCGGTCTGTTGGTCTGGTCCTGGTGGTGAGTAAAGAAGAATGAACTGGATGCTGGCAGGACTGACAATGTAGTTTGCAGCACCCAGTGTAAAATGAGCATGCAGGACCCCTTGTTCAAAAATTATTAAGGATTTAAAGAGCAACAGCACATTAAACCAAGGGTGGGGTCCTCCTAAGCATGTGCCCCTGTGCAACTGCTCAGGTTTTACACCCATGAAGTCAGCCCTCAATGGTCTTGGCCTTTGGAGGCTGTGCACAGGAGAATTGTTCTTACCCTAGCTCTTCTAGGGCTGTTTTACCACCTGAGGAAGTAATTGGGTGTGGAATGAAATTGTTGGTCCCTAAGAGGTATAAGGAGATCCATCCAGATCATTTTCTTCATTTTCCACGGCGGCTATAACAAATTACTACAAATTTTGTGGCTTGAAACAACACAAATTTATTATCGGGAGTTTGAAATGGGTCTCCCAGAGCTAAAATCAAGGTATGGGCTGAGCTAGTTCCATCCAAAGTCTGTAGGGGAGAATCCATTTCCTTGCCTTTCCCAGTTTCTAGAGGTTGCCTGACTTCCTTACCTTGTGATTCCCTCCGTCCATCTTCAGTGCCAGAGATGTTGCATTTTTTCTGATCTCTTCTGTAGTCACCTCTCCCTCTGACTCCAGTGCTCTGCCTCTTGCCTCCACTTTTAAGGATGTGGGACCCACCTGGATGATCCAGGATAATTTCCCCATCTGCTGATTAGGAACCTTAATTTCATCTGTAACATTAATTGCCCCTTTCCAGGTAACCTATCATATTCCATATTAGGTCCCAAGAATTAAGACTTCTTTGGTGGACATGATGAAGGCTCTTTCTCAGTCAATATCCACCCACCAGAGATAACCAGTAATCTGATTTCCAACACTGTATCAGTTTTATTTATCACAAACCACTCTAAAACTTAGGGGCTTAAAATAACAACCATTTTGTTTGCTCATAATTTTGTGGGTCAGGAATTTAGGTTGAGCTCAGCTGGGCAATACTGCTAGTTCACCTGTGGTCACTCATGTGATTGCAGTCATTTGGCAGCTTGACTGGACTAGATGGTCCAAAATGGTTTCATACACATTTCTGGTGGTTGGTGCTGGCTGTCAGCTGGGCTCCTCTTCCCCCCTATGGATATTTAATCCTCTAAGAGGTTAGACTGGACTGCTTTACATGGACATCTCAGGGCACCAAGAAGGCAACAGCAAATTGCCCAGAAATTGTATAGTGTCACCTCCACTGGATTCTTTGGGTCAAAGCAGGTCACAAGGCCATTCCAGATTCCAGGGGTGGAGAAATAAACTCTACCTCCTGACTACAGGAGCTGCAAAAAAGCTTGTGGACATCTTTTCACCACATTACTGTAAGTGAATTTTGCCTGTTCTTGAACTTCATATGAATGGAATCATTTATATGAAAGTACTCTTATTTCTGGCTTCTTTTGTTCAACATTGTGTATGTGAAAGTCAACTATTTTCTTAACAAGATTTATTTATTTATTTTAGAGAGACAGAGAGAGAGTGGGGAAGAGCCCGAGGAAGAGGGAGAGAATCCTCAAGCAGACTCCCCACCGAGCATGGAGCCTGACGTCAGGCTTGATCCCAGGACTCTGAGATCATGACCTGAGCTGAAACCAAGAGCTGGACGCTTAACTGACTGAAACACTGAGGTGTCTCCAACCATGTTTTCGTGGCAACAGATTGTTCTTTGTTATTGCTGCTGCTCATATTCCATTGTATGAACATACTGCAATTAAAAAATTATTTAAATGCAATTTTTAAAAAGATTTTATTTATTTATTTGAGAGAGAGAGTGAGCAAGAGTAAGAGAGAGCACAGCAGGGGGAGGGGCAGAGGGAGAAGGAGAAGCTCCCCTGCTGAGCAGGTAGCCCAAAGTGAGGTTTGATCCTAGGACTTCGGCATCATGACCTGAGCCCAAAGCAGACACTTAACGAACTGAGCCACCCAGGAGCCTCTATCTATCTATCTATCTATCTATCTATCATCTATTTTTATTTCTTTTCAGCGTAACAGAATTCATTGTTTATGCACCACACCCAGTGCAGGAGCCCCTATTTAAATTCAATTTATTTAGGATATAGTGTATTTTTAGTTTCCAGGGTAGAATTTAGTACATACAACACCCAGTGCTCATTACAAGTGCCCTCCTTAATACTCATCATCCAATTACCCCATCTCCCCAACCCACCTCCCTTCCACCAACCCTCAGTTTCTTCTCCATAGTTAATAGTCTCTTATAGTTTGCCACCCTCTCTGTTTTTATCTTATTTTATTTTTTCTTCCCTTCCCCTATGTTCATCTCCTTTGTTTCTTAAATTCCACATGAGTGAAATCATATTATATCTGTCTTTCTTTCTCTGACTTATTTCACTTAGCATAATACCCTCTAGTTCCATCCACGTCATTGCAAATGACAAGATTTCATTCTTTTTGATGGCTGAGTAATATTTCATCATATATATATCTCTCTCTATATATATACCACATCTTCTTTATCCATTCCTCTGTCGAAGGACATCTGGGCTCTTTCCATAGTATAGCTATTGTGGATATTGCTGTTATAAACATTGGGATGCATGTGCCCTTTGAATCACTGTTTTTGCATCTTTTAGATAAATACCTAGTAGTGCAATTGTTGGGTTGTAGAGTAGTTCTATTTTTCACTTTTTGAAGAACCTCCACACTGATTCTAGAGTGGCTGCACCAGAAAACTATAAAACTGTAAAACACTTATGACAAAAATTGAGGAAGACACAGAGAAATGGAAGAACATTCCATGCTCATGGATTGGAAGAACAAATATTGTTAAAATGTCTATGCTACCCAAAGCAATCTATACACTCAGTGAAACCCCTATCAAAATACCACCAGAATTTTTCACTGGTGGAACAAACAATCCTAAAATTTGTATGGAACCAGAAAAGACCCTGAATAGCCAAAGCAAAGTCAAAAAAGAAAAGAAAAGCTGGAGGCATCACAATTCTAGACTTCAAGCTGTGTTACAAATCTGAAATCATGAAGACAGTATGGTACTGGCACAAAACAGACACATAGATCAATGGAACAGATTAGAGGACCCAGAAATGGACCCTCAACTCTATGGTCAACTAATCTTTGACAAAGCAGGAACAAACATCCAATGGAAAAAAGGACAGTGTCTTCAACAAATGGTGCTGGAAAAATTGGACAGCCACATGCAGAAGAATGAAACTGGACCACTTTCTTACACCATACACAAAAATAAACTCAAAATGGATGAAAGACCTAAATGTAAGGCAGGAAACCATCAAAATCCTGGAGGAGAACACAGGCAGCACCCTCTTTGATCTTGGTTGCAACTAGTTCTTGCTAGACATGTCTTCAAAGGCAACAGAAACAAAAGCAAAAAAGGACTATCGGGACTTCATCAGGATAAAAAGCTTTTGCACAGCAAAAGAAACATAGACAAAACTAAAAGGCAACCTATGGAATGGGAGAAGATATTTGCAAAGACATATCAAATAAAGGGCTAGTATCCAAAATCTGTAATAAACTTATCAAACTCAACACCCAAAGCCCAAATAATCTGGTTAAGAAATGGGCAGAAGACATGAACAGGCATTTCTCCAAAGAAGACATACAAATGGATAGCAGATACATGAAAAAATATCCACATCACTCAGCATCAGGGAGGTACAAATCAAAACCACAATGAGATACCACATCACATCAGTCAGAATGGCTAAAATCAACAAGTCAGGAAATAACAGATGTTAGTGAGGTTGCAGAGAAAGCAGAACCCTCCTACACTGTTGGTGGAACATACCACCATTTATTTATTCATTCTACTATTGATCAATATTTTACTTTTTTCTAGTTTTTGGTTATTATAAATAAAGCTTCTCTTCTTGTGCATGTCTTTTGAAGAACATATGTATTCAATTATTTTGGGTATGTATCTAGGAATAGAATTCCTGGGTCAGAGGGTAGGCTAGTATTAAGCTTTAGAAGGTATTTCCAAATATTATTCTGAAAGAATTGCACCAATTTACATACCCACAAGCACTGAGGACTGGCAACCTGGTAAGGAATTAGCATGTCAAAAATGAGGGGAAAATAGTAAAGAGCATGAAAGCTTACTATTATTTACAGACAATATAGAATTTAAGGTAAAAATCATTATTAGAGAGGAAAAGGGAATTGTCGTACAAATAAGTGTTTCAGTTCACCAAGAGATATAACAATTAAGAATGTTTATGTTTCCAATAACATAACCTCAAAATTTAAAAGCAAATATTGGGAATACTACGAGGAGAATCAAACACACAATCATAGTGCTAAATTTCAATATACTTCTCATAATAATTGACAATACAGGCAGAACAAAAACTCTTTCTGTCTTTCTGTGCATGTGTATGTATATGTATAAATATAATTTAGACAACACAATGAATAAATGTGTTTTTAGTAAAATTTTAATACTGGAATAACTTTAAATATATAAAAAGTTGCAAAGATAGGATAGAGAGTTCTCATATCCTCTTCACCAAGGTACCTCTAATATGAACATCTTAAGTAACCATAGCATGTTTTTAAAAAGTAAGTAATTAACACTGGTACATTTACTATTAATTAATGTGCAGAACTTATTCAGATTTCACCAAATCCATGAACGTCCTCTTTTGTTTGTAGTATACAATCCTGAATAATACATGGGATTTATTTGTCATAACCCCTTAGTCTCCTCCAATATGTAATAATTTGTCAGTCTTTGTATTTCATAACCTTATTAATTTTAAATGGTCAGGTATTTTGTAGATGTCCCTCAATTCAGGTTTGTTTGATGTGATGTTTTTTCATGATTGAAATCTTGATTTTCCCGCGGTTATGGGTTTTTGGAAAGAATACCATAGAAGTTGAGTACCCATCTCATTGTATCTTATCAAAGGGTATGTGATTTCAATATGTCTTATCTCTGATGATATTAATTCTGATTGCTTGTTTAAGTTAGTGTCTGCCACTTTCCACACTCTATTCTTTGGATTGAGCCATTTAGTTAAAACCCACACTCAATGGGTAGGAAATTATGCTCCCTCTCCTTTAGGGTGAAATATCTACATAATTTATTTCAAAACCTTTTACAAGGGAGATTGTCCCTTCTCTCCCATTATATATCTCCCAATATATAAATCTATATCTATCTATATCTATATAGATGTAGATCTATATAGATATAGATATATAAATATATATCTCCCAATATATAAATATATATTTATATATTTATTCAATCATTTTTTCAGATTTTTGTTTATGTGTCAGAGAGAGAGAATGTATGAGTGGGGGGAGGGGCAGAAGGAGTGAGAAGCAGATGCCCTGCTGAGCAGGGAGCTGATGTAGGACTCCATCCCAGGACTCTGAGATCATGACCTGAGCTGAAGGCAAATGCTTAACTGACTGAGCCACCCAGGCACCCCTCAATCATTTGTTTCTATCAGTATAGACTCATACATATTTATTTTATTCTGAGTTATAATCTAATGTTATTTATTCACAGTACAATGAACAAACTTAATGAAATATTGGGAGTACTATATCAAAAACTGCAGAAAAAACTGTTTTCAAGTATACACGGAAACATTTATCAAATATATTCGTGAGCTGGGCCATAATGATGTTCCTACCACATTTCAAATAACTGAAATCACAAAGAATGTAGTTTCTAACCTTGATGCAACTAAATTAGATATCAAAAATAAAAATATATCTAGAAAATCCCCATATTTGGGAAATTAAGAAATAGATTTTGAAATAATCCTTGGATTAAAAATGATATCATAAGGGAAATTAGGAGATACTTTGAACTTCACAACATATATACATATATATATGTATATATGTCTACATATATCTCACAACTATATATATAATACAAATCTCTCTCTATATCTAGATAGGTAGATATATCCTATCAAAATTTAAGAGATTTGGCTAAATTGGCACCTGGAAGGAAAGTTAGTCTTTTTTTTTTTTGAAGGAAAATTAGTCATAAATATCTATATTAAAAAGAAGAAAGATTGAAATTTAAAGAGTTCATTACATTAAAAAAATTAGTCCAAAGATTGTAAAAGGAAGAAAGCAGTAAAGGTGATGTGAAGAACAAAATATACTGGACAATTAAGGAGATGATTTTATGCATGCTATTGCAATCAGGTAAGCCCCTTAATGAGGAATATCTCTAAGAAAAGGAAGTGGGTCTGAGGTTTTATAGAGGCAGGTAAACAAGGGAATTGTGGGTAAATCTTATGGAAGTCATGAGAAAGGATGGAAACAGATCTTATCTGAGGCACTGAGGAAGAGTAGACGTTGGTCTACTTTTGGTATATGTGAAGGCAGAGTGGTCCACAAATGGGTGGGACTAGAGGGTTCAGATGTTTAACATTATCAATGAGAACAGAAATTAATGAAATAGAATAAAAAACAGTAATACAAAAGTGGGCCAACAACACCAAGTTGCTCCCTCAAAAAGATGGATAAAATTGAAAATCTCTAGCAAGACTGATCAAGGAAATAAGAAAAGATCTAAATAATCAATGTCAGAAATGAAAAATGATGCATCACTACATATGCTGCAGACATTAAAGAGATAGAGTGTATTATAAATAACCAAATGGGCAACTTCAGATCAAGTTGGAAAATTCCTAGAAAAATATGACTTATTAAAACTGACTCAAGAAAAATTAAGCAATTTTATTCCTATTTACCCTTGTAGGTCATGTCTTCATAAATTGAAGAAAATTGGTAGAAGTTGTACGGTCTTTGTAAATACTCCTCCTTTCTTCAGTCCTAACTATAATAAGGGAGGTGAGTTTGGGAGCACCAGAATTTTTTCCCTTGGTTCTCTCTTTTAAAAGTTTACAGTGTAAGGTTGTTCCCCTTTTCTTGTCTGGCTGCTGTTGGTAAATTTGGGGCAGCTAAAACAAGAGTATTTTTATTAACAGATTTTATTTATTTTTCAGAGAGAGAAAAAACATGTGAGCGCTTGAGCAGGGGGGAGGCAGGCAAGAGGAAGGGGAAGAGGAAGAAGTAGTCTCCCTGGTGAGCAAGGAACCTGGATGCAGGACTCCATCCCAGGACCCCGGGATCATGACCTGAGCCGAAGGCAGACGCTTAACTGACTGAGCCAACTCAGGCATCTCAAGACTATTATTTCTTAATTAGGGACTTCAACACAGAATACAGCAGTATGAAACAGAATTACATAATTTCAACCCTCGTTCCTCCCAATTCTTTTTTTTTAAGGTTTATTTATTTAAGCAATCTCTACACCCAATGTCGCGTGCAAACTCATGACCTGAGATCAAGAGTTGCATGCTCCTCCAACTGAGGCAGCCAGCCACCTCCTTACTCCCAATCTTTTTTTAAAAAATTCTTTTTATTTTTTTATTAACATGTAATGTATTATTTGCCCCTGAGGTACAGGTGTGTGAATCACCAGGTTTACACACTTCACAGCACTCACCATAGCACGTACCTTCCCCAATGTCCATAACCCAACCACCCTCTCCTTAACCCTCTCCCCCCGGCAACCCTCAGTTTGTTTTGTGAGATTAAGTCCTCACTCCCAATCTTATAGGGTTCTTCTGTGATAGCCCTTATAAAAGCCAAACACATATTTTATGGTAATGTATAAAGGGGAGCAGTCAGTGCAGCCATGTATGTTGTTTTCTAGTAGTCTAACATGTAGGTTAAAAATGAAAATTTGGAAGAGTATATGGTCGGAATGTAGCTGAGACGAGTCGTCTACAAATTCTTGTTCACAGATCAACTTCATCAGGATCACCCAAAGAGCATTTGATCTGGGGCCAGTCCCAGAAATATGCATTCTATAACTCTATTGGGTGATTCTGACAGATACTTAGGCCTGGGAACTGCTACCTTGTCCTGTCTCTTAAACATTGATTGTTTCAACTGTGCTATTATATTTAAGATGACTCTGGTCAGTAAGTTCTGGAATGCAGAAATTCTGTACTTGTAATGAGACTGAAATGTAAACTGGTAAGTAAGACCATTCTGGAGAACAATTTAGCAATATATAATAAGACTGGAGGGGCGCCTGGGTGGCTCAGTGGGTTAAGCCGCTGCCTTCGGCTCAGGTCATGATCTCAGGGTCCTGGGATCGAGTCCCGCATCGGGCTCTCTGCTCAGCAGGGAGCCTGCTTCCCTCTCTCTCTCTCTCTGCCTGCCTCTCCGTCTACTTGTGATCTCTCTCTGTCAAATAAATAAATAAAATCTTTAAAAAAAAAAAAGACTGGAGATGCATGCATGGGAAAAATTCTACTTCAAAGAACATACTCACAGATGTGTAACAGGAGACTCTTAAACCGTTAAAATGAATGAACTAGTTTACAGTTATTAACATGGGAAGATCTAGAAAACATCATGGAAAGTGGAAAATGCATGTTTGAAAAAAGTTGATATTATTTACTGCAGAGATAATACTATATCGTTTATGAATAAATACATATCTATAAAAGCATACACAAGAACATGTATATCAAACTTGGAAAGAGAAGGAGGAAGCAAAAGAGGGAGAAAATGTGATAGAAAAGAGCTTTAGTTGTATCACTAACATTAAATTTCTTAAAAGGATCTAAAGCAAGTTTGCAA
Source organism: Lutra lutra (assembly GCF_902655055.1). Lineage (NCBI taxonomy): Eukaryota > Metazoa > Chordata > Mammalia > Carnivora > Mustelidae > Lutra > Lutra lutra. The sequence goes on along the minus strand of NC_062296.1, from coordinate 24,030,759 downwards.
AGTGTTCACAAAAATTTTAAATCTACCACTTCCTAGCCGTGTGAGCTCGGGTAAATTACTTAATCTTTATGAGCCCCAGTTTCTTCATTTGTAAAAGGAGATAATAATTGTATCTATAATACATGGGATGGTTTTGAGGATAAATTGAGGTAACACATACAATTTTTTTTTGCATGTAAGCACTCCGTAAATCATAGTTGTTATGACTGACCAGCAAGAAAGTATCAAAAGCATTCATTCAGCTGTGGGTGAATAAGGGCAGATGAAAATAGGTGCAATTCAGAGAGATGACATGTGGCACTTCAGAGCAGAAGCACCTGTAGAGACCCAGGGCAGGCTGCCCCAAAATGTACCACAATGACATACTGATTATTTTGAATTAAGTTTATTTAAAAAATAGCCTACTCAAGAAGCACATTCAGAACCTCTTCTGTCACCCTGAAAGTGGGAAATAAATCTCTCATGGGAAAGAGCCCCTCTCTACACCAGGAGGTAGAGAGACATTTTTTTTAAAGATTTTATTTATTTATTTATTTATTTAACAGATACACAGTGAGAGAAGGAACACAAGAAGGGGGAGAGGGAGAGGGAGAAGCAGGCCCCCTGCTGAGCTGGGAGCCTGAGGCAGGGGTTGATCTCAGGACCCTGGTCACCACCTGAGCTGAAGGGAGATGCTTAATGACTGAGCCCCCCAGGCACCCCAGAAACCTTATTACTTTTTACTAATTTACTATCTTGGCCCAAATTCTATTTAAAATTCATTACTAATTGAAGCTCCCAAATAAAAGTTTTCTTTGTGCTGTCAATTCCTCACAAATTTATTGCCTCTTTGTATAAAATATATAAAACCTGCCTGCCTTGGTCATTTCTCTGGGTCTCCATTTCATTATTGGACCTCCATGAGCAGGTAATGAAACTCTGTTTTTTTTTCTCCTGTTAATCTGTCTCATGTCAATTTAATTCTTAGTCCAGCCAGAAGAACTTTGGACAGAGGGGTCAGAGGAAGTTTTCTTCCTCCTCTTCTCACATCTCTGACGAGGGCACAGTGCTGAGTGCACCCTTGGACAGAGAGAATAGGCGGAAATGTTGTCTTCTTCTCAGTTGCTGCTCTGATGGGTTCAGGGTCTGTCTTTCCTGCAGGGTTTATATGAGTTTGTACTTATTAAGGTTATGGGTAATGAGTGCCCTTACCTGGCACAAGGCATTGTATGATTTGGGTTCTTCTAAACTCTTGTCCCAAATTTCCAGAAACTGGGGTGGCACCTCCAGAGAGTGGTCAGTTCTCTTCCTTGTCATTGCCTTGTGGAAAACAGGACAGCAGGTGAGTGTGGAACCCAGGCATTGGAAGAGTTTGTGAAGAAGTCACCATCCTCTCCTCTCAGCCTTGAGGCAAGTCTGGAAAGATAACTGATTTCTTCTATCAATGGCTTTATAGGCCTGTCCTTTTCAAGTTAGGAAGATTTGGATAAAGTCCTACTAGGTCTCCCTATTGCCCATTCCTTTCTAGTAGCAAAATGTAGTCCACTGAGCAAGGCTAACAAAGGTTGTGGAAAAGAAATACCTTAAGTGGCATTTCAAAAGAGGCTGAGGGATGGTGTGGGATTGGGCTCATCCATACCTCTGTCACTGGTGAAAAACAGAAGATGACCTTACCTCTTCCTGTTTATTCAATCATCATCTATCACCTATTGACCTTTAGGTACTCAGTAACCCCAACAGTCTCCTCCTTGCCATCAGATCAAAACCAGAACAGTAGTCATTTTGCACTGTAGTATACATGCATTTATACTAATGATATAAATATATTTTGGAGATGATCCTATTGGTAAGCTATTTCTAAGAACAGCTGGGGCAAAAGGATCTACCCATTTCCCTCAAGTCTAATCCCATGATTTTTCTCAAAGGCTGTGTCCCCAGTTTTTCTGTACTAGTCAGTCTATGCTTGGCCTGAAAGAAACAGCTGTTCACAAATCTGCCACCCAGTTGGTTCCTCCCCTTCTACTTTAGCCCTTACCTTCTGGCCCAACTTTCAGACTCTCGGGTCCTAGTGGATTAAGAGTCCATTCCTCTTTGTTTCACACCAAGACACTTGGCTGATGACTCATCTGTCCTTGCCCTCCCCTCCAAGGATGGTGATCCAAGCATGACTTGCCAGCTAGTTAGTCTGCTGGAGCTCAATGTCCCAGAGTCTCCACTTCCTTGAGTTCTCCAGGGAACCCTGGAATGTAAGCAGATGTAAGAGATTGTGTGTATGAGTGTGTCTGAGGTGGAAGTGGGGGTGGAAAGACTTAAAGTTGTGAATGACTCCAGCAAAAATATTCAGTTGTGATGTTACTTACAGATACTTGAGAACTAACAAGGAGAAAGGAAATACAAAAATCCAGTTTGCCTGCATAAAATGAATTTATGAGATCCACTTACTCTTCATGGCTAATTTTACCATATGCACAATAATAACTATGTGTGTTGTCAATATGGGTTAGATGAAATTGATTGTAAGTTATATTTACTTACAATGTGACATTGCGTTCAGCTATATGCTCACACTGTGTTGATTATCTACTATGGTTCCTACTGGTGTATTCTGCTCACGTGGGGAAAAAAAAATTCAGGGAATGTGACCAGTATTTCTGAGATTAACTGCCCAGGTGCCTCCTCTTTTTTCTTTTGGCCTCTGTTGGGCAGCTATACTGTAGAGGTCACTGTGGGTGCAAAGTATTAGAGAAGAAAGCAAATGTAATAAAAGGTGTAAATTTTCCTAAAACAGTATAAAATTATTCCTCAGTACTCAGCATATATAGCTTATATTTACTGTATATGCTTTTTCTCTAGTCTATTTACCACCTTTGATTCTTGGGAGATTAAATCTGCACAAGCGTAGATACATACTAAAATGATGAATTTTAAAATGTTATTTTCCTTCCTTTATCATCAATGATTATCATTTAAAGTTGTTATGAAGCCTTTGTGACAGAGGTTATACTAAAATTGAAAGTATATGAACTTACTGAAAATCATGTAAAAATTAGCTATGTTTTTAATGTGGTTTCTCAGATTGATTAATTTATGCAATTGAATTGTTCTGCTCTCTTGTAAACATATATTCACACTTTGCAAACTTGCACACCTGCAAAGTAAAGGGTGGTGGTATTTGTGATATTATCATTGTTTCATCAAGAATGATAACTCATTCAGGTTACTTGTAAAATCTCACTTTATAGGCCATTATATATCACCTTTCTGTTTTAATACAATGGAAATTGATTCCACAAAGGTCTTGAAGGACAAAAGTATCTCAAATTTCATAATAATAATTTTAAAACATCTCGGTATTTATGAAATGTTGTTGCATTAATTTAGGAATAGTTTGAAGTTGTTATGAAGTTTAACATTGTATGAAAGCCCTTCTCCAAAAGATAGATGCATCAGTGTGGATATGGTGAATTTCTTTCCTTTTGGGATGTGTGTGTCTCTTTAAAAAAATTACTTTTCTTTGGATTGAAACCATGATGAGGATATTGCCTTAGAGGTTTCAGTGTTAATTTTAACCAGGATTATAAGAATCATGGAATAGTTTGTGTTTTTCTCCCTTGCTTTCCTTTTCCCCTTTCATTATGCCATTGTCCCCTCTCTTTGGCCCTTATAAGCACTAGCATGTATCTGGAACTGTGTTAAGTCCTAGGGATCCAGAAATGAAAGTATACAGTCTTTGTTCTCAAGGTACTAAGTCTAGTTGTTGAGAAAGAGGAATAAAAAACACTAATTACAGTATTGGTCGTGGAGTGGTCAGGAAAGTCTTCTTGGAGGAGGTGATAGCTGAGCTGCAAGGATGAGTGAGAGATGAAAATGAGATGAAATTAATCTCATTCAGAATACGAATTTTTGGGGGTGATGATACCTTTCTTTATACAAAAAATGGCAAAATAGGAAATCCCAGATTTCCATCCCTCCATCAATGAGCTAGCAAAAACTGTCAAAATCAACTTTTACAGAGCTCTGGAGTCTAGTTGAAAATTTGCAACAACCAGAGCAAAGCTTAATAACAGAAGCAGGTGCATTGCAGCAAAAGAGTTTTCTGTTTTTTTTTTTTAAATTTTATTTTCTGATGTTTTAAATGACCTACTTGTCCTTCTCCACATACCAGATTGGAGGTGGCCATGAAGAAAGCAGCCTGAGGGGCGCCTGGGTGTCTCAGTGGGTTAAAGCCTCTGCCTTCGGCTCAGGTCATGACCCCAGGGTCCTGGGATCGAGCCCCACATCGGGCTCTCTGCTTAGCAGGGAGCCTGCTTCCCCCTCTCTCTCTCTGCCTGCTTTTCTGCCTACTTGTGATCTCTGTCAAATAAATAAATAAAAAGTACTTGACAGAAAGAAAGAAAGAAAGAAAGAAAGAAAGAAAGAAAGAAAGCAGCCTGAGCAACTAGTGAAGGTTGCCAAGTACCTGAGGGACCAATACAGACCTTATTCTCAAAGAACTGTAGTTGTGTATTTCCATCTGTCTGGTGGATCTCTGAAGGACTGGTGTACAAGGGTTTGCCTTTGTTTTGCCCAACATAGAGTGTTTCCAGGTCTGGGGTAGCTTTCCAGATGGCATTTGCCAAAAAGCACTTAAAAGAATTGGCCATATGAGCCTGGGGAAAGGGCAGGGAAAGGGCTAACAGGACAAACAGATGGGTCAAAAAGGCTGGGAAGAGAGTGGGAAAGAAGATATGTGGGGAAATGAGGGGTTTTTCTTTTTTTTTTTTTTAAAGATTTAATTAATTAATTTATTTGATGCGGGAGTGGGGAAGAGGAGCTGAGAGAGAGGGACAATCAGACTCCACACTGAGCAAAGAGCCCAATGCAGAACTCCATTTGACGACCCTGAGATCATAACCTGAGCCAAAATCAAGAGTCCAGTACTTAACCAACTGAGCTACCCAGGCGCCCTGGAAGTAAGGGCTTTTAAGAGCATGGGCCCAAGATTGGATACGTGCTCAGAAAAGGCCTAATCCTCAACGAAGATCCCAAATTTTCACCTCCAGCTGAACTTTAGGCTCTGCACAAGCAAGAGTAAAGGTGAAAGCAGTGTTGTAATCAGCCTGACTAAGCATTGAAGGAGTGTCCCAACCCAGAGGCAAATTTCCAAGAGTGGGAAGCGTTTAAATTTCTGAAAAAAATATCTGGGGGCTTCAGGTATTTACAGATACTCTGTCAATATACTAGCTGACCACTGAGCTAATGGAACACGGACTTTAGTGGCCATACATGAAAAGAAAAAATTAGATACTTCACAAAAATCATTTAGAAAAGTAACTAAAGCAACAACCTCAAACAAGCAGCAACAACAAACACAACACACAAAAATTGAGTTGATTTATGTATATGGACTGAGGTAATAGTCTACTTTCATTCTTTTCAATGTGGAATATCCAGTTATATCAGAACAGTTTGCTGGAGACTATCACCTCCCCACTGAATGGTTTTGGCACCTTGTAGAAAATCGATTGTATAGATGCATGGGTTTATTTCTGGACTCTCAATTCTATTGCATTGATCTGCTTGTCTCTATGATAGTACCACTCTATTTTGATCCTCTAACCTTGTATAGTAAGCTTTGAAATCAGAAAGTGTGAATTCTCCAACTTTATTTTTCATTTTAAAGATTATCTTGGCTATTAGGGTCCCTTGTCCATGTTATTTTGGGATCATCCTTAACATTTCTGAAAAAAGAAAAAGGATACTGTTTTCTTTTTAATTAAAGATTTTATTTACTTATTTCACACACGCGCGCGTGCACACACACACACACACACACACCAAGCAGGGGGAGCAGCAGGCAGAGGGAGAGGGACAAGCAGACTTTCCACTGAGCAGGGAGCCTGATGTGGAACTCAGTCTCATGACCCTGGGATCATGACCTGTGCTGTAGGCAGATGCTTAACAGACTGAGTCACCCATGTGCCCTGCTACTGGGGTTTTAATAGGGATTTCATCGAATCTGTGGATCACTTTGTAGAGTGTTGTCATCTTAATAATATCTTCCAATTTATAAGCACAAGATGTCTTTCTACTTATTAGGTTTCCTTTAACTATTTTCAACAATGTTTTGTAGTTTTCAGTGTAAATCTTGTACCTCCTTGGTTAGATGTATTTTTAAGTGTTTTCGTCTTTTGATGCTATTGAAAATAAACTTATTTTCTTAATTTTTCTGGAAACGGAATTGCTAGTAAATAGAAATACCACTAATTTTTACATGTTGAATCCTGTATGCTCCTACTTTGCTGAATTTATTAGATTTAGTAACTTTCTTATGTATCCTTTGGGAATTTTTATATATAGGATCATGTTCTCTATAAAGAAAGAGAGAGAGTTATACTCATTCCTGTCCAATTTTGTTGTCTTTTATTCCTTTTTAAAAATTTTTAAAAATTTTTTATTTTTTTAAAAGATTTTATTTATTTATTTGTCAGAGAGAGAGAGCACAAGCAGGCAAAGTGGCAGGCAGAGGCAGAGAGAGAAGCAGGCTCCCCACTGAGCAAGGAGCCCGATGCGGGACGCGATCCCAGGACCCTGGGATCATGACCTGAGCTGAAGGCAGCGGCTTAATCGACTGAACCACCCAGGCATCCTTTTTTTTTTTTTTTTTTTTTTTAAATTCCTTTTCTTGACTAATTGTTCTGGCTAGAAGTTCCAGGACATGTTGAACAGCAGTGATGAAAATAGCATTCTTGTCTGCTCCTGATCTTAGTGGAGATCTTTGAGTCTTTCACCCTTGAGTATGTCAGCTGCTGGGTTTTCATAAATGCCTGTTTTCATGTTGAGGACGTTCCTTTCTATTTTGCTTTTTGAGATATTTTTCTCATGAGATTGTGTTGCATTATTTTGGATTTTTTTTTTTTTTTTGGTATCTGCTAGATGACCACACGGGTTTTTTCCTTCATTCTAGTAATGTGGTGTATTATATTAATTGATTTTGATTTATTGAGCCACTTTTGTTTCCTGAGAAAAAAAATCCCATCTAGGAGGTTAAACTTTTTAAAACATTTATGATTTATCCTTTTTTATATTTTAACAATTTTGGTCTTAAATCTTTGATATTTGGAGAGCAACTTTAGCTCTCAGTTGATTACTGTTGGTATGGAATAGCCTTTTCCATCTTTTTACTTTCAACCAGTGTGCATCTTTGAATCAAAAATGAATTTCTTAGGGACAACATATATTTGGGTCATATTTTTTTTTAAAGATTTTATTTATTTATTTGACAGACAGAGATCACAAGTAGGCAGAGAGGCAGGCAGAGAGAGAGGAAGGGAAGCAGGCTCCCTGCTGAGCAGAGAGCCCAATGCGGGACTCGATCCCAGGACCCTGAGATCATGACCTGAGCCGAAGGCAGCGGCTTAACCCACTGAGCCACTCAGGCGCCCTATTTGGGTCATATTTTTAAAAAAATTAGCTTTCTGTCCATTTCTGCCTGTTAATTGTAAACTTTTTACATTTAATATAATTACTGATAAGGAAGGACTTGCATCTTGCCATTTGCTTTCTAAAATGTCTTATATCAGGGATGCCTGGGTGGCTCACTCAGTTAAGTATCTGACTCTTGATTTGGGCTGAGGTCATGATCTCAGGTTCAAGAGATAGAGCTCTGTGGCCAACTCTGTGCTCAGTGGGGAGTCTGCTTGAGATTCTCTCTCTCCCTCCCCTGCTGCCCCCCCCACTCACTCTCTTTCTCAAATAAGCAAAGAAATATTTAAAAAAGGTCTTATATTTGCCTCCACCCCAATTCCTCCACTACTGCCTTCTTTTATATTTCATTGACTCCTTTTTGGGTAATAATTTTTATTTCCTTCTCAGCATATTTTTTTAGTTGTTTTCTTAGTGTTTTTTTGGGGGGGACTTTAATTAACATGCTAATGTGTAACAGTCTATTTTAGATTAATATAAACTTAATTTCAATTGGTATAAAAAATCTTTCATTCTGTACAGTTTACACTGTTATTGCCACAAATCACATCTTTATACATTGTATGCCCCTGAAGACAGACTTCAATTATTTTATGTAGTCATTCTTTAAATGATATTTGAAAAAAGAGGAACTACAAAATGCACGAATACTATTTTTTGTATTCATTTATGTGGTTACCTTTAGCATATGCTTTATTTCTTCATGTAGATTCCAGTTACTATTTAATGAAGCTTAAAGCACTTTTTCAGCATTTCTTATAGGGAAAACCTGATTATGAGAAGAACATTTACTCTAAAAGAAGAAGAGAGACACCCTCTGAGAATAGCTGATCAAGTAAACATGAGAGTGAATTTATAAGGAGAGTTCCGGGCATTCATAGCTCAGTCACTGGATTTTCTTGATGACGGGGACTCCAAGTTCATTTGTTCAGGTTGACAAGGGAAGTGTATAGACAGTATGACTGACTATATTGAAGGACTGAAGTAGTTCCTAAGAATTATGGGAGACAGAACTGAAGAATTATGGGAGACAGAACTGAGATAAGAGCAGAACTGTACCCACCTATGCAACTCTACCACCCAATTAGGACTTCATTCCACCATGCTGGGTATTGATTGTCCTGAAGTTCTTAGAAATAAATTCTTCCATAGGCTCGCGGCAGTACCCAGTGCAGTCATCTAGCCTATTCGCCCTGTAAGGGGATCTCTGCAGAGGGAGGTGGATCCCAGCAGGCCTTGCGGGGTGACTCGCGATCGTCTCTGTGACGTGTAACACCCTCGCCTGGTAGAGGTTGGTGTGGTGAGGGAATCTGCTTTACACTTTGTGAGGAAAACGAGGTAGAGAGGAAGGAGGCTGAGAAGGACTGGAAAGGGACTTTGGCAGGACTCAGTACGGAGCTGAGGGGTGGACCTTTACTGGCAGCAGCAGCGGCGGCATCGCCTGTGAGGCAGGTGGTTAACTAGGCCGCAGCAGCCATGGCGGTTGACTTTGGGGACCACGCCAGCGGGTTCCGCCATACCGAGGTGATCAGGTTCATCAATAATGAAGTCCTCCTGAACGGCGGCGGCCCAGGTTTCTACGTGGCCTTCCGCTCACGGCCCTGGAATGAAGTAGAGGACCGGCTTCGGGCCGTGGTGGCGGACCCTCAGGTGCCGCACGCCATCAAAAGGGCCTGCGCCTGGAGCGCGCTGGCCTTGAGTGTGCGTGTGGGCGCAAGGCAGCGGGAGCAGCAGGCGCGCCGGGTCCGGAGGCTGCAGGAACAGGTAGAGGAGCGAGAGACCGCTGCCTGGGCCCTGGCCTCCGAGCTGCAGCGTCTACGTGCGGACCGAGAGGAAGCGGCCACACAGTTGCGCTTCACACGGACCGCCCTGCAACAGGCGCTGATGGAGTGCGATGTGCTTCGTGGGCGGCTGCACCAAGTGGAGAGGTCAGCCCAGGTCAGCCCGCTGGCCCATGAAACACTGCCTGGGCCTCAAGCTGAGCAGTTTGGGACTGTAGCCTGGTCCCTGAATGCCGAGCAGCAGAGAGATGTGGTTGCCATGGGGTTTCCTAGTAGGTTGTGTTTTGAGGCCCAGGTGCCTGCCCCGGCAACTGTTCTTTACATGCCAGGACCTCCAGGTCCCTGTGCTCAGGCCATACAACCCCCTGTGCCAATGCCGGTGCCATACCCACTTCCATTCCATGCACCACTCCCAGTGGGAATCCCTTTCTTGACACCTCTGCCACCAACAGTAGTCATGGATGCAGAAGCTGCAGTAGTCCCACTTCAGATGCCTCCTGTGGGGATTTATTCACCTGGTCCAAATGCTGCAGTGGGCTCCCAGGAGGAGGTGGCCCCACCATGGGACCAGAAGAGTTCTAGCCAAGAGGGAGGTCCTGAGACCCTCCAGAATACAGCTCCTGTGGGGAACATCAGAAACCTTAGCCGGGAAGGTCTAGAGAGAACTCAGGGTATGGTCCCCCCTGGAGATAGCTGGAGCCACAGCCAGGAAGAAGGTCCAGAAAAGGCCCAGGAGGTGTTCCCCTCTGGGGATAGCTGGAGCCAGGGCCAGAAAGAAGGTTCAGAAAAGGCCCAGGAGGTGGTACCCTCTGAGGATAGCTGGAGCCAGGGCCAGAAAGAAGGTCCAGAAAAGGCCCAGGAGGTGGTCCCCTCTGAGGATAGCTGGAGCCAGGGCCAGAAAGAAGGTCCAGAAAAGGCCCAGGAGGTGGTCCCCTCTGAGGATAGCTGGAGCCAGGGCCAGAAAGAAGGTCCAGAAAAGGCCCAAGAGGTGTTCCCCTCTGAGCATAGCTGGAGCCAGGGCCAGAAAGAAGGTCCAGAAAAGGCCCAAGAGGTGTTCCCCTCTGGGGATAGCTGGAGCCAGAGCCAAAAGGAAGGTCCAAAGAAGGCCCATGGGATGACCCCCCTTGGAGATAGTTGGAGCCAGAGCCAGAAAGAAGGTCCAGAGAAGGCCCAGGGGATATTCCCCTCTGGGGACAGCTGGAGCCAGAGCCAGAAAGAAGGTCCAGAGAAGACCCAGGAGGTGTTCTCCTCTAGGGATAGCTGGAACCAGAGCCAGAAAGAAGGTCCACAGAAGGCCCAGGGGATGGTCCCCCTTGGAGACAGCTGGAGCCAGAGTCAGAAAGAAGGTCCAGAGAAGGCCCAGGAGGTGGTCCCCTCCAGGGATAGCTGGGGCCAGAGTCAGGAAGAAGGTCTAGAGAGTCCCCAGGGTATGGTTCCTCTTGGGGATAGTTGGAAACTCAGCCAGGAAGATCCGGAGAAATCCCAGGAGGTGGTTACCCTTGGTGCCAGCCAGGAAGAAGATCCAGAGACTTCCCCGGAGATGGTATACCTGGGGGCCAGTGAGAGCCACAGCCAGGAAGAAAGTCCAGAAAGACCCCAAGGGATGGCCCCCTTTGGTGCCACCAGGGACAATGGTAAGGAAGAAGAGCCAAGGGGGCCCCAGGAGATGGTACCCCTGGGGGCCAGTAGGAGCCATAGCCAGGAAGAAGGCCTAAAAAACCCCCAAGTGATGGCCCCCCTTGGTGCCAGTAGGAGCAAGAGCCAGGAAGAAGATCTAGAGGGGCCTCAGGAGGTGGTACCCCTGGGAGCTAGTGGGAACCACAGCAAGGAAGAAGATCCAGAAAGACCCCAAGGGATGGCCTCTCTGGGGGACAACAGTAGCCAAAGCCAGGAAGAAGATCTGGAGAGGCCCCAGGGGACTAGCCAGGAAGGTCCACAGAGGCCCCAGGAGATCTCCCTAGGGGATGGCTGGAGCGAAAGTATGAGGGAAAGCCCAAAGAAACAGCAGCCTCAGGGGCAGAAGGCCAAGCAACCCAAAGGGAAAAAAGCTTTGGATTTCCAGCACCAGGAGAAGTCTGTCTCAGGATGCAGTCCAGTGAATTGGGACTGCCCATGGTGTAAGGCCATGAATTTTTCATGGCGTAAGGCCTGCTATAAATGCAAGAAAGTCTGTGTGGCAGGTGAGAGTAGAGGCCTGGACCCAGGACAAATTCACTGATTTCAAGAAGGTAAGAATGAAAACACTCCAAAGAAAAACCAATTTCCCAAGACCTTCTTCTGATCAAAAAGTAACTTATTTACTTCACAGAGAATGTGAAAACCAAAATTATTGTAGAGAAAATAAAACAATCCATTATTCCAATACTGAAACTAACAACTTTTTTTATCATTGTGGGTACTACATATGTAAATACACACTCCTTTCCGGTTTCTTATTAGCATCCTTTTCCTGAAAATGCCATGTCTTTGTCTGGGAACAGCCATGTGTTTTTTGACTTATAACTATATTGAATTTTTAGGAGCACTGCTCTTCCTTTAAAATGCTATTATTCCTTTGTAACCCACAGTGTTCATGTTTGCTTCTTGTTTTTAAGTTATAGGTGAGGGCCTGTTTTTGTGTCTCTGAGTCTGCGGAACTTGTTTGTTGTTGAAGAAGCTGAACCCATCCCATTAGAAGATCTCCCAAGAGTCTAAAGAAATCACACCTTGATTCCAGCTGACCCACACCTCACTGAGACCCCCATTGACTGGAACTGAGAAGAATGAGAGGAAGTCAGGAAGAAGAGATGCTCTGGCACTCATTAGGGGGGAAAGGAGGCCAAAACAATTTTGTTAGAGTCTAATTTCTCTGTTAGGATTAATTTGAAAGAGTTGAAGGGGGTATTGCTGTATTAAATTCTATAGATGATAGCAAATTTGATTACATTTAATTCATTAAACAAATAGTTACTGTCTAGTATGTGTTAGGAACTAGACTTATATGTTAATACCTGGTGCACACATTATAACTTGATTTGGTGAGTTTGGTTAGATAACAGGAGAGAGCCTAATTTGGGATACAGAGTGTATCAGGAAGATGTCTTTGCCTTGCATACAGCACAATTTTCTGGTAAACCCAATTGAAATGACATCCAGATGTGTGTGTGTGTGTGTGTGTATGTGTGTGTGTGTGTGTATTTAAAGATTTTATTTATTTATTTTTGAGAGAGCGAGATCACAAGGTGGGGCCAGGGGAGCCAGATGTAGGGCTATATCTCAGGAACCTGGGATCATGACCTGAGCTGAAGGCAGGTACTTGACCCACTAAGCCACCCAGGCGCCTACATCCAGATATTTTTGCAGTTCCGGGAGTAACATCAGGGACTTTCATGAAAGGACTTGTGTCACTGAATTGCTCATCTCACTGTTCACAAGTGAGACAAATGAGCAGTGGCAGAGATCAGGAAAGTGGCTTCATGAAAGTGCAGGTGGGACTTTCCGATACTCTTTTGATTTCTTCCTTTTAGAGGGACAGCTCTCTTCCTGGTTGCCTGAAAGACTGCTGGGTGACTTAAAGAAAGACAGTACTTGAGGGAGTGTTGGCTACGCACTCAAGCCCTCAGCTTTGGACCACCATCATCTCAAGCTCCTTTCCAGTCAAGATGGATGAAGAACAAAATGGATTCCAAGGGCAGACATTGTGCTGTGAATGGTGCTCCTCTTGGGAAGACTGATTGGATTAAGAAAGAACTGGACTGGGACAAGCACTTTTGGGAATGCCCCGGGCCCCTTCTTTTCCATTTGGTGTGTTCCCTGTAGGCTCTCTGCTCCCCCGAGGCACGTAGAGCCCAGTGGGTGGGAAGTTAAATGGTCTCCTGTCTGACCTGAAGGTGTTCTTGAGATTCCCCCATGAAGTCCCAGCTCGCCAAGCTCAGCCTCTGTCAGAAGCTTCCTGTTTCTGGTAATAAAGAGTGTGTACTTGCCCTCTGGGTCTTCTGTGTGGTGTGCATCTCGGGGCAGGTTTGCTCCGGGACGGCAGTTTAAACCCACATCTTCCTACCGTCCCACCAAAGCGAAGGAAATTTCGATCTTATTCACTGTTAGAGGGCCTCTCCTCTTCCAGTGAGTTACCCAAGGCTGGGAGTGGGGGAGCTTCTATGGGACCTTCAGTCCATTGTGACTGTCCCTGTTCCCCTCACTGTCTGAGTCCACATGGTCCCTGCTGCTCCTGGGCCCAAGGGTCATGAGAGGTGAGGTGGGGAGGGGGCTTCTGTCTAAGCTGGGAGCCCGGATGCCTGGTATCCTGGCTCCCTATGTGTACCATGAAACTATTTCCCTCAGGCCAAGTCTCCTAGAGGTCCAGTGAGCACAAATCTCCCTCCTACATTTCTGCATTGCAAGGTGCTGTCCCCTCCTATGCACAATCCCATCAAGGTGATTAGGATTCTGGAAAACATTCAGGTTTAGATGGCCTGTTAATAAGACAAATGTTCCCTGAGGTAAAGGGCGGGGTGGGGGTGTGTGGAACCTGGCTGCTTGCTTGGTGTAGGGACAGGGATGGGGCAGAGAACTGGCCCTACCCCACCAGCTTTTTCTCTCTCCTCAGTCCTGGTAACTGGGAGGACTTGCTTACTAGAGGGGAGCATTGTGGGGGAAGAGGACCATCAGGGACATCAACCTAAAGCTAGGTTTTCTGAGCTAAGGGTTGGTTTTGTGATACTCTTGTGTATGCTGATAGCTCCCTGGAATTCTGGGAAGATGATACATAGATGGGACTTGGGAATTTTCCAGTATAATCCACTTTGTACTAGCCGGTCACTAGATCTCACTATGGTTGCTTTATTTATGGTTTTGAAAAGACTCTGCTGTTTGTTGGCATGCCTTTAGGGCTGCATGAAAGCAGACTCACCCTGTGCGTAGCTTTTATATAGTTTAATATTATTACAGTCTTTCTGGGTTGACATTCTCCAAAACAACCTGAATCATTAAGGTTGTCAAATCACTACTTTTTTCTGAGCCACATATACACAAGAAACAGTAGCAGTTTCTGAGGCAAGAACCTGGGCTTTGGGATTAGAGAGACCTGAGTTCAGATACTTGTGATGCTATTCACTAGCTGTGTGACCCTCAACAAGTTACTGAACTTCCCTGAGCCCCACAAAAGTGGGTTGCTTCTTTCCCTACCCTCAGGGTTGTGCTCTGGGTGCTGTGGTAACGAATACAAGGCATTGTTAATGATGGCAAGAGCTACCATTGAGTGCTTATTATATGCCAGGTGCTCTAAGCACATTATCTTTTTTGGTGACTCTAAGGTAGGAATAGGTTCCCATATCAGCAGTTCTTCGAAGTGAGTATGATTACCCGCATTTTACAGATAGAGTAACTCAATACCCAAACTTGGGAACTGGCGAAGCCTGACTTCAAAATGAAATTGTACCAGCTCTAATTCCTCTGCTCTTTCCATTATATTCCCATACCTTAACCTTTTACCCTTACTAAGTAATACATTTGCATGTCACATGGGTCATCAATGCCTAAATCCAGTGACAGGATTGTAATGGAGAGACTTGGAGGCATATTAACAGTCTGGTGGTCATGGTCATGCTGCTCTTTTAGAATTTCTCAAGCTTTGTGACATGTGCCCAGCTTGGCTGCCAGTGAGTAGGACCACTTACTATCTCCAGACTGTGGAACCAAGAGGTGCTGGCGGTAATTTAGGCAGTGGAGGCGATTTGTATTCCATTCAGCAGACTGGCCTTACGAAATGTTTATAAATAGCCGAGTTCAGTACTGTTAAGATAGAGCCCATCTTGACTGCTTATCTGAAGTCTGTCTGAATCACTCAGTTTTTGTTTTAAGTGGATAAGGGGCCAGCTGTAACAGCCTAATATATATGCACGTATACTGTTCAGCGAGGAAGCAGGGGGGGAAAGGAGACTGCAAAAGCTTCCCGATTGGTGTTGCAAAATGGGGACTAGAATTGACTTTTTTTTTAAATCATGGTACTAAATCTATGACAGAATGGCAAAGAAATACATAATTTCTTTATCGCATGCTTTGTAAAGTCTCAACACCGAATAGTGGCAGATTCTTATTATGTGGTGCAGGCATTGTGCATAGTGCCCGTGAGTGTTTTTCTCACTTCTAGCACATGATAGAGTGAGGGCGTCCACTGGAACTAAGCCTCACATAAAATTAAGGATCCCGAAACAATCCTGGCCTGGGACCTTAGGAGGTTGCGGTTGAACAGATTTTTCTCATTGACAGTGCTTGTTCTTGGGCACTTAAGAGAAGTGTTCAAGACCATGATGAGACAGGCATTGGAAACGCTGCCACACTGAGTATCTGTACCCCCAAGGGACCTAGTACAGTTCCTTGAGTACAACTTCCTATTGGGTTCATGCTGGAAGCACTCTATTCAATGAGCCTAAGAATCCCTCCAGTAGGTCAGATCCTGGCCCATCTAGCCCAACTTCCTGGGCCATAAAGCAACTGTAAAAAAGGATCGTATACTCTTCCTGGTGTCAGTTTTAGAGGGAAGAAATGCCTGTAGGAATCTCTAGATTTTTATTACTTTATAGATCAAACAAAGAGAATGCATGTAGAGAAAGAAGTCTTTGGATGTGCTGGGCACTGTGTTAGACAACATGGAAGTCATTACTATCACCCTCTATAATCTATTTGGTTAGAAGAAATACGACAAATATACAATACCAAACAGTAGTTATCAGCCTTTTCATCAATTATTCAATCATATTTTCTGGCCTGGAGATGTTAGTTTTCAAAAGATTCTGTGTCTCAAACAGCATTATTTAATATGTGATTATTCTCTCATTTAAAATTAAGAAAGCATGTATATCTCTAAGGTTCCCTCACACAAACTTGATATACTTCCACCTAAAAGCAGTCATTTGTCATATAAGTTTAGGATTTTTGTGGGAATTCAGTGAATATTATTATCACTATTATTATTACATGCAGCCTAATCACAGGCAAATGGACCGTTTTCCTAGGCTCTTTGTGATAGTGACAATACCTTAGATCCCATCATTAGTACCTTCTTAAACTTCCTTGAACTTTGAGGATGCAAATTAGGAACAATTCTATAGAAAGCTAGTAGTTTTAAAGCATGATAAATACGAGTAAGTGTTAAAGGATTAAAAAAATACACGTTCAGTATGTATTTGGGGTTGCAAAGCTTCCATGGTAGTCAGATGGTTTCAGATTGTGCCCCCAGTCAACAGAAAAAGTTGCTGAGAAAGTTAACTTTGTTTTACTTTGAAATAATATGCAGTATTACAGCTTTACTTGTGACATTCTCCAGTTCTTTGCTTTTTATGTTTATATCTACTATTTTAGGTTTGATTCTTCATTCTATATACTACCTTACAAAAATAATTGCACACAAGGCAGAAACCTGTGATTATTTTTGTGGTAGGCAGCATTTAACCTTACTCCAGGGTTTATAAAGTGATGACAAAGAGCTCTCTGAGGGTTTTATCTCTAAGTAAAAGTTTTAGGATATTTAATCTCATTTACTTTTTGTTTGATATATATTTACTTTGATAATTTCAGTGACCGTATTGGTTTCAGGAAAGAAAAGGATTGAGCAAGAACTGAAAAGTTCATACCTTTACCACTACAATTCCTGATATTGTCTAGATAGTTTTGAAACTTCAGGACATATATGACCTGCTTTGTAAAAGACTCATACCACTAAACTCCACACTGATCAATGTTTCTAGCATTTTTCGTAAAATATTTATAACTGAGAAGAAAAAGAAAAATGATGCCAACGTCACATTTGTAACTACAAAATGCATTCAGAAATCTACTATTAACTGTTTTGTTTCCTGGGTTATAATATTTCCTTTGTATCTACAAAACTGCTCAGGGATACATTTATATAGTCCATTTCATCCTGTTCTTTTGCCAAATTTTGGTGTTCATAGGGTATAGATCAAAGTGGCCTTCCCTGTTTCAAAACATCAGAGGTTTCTTAAAACAATGTTCAGGCAAAAAAAATGTATAGACAAAATAACAGTCTCCTGGACTTTAATCTTTTAGTTTAAGCTCTCTATTTTTGAACTTCCAAGAAAGAGAACAGATTTTTAGAAAGAAAGCTGGAGCCTCCTTTACAATGAAATGGTATTTTCTTGCACTGCTATCAGACCCAGAGTGCCCCCACCCAGGATGAAAGGAAATAGAGGGAAGGTTCAGTAATGATCCAAAGGCAATTGGGTTGATGAAATCAGAAGGGTGACATGTTGTCAGGTGCCAAGATGTGGGATGAGAAGATTTGTTTCTATAAACCAAAATGAGGGAGACCACAGGACAGACGTTGGTAAACAATGAATGTGAAAGAAGGCAGTGTCAGAAATGATAGACTCCTTGAAGTAAATAAGAAGCCACACTCTCTGCAGAGGTAGAGAGAGGGGGAACAAAGGTGCTAACTAGGTCAGGTACTAAGATCGATGTGCCAAGAGGAATTCATCGTAGGTTCCAGTTACATCATGTATGTTATTTCATTTTATCTTCATGGGGAAAGATAAGGAAAAACTGGGCAAGAGGGGCCTTCATTTGGTTGAGTAAAAGGAGGAGAAAAACTCCTTAATAAGATCTCATATGTGCATCCAGGCCAACCCAGGACAGAAGACACCCAGACCACGTGGTGTTCTGTTACTTCACTCTTATTTTTTTTTAAGTTTTTTTTTTTTTTTTTAATTTGACAGAGAGAGAGAGATCACAAGCAGGCAGAGAGGCAGGCAGAGAGAGAGAGGGGAGGAAGCAGGCTCCCCGAGGAGCAGAGAGCCCGACGCGGGGCTCGATTCTAGGACCCTGGGATCATGACCTGAGCCGAAGGCAGAGGCTTTAACCAACTGAGCCACCCAGGCACCCCCTTTGTTAAGTTTTTATTTTAACTACAGTAGAGTTAACATACAGTGCTGTGTTAGTTTCTGGCGTACAATACAGTGATTCAGTATTCTATTACTTTAGATGGATAAGCTGATGATCCAGATTCCAGATCTGTAAGCCGGGATGAACAGACCTTGACTCTGTAAGAGCCTCCAAGACATGCTAGTCAATAAGGCCCAGGCTAAAGCAGTGTCCCTGACCTCATAAAGCACATAGATAGGCAGAGACATGCTACAAGTCAGGGCATGAGAACAGTTGACACTTGAGGAGGATATGAAGAATATTCCAGAAGTCAGAATTACACCTGCTAGATAAGAGATTGAAGCCCAACCAATTCGGTGCAGTAACCTAAGAATTAAGGTTGGGAGACAGAAAAGGATATTAGTGAAACACAGAGACTCTGAAATCAGCAGCCTGTATTCAATTCCCAGGTGAGACACTGACAAATTGTGTTGCATTGAGCAGGCTACCTGGACTCTCTGACTTTTGGCTTCCCCATTCGTAAAATGTAGGTAAATAGTAATAATAATAATAATAATAATAATTTTCTTCATAAGGCTGTTGATAAAAATAAATGAGATAATACATGTAAAATGTTTAGGAGAAATGCATAGAATGTAAGATGTGGTTAGCAAAGCTGAGCTATGATTCCAAGACCAAAACTTCAGAAGCAGGCAAGAGTTTTTTAGCTTGAATTAGGAAGTGTCCTCTAAGTCATGAAAGAGGTAAAACTAGGACAAGTACAAGGAGCCGTACGGGGCAGACAGAAAGATCAAGAACTTGCTGTCTCAGTGAGGTTGTGCAGGTTTAGAATAGAAGCTGAGTTAGATGTCCTGCTACTGTTCCCCCAGAAGCCCATCCTTTACTCAGTCACAGCTCTTCTCTCTAACCTAAATACCTGCTACAATGTCCATCATACAGTAGGTGCCCATGATGTTGTCTGAAAGAATAAACATATTTAAAATAGCCTTAAGCACACACAACCCTGTCTCTGGCTTCTCGCTTACAAAACAAAGGGGCATTAGAAAAATTAGCCTCATAGATAAACCCAGATATTTTCAAAAGGAGGTGCTCTTTTCAAGACTTTTTTTTTCTTTTTCTCATTTTTGTAAAGGAAGTGAATATTAGTAAGTGCCGAGAGAATGTGTAAAGTCACCATAGGTGCCAAATCATAACACTGTCACAGGAGAATTCACACCTATAGATGAGCTAGTTGAAGAACAAAGTTAGTTTTGAAAGGTTAGAGAAAAAGATTTTGAAATGTCAGATCCACTCTATAAAACTGACCACCCATGGCATCATCCTTTTAATCTACCTGGGTTGGAGAAAAGCCTAGGGCATTTGAAATGAAGACAATTAGCACCTCAGACAGGGCATCCACATGCAAAATTCTGTCACCTCTCAGAGACCTCAGGAGGTGACAAGTCTAGATAAGAGGACACTTTCAACCTTGGCTGACAGTTTGTCAATGCTTTTATATTTGACTTAAATGGCATTTATATTTTAAAAGGTTGTAGTTTGCTTTAAACTGTGAAGCTCTCTTCCTCCACCTCATGATTTTTATTTCTTAGGTCATTTAAAAAACAACAAGAACAAAAATCTTTCCTCTATTGGGTGAGATTTGAGGAAACAGCTCTTGCTTCTTGAACACAAATGAGCTCAGTCCATTTCCCCTCTGTTTCTCTGGAAAGTACTCTTGGCTTTTGTTTAAAGCACAAAATGAGTGTTAAAGCTGAAAGTGGCTTTAAGGGTCATCTGGTTCAAGTCCATTTGGCAGATGGAGAAAGTAAGGCTCAGAAAGAGAAAGTGATTTCATGGTAAAACATGGAGTATAATTTGGCCCTCATAATTGCTGGATTAATCCTCCTTCCAATTTACTTTGTTGTTCATAGGTGGGCCAGAGGCATGTACAACCAAGTGTGTGTGTGTATGCATTTTTTCTCTTATTTTCTTTTGAGCACTAATTTCATTCATTCACTCACTCAACAAATATATTTAAGCATCTAATATGTGGTAGATGGGCATGCATGGCTGGCTCAGTCCACAAAGCATGAGACTCTTGATCTTGGGGTTGGGAGTTCGAGACCCACGTTGGGTGTAGAATTTAATTAAAAATAAATAAAAACAGATGAAAAAAATAAAGAAATAAAATGTGCCACATGGAGAATACTGGGGTGGTGAGTAAAGTACACAAATTCCTGCCATCAAGGATCCTAGAATCTAGTGCAGGAGATAGGCAATAAGGGATTCATCAGATAATTCCCTTCTGAGTGGATTATACTTGTATTGGGGGCCCATTCTTTCTCTTCCTCTACTGGTACCTCCACTAGGTCTATTTCTCCCCTCTCTCATTTTTCTCTTTTCCTCTCTTGTGGGCATGGCAAGAGAGAGAAGGAAGAGAGTCATTTTGAACCCTCTTGCTCTATATTTCAAGCTTGGCACAAAGTTCTGAATTTGCTAAAAAGTCAGGTTCAGTACTGGTGTAGCACTAGAGTGATGATGTCAGTATTTTTCATCAACACTGCAATAGAGGGCTGGCCCAGCTGTCAGCTTGCTTGTGAAATGACAACGACATGCTGGATGTGAGAGTTGGACTATTACCTTATAATTTATCTGTTCTTTTTTTGTACGAGTTTAGTTGTGCTGAACCCCATCGTACCTGGCTGCTTTGACAGGTGTGCTATTTTAGCAACACAGAACCAAAAACAGAACGAAAAGAAGAATGCATGGTACACTTTTGCTGTCAGATCCAGGCTGTGCTTTTCCTAAATTTGTGGATGATTTGTACAGGGTTGTTCAGAGACCAAAGAAAACACAAAAACCAAAAACCAAAAAACAAAAAAACGCCCCCCCAAAACCAAAACATTAAACCAAACAAAATTTAGGTTTCATTTTTACCTACGTGACACAATGTTCTCACAGCTCACCTCGCAGGTGCACTGTTGTCCAAATGGACTGAATGAGGGCCTGGACCCCCTACCCTATCTTCCCCTTTTACATCTGAAATTTCACCATTGTGATGAACTTCTTTGGGCTAATCATTTGCCCACTCAAAATATAGATATCTCTTGAATATCTTGAATCCTTAACATTGATGTATGCATTCACTTATTAGATTGATTTCTTCCTTGACCCAAAGCACGAGGGAGGGTGAAAGGTGGACTCCACCATAAACAAGTGAGGTAGAAAGATGATGAGATAATCTTGGCTCAATTCCCCAGAGTTATCCCAAATATCCTCTTGAATACTATTTTACTTTCTTTATTTATTCTTGGTGTTGTAAGAGGCTTATGCTTACACTTCATCTACTAAGGTTGATAGAGTCTAAGGCTGAGCATGCTTCAATCAAGTAGAGTCATGGGACACCTGGCCAGTTCAGTGGGTAGAGCATGCGACCCTTGATCTCGGGTCATGAGTTTGAGCCCCATGTCAGGGGTAGAGTTTACTTAAAGAAAGAAAAAAGTGAGTCACTACTAGCTGCCATTGAAATCTGAGAGGATTGTTCTCAACTCTAGCAGGTGGCAAAAACATATCCGGCTCTGATGCAAGGCAACTCTGTGCACCTGATCTATTAGTAGGACATGTGAGGATTTAGAACTTGTTCTCCCAGCCTTGAGGTCCCAGCCTTGCCATGTTTTCACGGAATTAGGTGCTGGAATTAGGTGCTGAAGTCGTGGAAGAGATACAACGAACACAGGACTTCAGTTATTTAAATTCCTGTTTTACAAGTATTTTACATAATCAAAAGGAACAATGTAGAAGGCCATCCAGCTTCAGGCATTAAACAAAGTCTTATTCCAGTAAAAAAGGGGAAGTTTGAGGAGAATATTACTTAACTGCATATTTTAAAACAGAAGCAATGCTTCATTGCAGAGAAGGAAATGAAAGTTGAAAGGCTTTAAAAAATTAATGATAGTTTAGCATCAACTGAAGAAGAAACATACTCTGTTAACAACAGAGGATATAATTATCAACACTTGCAATATGATTTAAAACAAGTTTTAGGCCCCAAATGTGGAAAGGCAAACCCCGTACATCAAAGGGCATATACAAGTCCACATAAAGACAAAGCACCAATGAAATGATTCATTCTCTCATCTAAGGCTCATCACATAAAAAAATATTTGGAACATGTTTGGACACAGACTAATTTTTTAAGGTTTTATTTATATATTTGAGAGAGAGAGAGAGAGAGAGCAAGTGAGAGTGAGCATGAGCAGGGGAGGAGCAGAGGGAGGGGGGAAGGCGACTCCCCACTGAGCAGGGAGCCGGAAATCCCGGGACTTCGGGATCATGACCCTAGCGGAAGGCAGATGCTAACTGACTGAGCCATCCAGGCGGCCTGGACATAGATTGATTTTTGTCCCTCGATCAGGACCCTGGGATCTTGGCCAAGAAAGTAGGAAAAATCAGCATTTTCTCAGGATCGGGACTACTCAAGAGGACTAGGAAGAGCAGAAAAGGAGACTTGGCCCATGCAGGTTTTTCACCAACTACTCTTGATTGTGAAGGACCTTCCGGGCTGTGCTCAGGAGTGACTACCTGCTGATAGTACTGGTAGTTTCTGTGTTTTGGTCTCAGAGCTTTTGGTTCTTTCATTCTCTGTCAGCATGTTTCTGGCCCACATGAGGGCCATGTACACCTTGCCTCTATCATCAACATCTCTGAGGACTAGTTAAGCTAAGTCATCCCTGGTGGCCCCTGGGACAACTGCAAGAACGGAAGCATTAGCAAGCATTCCTGTCTGTGGGCCAGGGGCTGCCACCGTAGTACAACCCAGATCTCGCAAGGACCTTCTTCCAACTGGCCTCCCCTCTCATCTGAACCCTGTGTTGTGTTGTGGGGGTAGGGAGGGTGGGGGCGGGGAGGGGGATCGAACCTTGTGGCAATAAGCAAGCCTCTGAATTGCTGAGCTGGTTTTAATTGAAGTGTGAAAGGAGGTTTTAAGGCAGATAGACAACATCCTGTTGTTCCCGCACTCCTCTCTCTTTTTCTGCACATCTGGCTGAACTAGGAGTCAGGTGGCTGACTTGGGGCCCGGTTGCAGCAGCAGCGGCATCTGCCTTCCACTGTCCCACGCCTCAGCGGCCCACGAGTCCACCAGGTCATGGACGCAGTGGCCGTGTACCACGGCAAAATCAGCCGGGAGACGGGGGAGAAGCTCCTACTTGCCACGGGTCTGGATGGCAGCTATTTGCTGAGAGACAGTGAGACCGTCCCCGGCGTGTACTGCCTGTGTGTGCTGTGAGTACGTCTTGGTGGCCACGGGCACCAGACCCACTGAGGGCTCTGGCTGGGGGTGCGGGCGGCAGCAGGCGATGTCGAGGCCTCCTTCTCTGCTCATGAGACAGTCTTCCTCAGGTCCAGCCCAGGGTGGTCGCGGACCGGGCTTCGGGTTAGGCCCTTCATGGGGGTTTCACTCCCAGGGACTTCACTCTCCAGAAAAGCCTCCCCGGGCCTTTTGTGACAGCGGCAGAGAATGCCCTTTGGGGTGGGGAGACGCAGCCTAGAATCTACCTTTGCTCTGAGAAAGATCTAGGCTCCCGACTTCCCGTTTTGACCTCTAGTGGAGGCCAGGGAGGTGGAGCCCTGGGATGGTGGACGGGCCGGAACCGGGGCCACTGGCTCCTGAGAAAAGGAAAGGCCTCTCTGCAGATCTCTTTACGTGGAATTGGAGGTGTACTCCCAAAGGAAACCATCACATTCTGGGAGAGGAGGATGACCGAGAAACGGAATCCATTACTTTAAGAATGCAATGCCGGTTAGGTCGAGGTGCCGAGAGGGGGATATTTGGAAGTCAAACTGCCTCTCTGGATCTACTTACTTTGCTTCTTTTAGGGGAGCTGTGTGTGGGGGCCGGGAGTTTCAGAAGTGGGACCCTTCTTGATAAAAACCTAGGACTGACAGTAGTGGTAAAGGGCATGGAGGAAAAACACCGTTGTTATGATTCAGCTCTGCCCTTTACCTAGGCATGCCTGAGTCTAACGCCCATTTTGAATCAGATGATCCTTCATCTTTGCTCCAGGGCTCCAGAATCAGGGAGATCTGAGACCTAATCCACTGCCAGTCTGATGGTAGGCTTGTGACCTTGGCAAGTTAACATCTCGGCCTTCCAGTTTTCTTGTCCATAAAATGGGTATAATAATACAAACTATCTCATAGGAGAGTGTGATAATGCAGGTAAAGAATTTAACACTGGACTGGATGCATAATAAATGCTCAGTAAACGTAAGCTGTTGTTATTATTGTTGTATCTGTCTTCAGTCGAGCTCTTTCAGTACTTATGGGACATTTCTAAGGAAGGAACTAGATCGATCACTTTTTGTCACACGAGAAATACCTGCACTGTGTAGTAGTTCTAGTCAGAAACAAAATGAAGGAAAATGCTCGATAGTAATTTTGATACCTAATTGCAAGACAGTGAAATACTTTCTGGGTCAGTGAAGAAAGATCACACTGAGGCCATTATTAGATGATTTTTGGTGTCTATTTATTATTATTTTTTTACATGGTCAAGCCATGTTGGTGGCAACTCTCAGGCCATGCTAAATACATTTATTATAAAGATTTTAAGAGAAATACGTGGAAGCAGGTGAATCTCTTGGGTTCAGATCTTTTTTTCTTCTTGAAGTACAGTTGACATACAATGTTATATTAGTTTCAGGTGTATAGCATAGTGATGTGACAATTCTATGCGTTACAAAATGCTCACCGTGATAAGTGTGGTCGTTATCTGTCACCATACAAAGTTATTACAGTATTGTTGGCTATATCCTCTATGCTATAGTTTTCATCTCATGACTTACTTATTTTATAATTAGAAATTTGTACCTCTTAATCTCCTTCACTTATTTTATCCATCCCCTCCTGTCCCTCTCCCCTCTAGTGACCATCAGTTTGTTCTCTGTATTTAAGAGTATTTTGTTTTGTTTTGTTTTTTAGATTCCACATGTAAGTGAAATCATACGGTATTTGTCTTTCCCTGACTTATTTCACTTAGCATTATACTCTTTAGCTCCATCCGTGTCACTGCAAGTGACAAGATTTCATTCTCTTTATGGCTGAGTAATATTCCATTATATATATTATACCACATCTTCTTTATCCATTCATCTGGTGATGGACACTTGTTGCTTCTCTATCTTGGCTATTGTAAATAATGTTGCAATAAAATAGGGGTGCATATGTTTTTTTGAATTAGTGTTTTTGTTTTCTTTGGGTAAATACCCCATAATGGAATTATTGGATCATGGTATTTCTGTTCCCATGTTTTTTGTTTGTTTGTTTGTTTGTTTGTTTGTTTTGAGGAACCTCTGTACTGTTCTCCATAGTAGTTACACTAATTTACATTCCTACCAGAAGTGTGGAAGGGTTCACTTTTCTCCGCATCCTCACGGACACTTGTTATTTATTGTCTTTTTGATACTAGTCTTGGGCTCAGATCCTTATGATTTGTTTACATAATTGTTTTTCCCAAGTGGAAACTGGGGAAGGGCAGTGAAAGCCATCTAGTACACTTCGGCTCTTTTCTTATCAAAAGAGGTGGAGGAATGAGTGGACAAGTGAAAAGGCTTCCTTAAAGAAGCTAAGAAAAGAGATAATGAGCCCCTTACCCTAGAGATAAAAAAGAAGCCTGGGCAGAAGAGTAAGTTGAGACAGTGTGTGGCAAGAATGCACCTAAAGACTCAGCCACATTGGTCTCTTTGTTGTTTCTCAAACCTGCCAACTGTGTTCTCCTCCTAGGATCTTTACACTTTGTTACTTTTGCGTCTTGCCTCAGAGACCACTTCCTTGACCACCCTATCTAAATTAAGTAGCTTCTCCCTGTGCCTGCTATACTCTATGACTTTATTTTTTTTCAAGGAGCTTTAAACTAGCTGACATTTGCTTGTTTACTTATGTATTGCTGTGTCCTTCAGCAAAAATGGAAACTCTTCTGCACCAGGAACACAACCTAGCACATAATAGCCATTATGAGGCACGTTATGAAGTACATAATAGACACTCAATAAATATTTTTGAGTTAACAAATGGATTGCCAAGGCAAATACCCTTCTTTACTGCAAAGAGCTTTGGACTGATAATCAGGCCAGGTTGTGGGCTCTGGGGAGGTCACTCAGCTTCTCTGGGTCTTGATTGCCATACCTGGTAAATAGGAATCGTAATGTGTGCCTACCTTTTGTATAAGATCGCTGTTGGAAAAATATGCAAAAGAGGCTACTTTTATCCTTTTGCCCATGTAGGCCAGGACCACATAAGGAATTAACTTAGGCAGAATGGAAATTCTCAAACATGTAAGTTTTTACCCCCAAGTGAATCTTGCATAAATGCAATTTTTTTGACTCTAAGCTCTCCACGCAAACCTCCTTATGAAGTAGCAGAATTTGGTAGGCCAACTGGGAGTCTCCTAGCAAGTCTTTTGATGGGCACACTGGGGCCTCAAAGTCTTAGATCATAATCGCCAGGCTGTGCTACAGAGGAAAGACACAAGGATACGTTGTCTTTTTTTTTTTTTTAAAGATTTTATTTATTTATTTGACAGACAGATCACAAGTAGGCAGAGAGGCAGGCAGAGAGAAAGGAAGGGAAGCAGGCTCCCCGCTAAGCAGAGAGCCCGATGTGGGGCTCGATCCCATGACCCTGGGATCATGACCTGAGCCGAAGGCAGCGGCTTTAACCCACTGAGCCACCCAGGCGCCCCGGATACGTTGTCTTTTATGAGAGTTTCTCACTCTTCTTGAGCCAAGGGTCGCTTTTGATAAACATAAAAATTTCATGCCCCCATTTTAGTACTACACTGTAGTAACAAAAATCAAATTTTATTTTGAAATAAACCACATATTCATTTGAAACTAAAACTGGTGTGCTTATGATATGCAGTAGAAATAACAATGTAAATGGTGTCATATACACACGAACAAGATATAGCTCAGAATATTTTCTCATTCCACCTCCCGTTTTCTCCCATTATCCAAGAAGGCTTGGTTGAGCTTTAGTTTCTGTATTTTCATTGCAGAAATAATACATTATGTGTGCCTTTCAAAGGTTATTTTAAACGCTATTTTCAAACTGTGCTTTCTCCTTTTCCTGGTTCTGAGCCCCCAATCATGACCTTTAGATATGGCCTTTTCCTCTGTTCTGTCCTGGAAAATTCAATCTCATAAACTACTAAAGAAGTTTTCCATTTACAGAATTGCTCACCTTCCTTTAAAGTGAGTTTTCCTTTCAGGCATTTTCAACACATAAATGCAGATTTTTATATAATGAGTCTATTAAAAATAGTTCCCAACACCTATTCTTCTTATAGAAAACCAGAAAAATGTAAGTAATGAAAATGAGGGAAATCATCTATAGTTTTATAACCTAAACATAATTACTGTTGAAAATTAAGGGAATTTTCTTCCATATTTTAATAAAATAATTTATTTTCTAAACACATAAGTGCTCTTACAATATTGTATTCTATTGCATTTTCCACTTAACGTGAAAAAAAAACCTATTCATATATGTTTTAAGACATCATTTTTAATGGCTGCATGATAGTTTGGCCAGTGATCGTACTATACTTTCCTTAACCAGTCATCATTTTTAGACATTTGAATCATTCCATTTTTCTTTGCTCTTACAAATGTCATCATGATTCATATTTTAGTCCATAAATATTTCCTTATATTTGTGATTACTTCCTTATAATGAATTTGAGGTTGTGCTATTTCCAGGTCAGAGAACATTAACAGCTTCGGATTCCTGACATATACATGATCGCCAAATATTTTTCCTAAATTGTTATGCCAGTTTACATATATGTTCAGCAGTAATGCATGAGAGTGTCCATTTCACTATGCCTTCCCTAGAAATGGGTATATTGTTAACAAAAATTCTTGAAGTTTGGTGCCTCACTCTTTCATATTTCTTTGATTAGTGAGTGAGTGTCTTTTATATGGTTGGTAAGCTGTTGTACTTCCTTTTTCATAAGTTGGCTCTTTGTGTGCTTTGCCATTTAACCATTTGGATCTTACTATTTTTCCTAACACATTATGAATTTTTATATACTAGTCCTTCATCTGTTGCAAGTATCTTTTCTCAGTTTGATGTTTGCCATTACTCTTTTCTGATACACAACAAATTAACATTGTTAATAGTCAAATCTGTCGCTCATTTTCTTTGTGCTTAATTTCTTCCTTTGCTTCCTTTGCTTAGAAAGTTCTTTCTCTTCCAGAGATGCTATACCACTTCACTTCAGTTTTCATTTTCAATTTATGGTTTGGCTAGTTTACATTTTCTTTAATTCCATTTTTAATTCCATTTTCATGAGAAAAGATCTAATTTGATTTTGTTTCAAAGTAGCTAACAATTGTCCTAATAGAATTCATAAATAGAACTTCCATTCCCCATCAATTCCTAGCCTATTTTACTACATATTAAACTCTAACATATAGCAGTTAGTATTTCCCATCTATTTGGCTCAAGTGATCTATTTATTCTTGTATTACTAGCACTATAGTATGAAATGTTTAATACACTTAAATAATTATTTGCCTTTATTTTTCCCACCCAAATTTTATTTTTAAGTAATCTCCACATCCAATGTAAGGCTTGAACGCACAACCTCGAGATCAAGAGTCGCATGCTCCACCAACTGAACAAGCCAGGAACCCAAATTATTTGCTATTCTTACTGTTCTTTGAGATGAAATGTGGAATAATCTTGTTAAGTTAAAAAAAAAAAAGTGCCATTGGGACTACATTAAGCTCATTAATAAATTAAGGAATAATTGTCATCTTTAAAGAATGTAGTCTTCCCATCAAAAAACCTGATACATTTCTCCATTTGTTAATTTTTGAAATTTATATCCATCAGTAAAGTTTGGTAGTTTTCTTCCTATAGGTCTTGCACACTTTTATTAAGTTTATTTCTAGTCATTGTATGTATGGATGTCCATGTCAATTTTTTTTTGTTTCTATTGTAAATGTAATTTTCTTCTTCTACCATATTTTTTTGTTGCTTAAGAAAACTACTGACTTAGCATATTTTTTCTTGTATTCATCCTGTGTACTAAATGCTCTTATTAATGCGAATATTTTTTATTTTATTTTATTTTATTTTATTTTAGTGTAGTTTAGTTTATCCTTTTTGGTTTTCTATGTATATTTTCTTCTCACTAAGGTACATTTGACCTCTGACATTTCTTTCTTTCTCACTCTCAATGTAGACAGCCATCAGGAAAACCCAAGATGCCCACTGGGGTAGTTTGATTGTGATAAGTAGAAAACCAACTTAAAATATTTAAAATAATTAGTTTGCAGAATTAGTTTACTTCCATAATTAGCATCTTTCTGTACATCTCTGACTTTGTTTGTTACCTATCTAATGGAAGATTTGGAAGCTGAAATGCTGTTATATTCTTTAGCTGCAAGGACACATAATGAAGTCATTTGGCATATACGTCTTTATATGAGAGGATAGTTATCTTTTTGTCCTTTGAGATTTAAGTGATAACTGGGAATAAAGTGTCTGTCAAACCATTGAACTGGAGAAATGGGGGAAGGAACAGTGATGAAATAAAATCCCAGTTTATCAGTTGTAATAGAGGGGAACATTGTGGCAAAGAACTCAAAAGAATGAGAAATTATGACTTAATTTACAGTTAGTTTTTTATTACAATTGGATATGTGTGTTAGTACCGCATTTATCTTCATGATAATTTAGGTCATCAGAATTAGTTTGGATTTTCTGAGTACAATCCATTAATGGCAGAGCAAGCTGGAAACCCAACCTACGATTAAAGTTGCATTACATAAACCACCAAACGGACAGCTCACAGGCCAGTGAAACAAGTACTGATTCTAGTTGACAATGTGAAATTAAAGGTGCAAGATTAGTCTGAGGATATCATTTGCTTAAGTGAAGGGAAAGTCTGGGTTAATCTTTTTTGGGCTCTCCTCAACTGGCCTCTTTCCTTCAGCCCCTTCTTTCTCTCTCCCCCTTGGTGGACACTTCCAGCCCTGAAGCCAAACAGACACCCTCCTTTTTTGAGAACTGTGCTTTCCGAATTACCTTAAGACCAATTTATTAATTCATTTCCTCTGATATAAGAGAGAGGCAGCGTAGAAAGATGGTTAAGAGCTCAGATCTTTCATCCAGACTCTCTGGTTGCATCCCAACTTGACCCTATACTAGCTATTTTATCTCGGGCAAGTTAAAATTTCTGTATCTCAGGTTCCTTATCTGTGAAAAGGGAAATGATAAGAATAGTACTTCTTTCATAGGGTTAATAATCCTCAGATGATTATTACATGAGTTAGTATTTATAAAGTTAACATGTAGTAGATATTAATATAAATAAGAGATCTACAAATAATTGCAATACAAAGTCAGAGCATCCTAGGGGTACATAAATAAAATGTGCTATGGCAGTTCAGGGAAAGAAAAGATTATATTTATTGTCATGACTCATTGAAACTGGTTTTACATAGTTTTCCCATCAGACTTGAAGCTGCATGACTTGATGGCTCTGTAAATTCAAGTTCAGTCTGAAAAAAAGAAAGATTGTCAAGAGGAAATTCAGAAATCTCTTGATTCAGAGTATAGTCTCAATAATGATGGCTTTGTATAAGATACCATTCTTCTGGGTATAAAAGTTCTGAAATATTTGTTAAAAAAATCAGTCACATTTTGATTGTGCCTTCACTTTTGCACCTATATAGTTTGTATAGACATAGACCGAACGGGCACTAGCATGCTTTATTTGCAATGTCATAAAGAATCAGATGTAACTAAACTTTTTCTTTTGTGTAGTCCTTGAAGTGGTATGAAGAAGGAATTGATGTGGTTTTGTTAGTTCTAAACCAAGGTCTGTCCCTAACACTGACCCCTTGAGAAAATAAGAAATAAGCCAGGTTGCTTTCTTCTCATTCATTTCTCACCAGAGCACTTTTTAAAGGGTTGGGACAGCTTTTGAAAAACTGAAGGCAAATTTTAATATTAGTTAAAAATAGTGTCAACAACAATAACAACAACAGCAACAAAAAGCCCCTACTGTTTTCTACTAATTATTCATTTTCTAGATTTTTTTCATGATAAATTTTAAATTCCAGGCTATTCAACAAGTCTGGCAAAGAATTTGGTGGAGGAAGGAATTTAAAATACAGAGCATTCTTGGTTTGTCTGTATTAATGGAAGGAGTCAGAGAAAAGATAATCCTAAAAGGGATGTAACAGATTTTAAACATAAATTATATTTTTCTGATTTGTGCCTTAGACTAGATGTGTAAAGCACCAAGTTATAATTTTGTTTCTTTTTCTTTAAAAAAAATATATACCTATATATATAAAAATTACATATACACTTATATAACTTTATAACATATACTTTTATAACTTTATAAGAAAAATTAATATGCAAGGATGAATTTATATTAGTTTAAATTTGCTTCTAGTTAATATACATATAGGGACGGTTCTGAATAGTTGTAATCAGGGGGTGTCTCTGTGTGTCCATTTCTTTCATGTGCCATAATTTTATATTAACATAACCCATGAGGTTAACATTTTTTGAAAAATATAAGAGAACTCTAATACCTTTGCACTTCAGTATAATTTTGAATGGTTTTTTCTGTTACTATTTTCTTATTTTGCATAACATTCCTTATTTAGGGGTACGTAGGTTGATTCTCTTTTTTTTCCCACCCTTAAAATAGAACTACTATGAAAATATTTATGAAATTAATTTGTCCTTTGATTCCTTGGAGTGTAAGAAGATAAGCAAGTTCATCCATTAAGTAAAAAATATGCACGGTGTTATAGCTCTTTTTATAACTTTATTTCCAATTTATTTCCTAGAACTGGTTTTTCAGTGGATGAGGAGAGAGTATATGTAGTTTGAAAAAACATTATCAATATTTTAGTTTAATTTTATATTTTAAAATTATTATTTCATAACTCAAGCTACAGAAAACAAAACCATGAAATTTTTTGGAGAAGAGGAAGTGCATGGTACAGAAACACTACTCAATGAAGACAGAAACAACTGAAAAGCTTCAGCTTGTATTTATTTTTTTTAAACTTGTATTTTGAAATTTAAAACATTTTTACTAAAGTATAGTTAAGATACAGGGTAATATCAGTTTCAGGTGTACAGTATAATGATTCAACAGTTCTATACATGACTCAGTGCTCCTTATGATAAGTGTACTCTTAATTCCGAAAGCAGAGACTGAGTGACTAAGGAGGAGGTGGTGCAGAAGTGCCCTATAGGTGAGTACAAGAAGCCAGCTTGACTTTGCAGAAATTGCCATCAAGAATCCCAAAAAGGTGTGGGCATTCTCTCTGCATTTTAATCAATTTACCTGTAACTTTAACGTTCTTACAAATCACCTGGAGATCTTGTTAAAATACAGATTCTGATTCAGCAATTCTGGGGCAAGGCCCGAGACCCTTCATTTCTAACAAGTTCCCAGGTGATGCTGATGTTATTACCCCGGCAATGTAATTTGGATGGTCGCGTTTTAGATCTCCTCCATCCGTGACCATAGAGTAATGAGAGTTGAGTACAGGGGATTCTCGGTCAGTTACTTTGTGACTTGAAAGTGGAAGAGATGAACTACTGGCTTATTTGTGGGGTGAAGCAATTCTGCTCATTCAGAAATCTGAGGGGCGGGGGAGTAGGAAATTGTTAATATTAGATGGGTTAATCACGAGAAGTTTTAGTTGCCACTGACACCAGGTTGTTCAGAGACTGAAGGAGGTAAGGGCTTTTGAAGTGGTACTCAGGTTCCTGCTGCTTAACTGAAAGTGAGATAAGATCAGATTCGTTAGGAAACAATTTTCAAAACAGACTCATTTATTTTGACTAAATGAGGCTGAATGATAGTAGGGAGAGAGATTCTTTGTATTTTTTAGAGATTCGCTGTTTCAGAAAGTGAAAACTGGTTGCTTACGATTTTGCTTGCCTCGTCGCTGAGATTTTAAATAATGCATTTCCACATCACCTCTAATGATACTGAATTACTGCCATTAATCGCTTCCCATCGGGAAATTGGAACCAAGGACCTATGCTATTTCTCTGCTTCTATCTCCATCTTGCTATGTGACTAAGAAAATCACTTAAAGCCTTATGTTTCAAGTTCCCATGGTGAAAAATGGAAATCAAAGCCCTCGCCTTGTTCCCTGTAGAGTACTTACTGTAACCAGTGGGCTTTGAGGTAGATTTTATTGCTTAAAAAAAAAAAACTTTAACAATGTAACATTATATATTTATTTAACATATTATATATATGCATGTATCAAGCTATTTTATGTATGATCTAAATATGCTGGCAAACTCTCATAACAAAAATGAAATATTTTCTATAATCACACCAGCAATTAAATTGAGTATTTTTGGTTTCACAAATTGAATGAACCTGATTGCAGTATTTTAGATGTATTTTTTTTTGCTCTTTAGGTAATCACTACTGATGTATTTTGATTAAAAATATAGTAATTTAATGCACATTTTAAAAAAGATTTATTTATTCATTTGTGAGAGAGAGCAAGCAGGGGCAGAGGGAGAGAGAGAGAAAATCTCCAGCTGACTCCCCACTGAGCACAGAGCCAAACACAGGGCTCAATCCCAGGACCCCAAGATCATGACATGAGTTGAAACTGAGAGGTGGACATCCAAGTGACTGAACCACCTAGGTGCCTCTTAAAGACTTTTAGTTCTAAAGGGAATTGATGGTAAGTGAAGTCGATTACTTGAGGATGACTCTCTGTTTAGAATGCTTTAGAATCATCTGTTCTTCAAAGTTTGAATACATTTAATTTTTTTAAAGATTTTATTTATTTGACAGAGAGAGATCACAAGTAGGCAGGGAGGCAAGCAGAGAGAAAGAGAGAGAGAGGGAGGAGGAAGCAGGCTCCCTGCCTAGCAGAGAGCCTGATGCGGGACTCAATCCCAGGACCCTGAGATCATGACCTGAGCTGAAGGCAGAGGCTTAACCCACTGAGCCACCCAGGCAGCCCTGAATACATTTATTTTTACCAGAGTTTAGCATGTATTCTTTTTTTTTTAATAAATTTTTAATTTTTTTAAATAAACATATAATGTATTATTAGCCCCAGGGGTACAGGTCTGTGAATCACCAGGTTTACACACTTCACAGCCCTCACCATAGCACATACCCTCCCCAATGTCCATAACCCCACCACCCTCTCCTGACCCCCCTCCCCCAGCAACCCTCAGTTTGTTTTGTGAGATTAAGAGTTTCTTATGGTTTGTCTCCCTCCGATCCCATCTTGTTTCATTTATTCTTCTCCTACCCCCTTAACCCCCCACGTTGCATCTCCACTTCCTCATATCAGGGAGATCATATGATTGTTGTCTTTCTCTGATTGACTTATTTCGCTAAGCATAATACCCTCTAGTTCCATCCACGTCATTGCAAATGGCAAGATTTCATTTCTTTTGATGGCTAGCATGTATTCTAACCAAAGATTTATATTGACTTAAACCTGTGCCTAAGAACAACAATCAGAAAATGTTTAAAGTAAAACTCTTGATCCAGAGAATCTGATCCATATTCCTACTCATAATTTGAAATAATTCAGAACAAAGTTTACCCTACTTTTCTATGAAGTAAAATTTGTTAGACAGATTATAATCTATATCCATTACAATATGGGACCAAGAGCTAGGGCTCTAGAGTTAAATAGGCCTGATTCAAATCCCATCTTTGTTGCTGGATCAGTAGTGTGGTTTCCGTTACTTAGATTCTCAAAGTCTTAGTGTCCTCATCTATAAGATTAATTTCACAATATAAAGCTCATAGAATTGTTGTGGGGTCTGAAAGTGATAATGCATGTGCTGTGGACTGAATTGTGTACCCATCAAATTCATTATGTTGAAGCTCTAACCCGCACTGTGGCTGCATTTGGAGACAGGTCTTTGGAATATATTTAGGTTAAATGAGGCCGTAAGGGTGGGGCTCTAATCCTAGGATTGGTGGCCTTTATAATTAGAGAGACATGTCTCTCTACATGCACACACAAGGAAAAGTCACGTGAGCACACAGCAATGAAGTAGCTGCCTATGAGCCAAGAGTGAAAGCTATGTTGCTAGCACCTTGATCTTGGACTTCCAGCCTCCAGAACTGTGAGAAAATAAACTTCTTTGTTTATGCCACCCAGCCTATGGTATTTTGCTGTGGCAGCCAAAGCAAACTAATACAGCATCTATAACTCATGGCATAAATTATAGTTGTACAGTATGCTTATACACTGCACGATGGTGGAGAATGCTTACCCCAAAGGACAAGCTGCTTTCAAGTACTTTAGCTGGAGTCTTTTTCAATTAGCAATAATCGCGCCTCGGATAAACCTCATTGGCAATGATACTGCCACTGCGCAAAGCTTAGCGGGAGTCTTTTAAAAAGTTTTATTTATTAATTTTTGAGAGAGTAAGAGAGAAAGAGAGCAAGCGGAGGAAGGAACAGAGGGAGAGGAACAAGCACATTCTGTGTTGAGTGGGGAGCTGTACGGAGACTTGATCCCATGACACCAAGATCATGACCTGAACTAAATCCAAGAGTGGAATGTTTAACCGACTGAACCACCGAGGTGCCCCAGGAGTCTTTTCTAATTCAAATTTCTATTATTACTATATTATATTGTAAAGTAACCATAGAAGTAATACTATAGAAATATAGTATTATATTTATTCTATTTATAATTAATATTATTATTACTCTTAAGTGGACCTGATAGTACATTATCCTAGTGAAATATTTTTCACCTTAAGGCTCTATATGTACTTAAAGGTAGTATGACTACACTTTGGGGACACCTTGGTGGCTCAATCGGTTAAGCGTCTGCCTTCTGGTCAGGTCATGATACCAGGTTCTCAGAGCCCCAAGTCAGGCTCTCTGCTCAGTGGGAAGCCTGATCTCCCTCTGCCTG
Organism: Lutra lutra; assembly: GCF_902655055.1. Lineage (NCBI taxonomy): Eukaryota > Metazoa > Chordata > Mammalia > Carnivora > Mustelidae > Lutra > Lutra lutra. The sequence goes on along the minus strand of NC_062296.1, from coordinate 23,994,704 downwards.
CCATTCCTCCTGCATGTGCACTCTCTCTCTCTCAAATAAATAAAATCTTTAAAAATAAGACTATACTTCCTTCAATCTATTTAATAATCCATGGTTTTTACTAATTATAGCAGGTCTCTAGTTTCTTTATGTCCAGTCTCTCAACTAGACAAATCCTTAAGAGTGTCAACTCCCATATTTTAAAAAAGGGAAAAGATAAAGAAGGCTCTCTAAAAACTGTGATTAGCCAGATATAATATGCAAGCAAGTTTGATCCCCCATGCTTTTCTTCCTATGAATGCAATGGCGCCATATATGTGTGTCTCTGTATATGTAACATTTATGTGGAATAGTCAAGCTCAAATTTAGAGCATCTGTTAATCTTTTGGAATGTTTCAGTAACTGAAGTTTATTCTTTCACAGGTATCAAGGTTACATTTATACATACCGAGTGTCCCAGACAGAAACAGGTTCTTGGAGTGCTGAGGTATAGCTCTTTTATTTATTTTTTGCTTCTGGGGGTATCAGAGAGGTGTTTTAAATTTAGCCTGGTTTTTTAAAAGAGTTGTCAAATCCTACGTTCCCCCAATATTCATCAGATTCAAATCACTAAAGCTCCAACCCAGAATTGTTCATGGATCATTAAAAAGGCTTTAGAGAATTTTTGTCCCAGTTCTGTTCAGCCACCATTGTATAGAATGATCTCACTTTGGAGAAAATATAAAAAAATTGAACCTTTTGTCAAACTTTTAGTGCCTATGCAAAATTTTAAAAAGCATATACAAAATGTGTAAAATGGTTAAATAAGCATGGTGGATTAAAAAACATGACTCTTGTTTTCTAAGAGCCTCTAAAACACTTGGGGAGATACGATATGAATTAAAGAGTGATGTGAGAGCTCAGAGTTTGTCGTCAGGTAGATCTGGGTTCCAGGTCTGGTCCCCTCTCCTCCTTACCTATGACCTTGAGCAGGTTACTTAGCTCTTCTTTGAACAAATTTCTTCATCTGTAAAATGAGCCTAAAAATAGTGCCTTACTCATAGATCTCATTTTGAAGATTAAATGGGATAATGCATATAAAGAAAGCTCTTAGCCCTGGGACCTGGTACATAGAAAGCCCTCAAAAATGTGAGCTCACCCAAACTGCTGGACAATATGATTGTATATGGTCAATTGCTATATTATCTAGCATAGGAGTTCAAAGAAGGGAGGATTTTCCAAGGATTAGTAATCAAGATTGCTCTTTGTGTGGAGGTAAGACTCCCAGCTGGGCCATGTGGAAAGGACACGGGCAGGCAGAATAAAATTAGAGGGAACATCGCAGTGGTTTTAAAGGTATGCTCTGCAAAATTCTAAGGTTCTTCCACCTGGGTGCCATGGGGTGGCGGGGGTTGGGGAGCAGAGGGAGAGGAGGGCAAATGTGAGTATGCTTTTGGGTGCCCAATTCATCTTTGATCTGAACGGTTTGCTTTTGTTTTGCTTATCAACTGGGGCTCCAATAAGAATTCATTAGAAAAATGGGCTCTAATGGCTTTGAAAACATTTGAAAGTCACCATACCATTGCACGTAATGCCTGCAGAGTGAATGTATGTCCATGTACCAGGCTAGGATATCACATCTTACCAATGTAGGGGTCTCTACAACTGAAACCTTTGACCTCAAATGCTTTCTTGGATTTCTGAGTCTTTAAAAACAGACTTTCTTTATGATGAAAGCACTTTATTATGAGCTGTTTGAAAACATATGTGAATATCAACCTCTGTTAATAACTCAATTTATACGCTTAAGAAATTCTAAAGCCTAGACTTAAAAAAAATTAAAATAGCTCTAACCTTTACAAATTCATCAGTAAACTAGAAAGCCCAAGTTGCAGACTACAAATGTTTTGAACTACAGAGAAGAATTAGGGCAAGTTTTGAAACATGTTGTTGCTTTATATCATAAATAAATAATTCATTAATAATAATTAATTATAATTAATAATTAATTTATAATTATCTGTGATAATTAATACTGTAATACTAATTAGAGGCAAAGCCATAACATTTCTAATCAAAACGATTTATACCCATTTATATTTTAAAATTCTCTGCAGCACTGCAGAGCAGATTGGATAAGAAATTAAATTTCATTTATCATGAAGAATAGTTATGTGTGATATATACATATATATTTGCATATACTTGATTAGAAATAGCCCTTCTCCCTAGAGAAGTAGCCTTTGGCTGCTGAAGAATATTCTTTATGGAAAGGTTCTTAAATTATTAGGGTTTAGCTAACTTTGCCTTTAAATTTGTTTTCTTCTAAGTATAACATTATACGTGGATTCTTACATGCTTGTGATCATGTTAAGGAAGAAAGGGCTTATTGAACGTAAATGTCCTTTCATCCTGTTGTCTGGTCTAACCCCGTTTATACAATAATATTGTAATTATCTGCACCAAGAGAGCAGAAGATTGGCATGTTTTCTCCAAAGGGAAAACAGTTTAAAAAAAAAATGCTTTAGATTTATTTTTGAAATGCATATTGCATTTTTTCTATCTACTAAATTTGCTTTCTTAGTTATGTTTTTGCAAAGGGAATATTAAACTAGTGTGTGTGCTCAGAGCTCATATCACCTGACTGGAAGAAATTTCTCCAGAGCATATTGAAGACCAGCTGTGATCCAAAACATGTTTCCATGGATAACTAAGAGGTGGCAGTATGGGATATGTGCAAATTCGAACAATAGCTGAGTTCAGTGACAGAATGGGAGTTGTCAGTGGTATAATTCTTGTGGTAAATGTATTTTCAAAATTGGTTAAATGACAGATATTTATACTGCTTTTTGGAACAATGCTTTAGTTTGCCACAATGCAGGAAAAATCATGGCAGCAACACTCCATTTTCTGTGCAGGGATTGTGCTAGAAATCGAGATTTGTTTCAAAGAGTGGAATAAAATTTGAACTCTGGATCCCCCAAATTATGAAAGACAAATATTATGTGAATTTCTACTTTTAGATAGACTTTTAGGTTTTATCATTGCCTAGTGTATTAACTTATCTCATGAGACTCAGGCTAAAATTTTGCTAAATTGTTGATTTAGAGAATTCTACACATAGTCAACTATGATTTATTAATACGTGCATTGTCATCAGTATCTTGTAAAAAAAAATCTAACCTCTCCCTGTGGACTTCAGTGCCTTTGGGCTTTTCTGGATATTTGATCATCAGTAGATCAGTAGATGCTAAATAATTTTACTTATTAACCTAAGCAAAACACTATCATTTAGGAAAGTCATTTGCCAGCGACACATTGCATCCCATGTTCAAACTGTACATCCAGTGCTATTATTCCTTTCTGTTAGTGTGGATAATCAAGTGTTAACTGCATGTAAGTCCCCATAAAAAGATGCTTCTGTTGATAAATGGTTTTATAAGCCACAAGAACAGCTAAAAAGATGTGTGGTTTGAAATCTTTCCACACTGGGGGAGTGTACAGTTTCTTTTCTGGTTGGTGACTCTAACTTCTCTAGAAACTATTTGGTCTTACCCTCTCTCTTGGTGAACTCATTGCGGGTATTGGCCTAAAAGACAGAAGACTGGGTGCTGGGATCTAGAGCCAGTTCTACTTCTGGTTATCTGTGTGACCTCGGGCAAGCTGAATTATCCCTTTGTATTTCCCTTCCTTCCTTCCTTCCTTCCTGCCTTCCTTCCTTCCTTCCTTCCTTTCTTTCTAGTAGGATCCATGCTCAGTATGACCCCAGCACAGAGCTTGAACTCACAGCTCTGAGATCAAGACCTGAGCTGAGATCAAGGGTCAGTCGCTCAACTAACTGAGCCACCCAGGCACCCTTGTATTTTCCTTTTCTTATCTGTCAAATGGGAACAAGCAAATCAGCCAATCACTGCCGATTTGTGAGGAAATAGTGGAGGCAAATGATGGGAAAGTGCCTGGAACTGAAAAAGTGCTGTGAGGAAGATACAAGGAGGTATTTTGTGCTTCTGACCTACCGTGCAATTTAGAGATTCGGTCTTGGAGCCAAAGAACTGTTTGGGGCTCTGTTAGAATGGCCACGGTATTTTGAATGAGGTCTCAAGTCGAGTTCTGGGAAGGTGTTTTTTCTGGCTTTGTTTACTTCTTTTAGAAGGGCATGGGGAGGGGAAGAGGGAGAGGGAAAGAGAGAATCTCAAGCAGAGTTCTTGCTGAGCACGGAGCCCAATGCAGGGCACTATGCAGGGCTCGATCCCAGGGCCCTGAGACTGTGACCTGAGCCGAAACCAAGAGTTGGCCATTCAACTGACTGAGCCACCCAGGTGCCCCCAGTTCTGGGAAGGTGTGTTGACCATAGGGGTGGAGCTGAGAGGGAGAGTGTTCTACATCTACAGAGGCTCCGAGCTGTGTGAGCCTCTGAGAGGACACTAATTTAAAGCTAAAAAGAGCTTTTTCATGTTTTCTCATTAAATGCTAACAAACAGCTCCCTCCTCAAAAATCTTCCAGATGGAATAGCTGAAAAACAGCTTTCAACAACAACAACAACAACAACAACAACAACAAAACTAGTCATTGTTCAATTGCTTATAGCAATACTATTTTATTTTATGTAAAATGACAGTTTTGAGCTGATGCCTAAAGCTGGGCTCATAAGCTTTTGCAGGAAATTGTTGTTTTCAGCAGTGCCTCCGCAAGAGAATTGATGTCAGGAAAGGAACACATTTTAATAGTCACTTGCAAATAATGATCTCTTCAAAAGCAAACAAATAAATAAAGGTGACCTTATATAGTCTTTCATTTTCGCATCATAGAGAAAACCTTGTCATGGTGAGGAGTTGGCAGAGAGCAATTTTGGGGAGGATAGGGAAGTTTCCCCGAGGAGGAAAAAATTTAACATGAAGGATGAGGCAGGATGCATCGTGAGGTGAGAGTTGGGGGACTACCTAGCTATGTGTTGTGTGTATCGTAATGGTCAATTTTTAATTTCCTGTGTAGCATTTTTACTGTGGAATGATGACTGGGAGGCTGGGTTGTTGTTGTTGGTTTGGTTTTTCAGGCTTTTTATTAATGACCTATATGATCTGTGTTTTCTTCTGTGTTTAACTGCATCATCTCTGTTGGTGCATTCATTGTGGGTAATGGCCTGTATACCCTTAGAGGCTCGGGATGTGCGATGGGTAGCAGGCAGGAAGGGCTGGGTGAGGAGCAAGAGCTTGTACAAACTAATACCACCCTTGGGAGAACTGAAATGACAGCTCATTAGCTCCTCTTGCAGGGAAATTCAGCCAACCAAAGTAAGCTCTTCTAGAAATGTTGTTTTTTCTTCTTCCTTATGTTTTCAAATATTTGAACAAGTTACACAAATGTTACCTCTCTAAGCCTCCGCCCCCCCCCCCATTTTGTAGGCCTCTTTGTATCATTAGAAGGTAGGTGAATAATTTGCTTGGCCTTTTATTTTCCAGACAGCTCCTGGGGTTCATAAAAGATTTTTCCGGAAAATAAAAAATCTCATTTCAGCATTTCAGAAGCCAGATCAAGGTATTGTAATACCTCTGCAGTATCCAGTTGAGAAGAAGTGTTCACTTAGAAGTGCACAAGGTGCTACAGGTATGGTTTACTGTTACTTTTCTACAGGGCTCGGCAGCTCAGGGTTATGAGTCAACCTGTTCATAAATACATGTTTATGGGAAGTTCTGTAAGAAACATGCAGTGGGGAAGTAGGTGTTACCAGCCAATGGAGCGAGAGGGAACTATGCACACGCTATGATTTCAATCTGCTCTATTGTAAACTTTTAATAAAATTCCGGGAAAATATAAAGAATTCGATGAGCCCACATTTAAACCCTTCTTTTCCCATCTTGGTCTCCACTGTCCCTTTTGCCAAAACAGAAGTACCATTTCACTTCACTAACTCAGACACAAAACGCTTGAAAGATGGGACTTATACAGTTCCGAAAACACCTGGGCTGTCCTTCACCTTTGCTTAGTAAACTGTATTTTCCCTTCGGGGATGGAAAGGCTGGTGTTAGAGTGGCCCACGTGATCGTCATTTCTGAATTTGTGGTGCTTGAATTAATGACATTTTATTGTAGCGAAGGAAACTAAATCAGTACACGTTGTCATGCTACAGGCACGCGTTGTTAACATCTCCTGAGCAAAGCTATGTTAGTGTATGTATCAAGGGGACGACAGATTACTGGTCAACATCTGCAGATACGTGATAGTCTATTCATCTCCTGAAAGGGGTTAATCACTTGGTTGGAGTAAGAGGATATGCCTAGATTGAAACAATAAATATTTATGATTAGAAAAATGAGATGTTATGTCCTTTTTTGACAGGGACCCAGGCTCAGGCATAAACTGACAATTGGACTTAAGTGCTGAATTAAATTAATGAGTAGTTAGCCTTTATAATAGAGATGTAAATAGATCTCCAGTTTACAAATTACACATCACAATTACAAACTGTTCTTTTCTGCCCCATATTCCATTCTTTACAATTCAGTTTTAAGTACTGGTTGCTTGAGCTATATCACTGGGTTATATCTTTGTGAGCTTTATGTCATTGGAAATTTTATGATTATAAGTTCCAGTTAACCTGTAATTTTAATAGCTTATAAATTTATTTTTTTCTTGATTTTCATTATTATTTTTCTTTAGGGAGAAGAGAAGATCCTGATGTCTTCCTGAAAGCACCATGAAGAAAAATCAAATACCTTGTACTTTATTTTCTATAATTTAAATATATGCTAAGTCTTATATATTGTAGATAATACAGTTCAGTGAGCTACAAATGTATTTCTAAAACCATCATAGTCCTGTAATGCAAGTATCTAGTGTGATGTAAAAGCTGAAATGGACTTTGCCGATAATGTGGAGCTTTGAAATAAGGTTATTTTCAGTATTATTTACAAATAGGAAATGATTTAAAGCATAATGATACTTTATAAAAGATTAATATCAATCCTTGCCAAATAGAAATTTTAAAAATCCTGTTTTTTCTCAAAAGCATCATTTTTTAGTGAAATATTATTCGACAGCTACTGATTTTAAAATGTCTTTCTTGATTAGATGGCAGGAAGCTGGTTTCTCGTCCCTCGTCTTTGTCATGTGTGGTTCTAATTAAGTATCACGCTCTCCACTGGCTATGGAGTTGTAGGGTGTTTGAGGAGTTATGAAGTTGTGCGCTGTGTGTTAAAAAAAAAAAGTACTGGAAAAAGAAGGAAGAATTTCTGTTTAATTTTAAAAGCAACTTTTTTGCCTAGTGTTCTGATGTTGGATAGCAGAATCCACAGATCAGTCTGGAGTTTAAAAATCCTGTAATTTAAAATATGCTCTAAATGTTGATTACATTTGATATTACAGGATTTTTCATCTACCTCTACCGCAGTTGTTGGTACTCCGTGTAAAACCTTATTTTGAAAGGAAACTTCAGCAGCTGTGCTCACGAGTAGCTGATTTACAAGTGATCTCCCGATGAGGTAGCCTTATGGGAGCCCTGAAAACCTTACGGTTGTGTTGTTTATTAACAGTTAGTTCCAAGTGATGGCAACCTAAGTGAGAGCCAAGATTTTACACAGTGTCAGATATTTATAAATTTTTTCTCACATGTATATCCTTACGACTTTTGTGATTTGATTATACATCACGTTGTTTCAGGGCTCCTAGAATTCAACAAACACAATAGGCACTGGGGTAGAGAAGTAAAAACACCCAGCCCCCTGGGCTCAGGCAGCTCTGCTCTCTAGTTGGACAATAAAACAGTAACAATTAAAAAAAAAAAACACAAAAAAGAGCAAAAGATGTCCACTAAAGGGGATAAGCACATGCTAAATGAGGTTCTCACTGGGAAGGTGGATCTGTTGTTAGAGGCAGAATGAGTCAACACAAATACTCTGGTCCGTGGTCTGGAGGAAAATGCTAAGTTCTATTGTAAATTAATACATTGGTATTCTGGGTTGTGCACGAATGGGGGTGAGCTTGATGAACTGCCGAGAGACAGAGCTACTCTCCGTGCACTGGCAAGATCTGGTGTCTGAGTATTTAAGATGGTTGCAGTGGGAGTGCAGAGGTGGAGTTGGGCTATAATAATGTATTATGGGCCTTTTACCATTTCTAGAAAAAAAGGCATTAACTTGTAAAGGAATTCAGAAAGCCAACTTTCAAAACAAAATGCATATGTTTAGATAATTTTTCCTTTTTTGTAGCTTGGGTTTAAATTTTATTAGGTGTAAATAGTTTTCACTCTCTCTAACTTGTTCATTCTGTAGTAATCCCAAATATATGAATTATGTTTGCATGGTTCTTTACCAGAGTCTTTTTTGGAAAAGCTTTTTTGAATCGTTAATGATCTTTCATATTTCAATAAAGTGTCTGAAAGCTTTATTTTCCTAATTTCTCTTAAAATATTTTTTAAAAATATTCAGAGATAAGTGCTATTAATATATTAAACAAAGCATTGGTGAAAGCCATTTGATCTTATTGGACAGGTTCCTTGAAAAAGGTAAGTTCTTTTCTGAGTCTGCTACTGTCAAACTTTCCAGTTGATGTGCCTATCCACTGTCTTCTTCTGCTGGCCTTTTACTCATAAAGTTTTTTTCACTTTTTCTCTCCCAGCATAAGCATTCTTGTTATTTTCCAGTACATAATAGCTTGCGGCTTTACAGAAAGGTCATATCCTTGCCATATCTAAAATATTGCCATGCTAACATATATCCGTAAGATGCTGAGTCAAGATAGAAAAATGCACATATATTTCCAAGTGTACACCTTTCTTCAGAAAAAAAAAAGTGTGTCAGCAAGCCCACAAAGAACATGACAGTTTATCAAACACTCATTCATTTCCTCTGAGTTTGTTCTTAAGAGATAAGGTCAGGAAGGGAGACAAGCTTAGGTAATTGTCAGTTTGGCTATTACAAGCAAGTAAGCTTTGTGGTAGTACACAGGTAGAATAAGTCTACAGAGGATGCCTCTGATTAAGCTTCCTAGTGTAAATGGAGGGCTGAATTGAAGATATTATTTGTGGTAGAACGGATAGAGAATTAAAAATGTGAGAAATAGTTTTAAAATCTGTTAAGAGGGTTTAGACATCAGCTCATGTTTTATTTGAGTCACTTTATTGAGTTCAGAATCCAGAATCTATTAATAATAAAATCCAGATTTGCCCTTGAGCATTTCAAGGTTACAAGATGCCTAGTGTTCCTCCTGTTAGACAGCTATAAATTCAACATTGTCGCCTATGTTTGTCCTCACAGTAAATGGGATACATTATTTTAGAGTTTGCAGCTAGGGGTGAAGTTAAACTACCTAGTTTGGGAAATTTCATAGTCTGGGGTCACTGGCCAAACTTGTGGTAAGAGGCAGAATTGTCATCATTAGGTCATTGGCCTCTTAAATGAATATTTTTATGAACAAAGATATAACAAAAGCGATTGACTGGAGAGAGCCCATCAACATAACATTTGGATATTTGAATTTTTTCAGCTTTGTCAGATTATCCGTGTGACCTTAGGTAAGTCAATCTGTTACTATTATTGCATTTGCCAAGTAGGACTAATGAAGTCTTGCTCACCTCCCAGGATTACTGAGGTGCTAGGATTATATAAATTTAAGGAAGTAGTATTGCTAAAAATTTAAATTCAAAGACCTCTAGTAGTGAGGGTGAATAGAGAAGAAATATGGAGAAATCTCTTCTCTTGTTTAATAATTCTCTCAGTGTAGGAGCTCTTGCCTCTTTCTTTCTGCACACTGAGGGTGGGGTGGGGTAGGTATTTTTTTTTTTAAATTACCAGGTGATACTAACACTTCCACCCACCTCCCCTGAGGACCCCATTGCCTTTTGCTGATTGGTTGTGTTGGAGCAATTGGGATTGTCTTCTGCTTCACGAATCTTTTCACTCTATCTGTCCCAGTAGGCCCACTATGTGGATAGTACCACATCTTATATATACGATTTTTTTATAGGTATGTATCTGTGAACAAAGTTTAATTTATAAATTAGGCATAGCAAGAAATTAACATCAATAACTAATAAGAATATACAACAATTTAAACAATATACTGTAATAAAGGTACACAAATGTGGTCTCAGTCTTTTTTAAAATAGCTTACTGTACTGCGCTCACCCTTCTTGCAATGATGTGAGGTGATAAAATGCCTGTGTGATGGGAGGAAGTGAAGGGTTGGTGCACAGCATTAGGCCACTCTTAACCTTTTGACAATGTCAGGAGGAGGACACCTGCCTCTGGACTGTGGCTGACTGCGGGACTGTGAGTGGCTGAAACCCTGAAAAGCGAAACTGCAGATAAGGGGAGATTACTGTATATATCACTGAATAAAAAGGCAGCGGGGCTTTTAAGCGTGATGTAAATTCCAGGATTCCAAGCAAGTTTCAGAAACAAACAGGTTGTTTGGACTATGGGTGCCTCATTACTATCAAGTTGAATTTTGCAAGATCTATTGGCCTGCTTTCCCAGTGTCACTCATAAATACCTTCATGTGAAAAATAAGTGCCAAACGGCCATTGGGATCTCCCAGGACCCGCGAGCTGTTGTTTTTTAGTGTTTCCTGACTGCCTCTCTCCCCCATTGGCTTTTATGCCAATGCACCTGCGTGCTTTGTTCTCCCCACCCGTTTTGCAATTCTTCATTTTCTTTCCATTGCTCAGAAAGGCATCCACAAGAGAAAGAAACCTTTTTTTTTTTTTTAAAGTAATAGCTCAGAGGCATTTAAACTTGGAACAGCTACTCTTCTTTTTTTATTAAATGGTCATTTGTGTCAGAGATCCTATTTGTACGAAAAATAAAAATGAAGAGACATCTGTTTAGGATTAGTGCCTTTTGGATTTCTGCACCTTCATTTTCAAGATGATGCGGTTTTATTGTTCCCTGTTAGGGAGCTACTTTTCAATTCTCAGGTGACCAGACAGACTCCAGAATGCAGTTCGGCGCATGAATAAAATGGGACACAGTGTTCATTTGCAATTTTATTTTTTAAAAATGAAATATTCAAAGTACTTTTTTCTTTCAAATATCGACACATAATGTTGAACTTTAAATATTTACAGCATGTTGTTGTGATGCTCTTGTAGAAAAATGCATGCTTCTGGCCTGAAAGCCAGAGCAAAATGCAAAAGACCATTTAACCGCAGCCAGAGAACATGAACCTGTACAGTATCCAGTCACTTTTCAGCACAGGAGTGAGAGCAGGAATACAAAATTGGAACCTATTGTTTCCTAGCAACATGGCTCAGGCCATTATAACACAATTTTCAGTATGATTAGAACCTCTAACTGTTGTTATATAGAAACTGAAAATCTTGGCATACACTGTAAACATCTTTACTGTTCATGAGAAAGTAAGCAGCTAAAAAGAATATTTTTCTGACGTAAAGGCTATACTTGTCTTTTCACCCTCTTTCTTACCGATGCTTTTGCCAGAAGAAGAGTAAAGATTTAGACATTGTCATGATTCATACAAGTAAAATATTTTTCAAGGACACAATCTGATATACTAACATTTATTTAAGAGGTTAAAGTCCACCACTAAATCTAAGGAAAGATTTTTAACTGCCAAACACATTTCCTTTGACAAATAATGTAAGATGACAACTCTCAAGACAAAATCCACAGCAAGTTGAACTAACTATTTTCAGTTACTGTTTAGGAAGTAATTTCTTCTTACACACAGTAGTAGGTTTGGTCCTTAATAGCTTTCACGTGAAGGACACACTGAAATAACAGTCACTATTTTGTGGTTGAATTCTTTTTTGTTGTTTGTTGTTTTCTGGTTTTTTTTGTTTTGTTTTTGCTTTTTTGTATTTTTTTGTGTTTTTTAATTTTTTTTAATGTTTTTATGTTTTTTGTTTTTTTTGTTTTTCTTTTGAAGAATAAAGAACCTTACAGAAGGCTGTGGAAGAGCAGTCTGAGATCTGAAGTACTAGTCAGGTCAGCTATGTGTATGTGAGTTCCTCCAAGAAAACAAGAATGTTGCATCCAATCTGTAGCCTTCTGTCTTTCCACAAGCTAGAATACACTCCAGTCTCTGCCAAAGTGTCTTTCAATACTTGATTACTGTACTTTGGCTTCCATTACAATTGCCTTACAGGAATGTATCTTTATAAATGCAAAAACTTCACCCTGACTCTCTCAGGTGATATTACAGTGGGGCTTGGTCTGGTTAAAAATAGATTTTTAAAAAAGGAAAGAAAAGAAAGAGTAGGAACAACGTGATAGAGTGCTCGAAGCTGTGCTAACAGTTATGAAAAAGAAAAATCTTAGAAAAATTATCATTCAATTTTATACCTCTCTACGTAGTTAGCATGTGAATTCCAAATTATACATTGTCAAGTTTTTATACATTTGGCTACGTTGTATATATATTATATTTTATATATATATAGTCTATATATTATAGATCTCCTAGATAAATTGACAGTAAAGGACACGCTTATTTTATACAATATTTTGCTGGGTTAAAAATAAAACATATGCTTATTTATATGGTGAATGTTTTGCTAGAAATTGGGATGAATTGGGCTTTATTTCCCTTTCCTTCAAGAGTCATGCTTCTAATCAATAATGATTATAATGACAACTAAAAATAAATGGATTTAAATGTTAAACTGCGAACTTTGCAGTTCATTTGGATCCCTAGACCGTAGTGCAAGAGAAAAACAAAACGAAACAAAACAAAACAGCACAAATAAAATGGGCCTAACTAGGAAAAAGAAACCACCACAGAGTATTCCCTGCCTCCAACCCAGAATGTTCTTCACGAGAGCCCCAACTAGGGTGCTCTCATTCGAACGTACTTGAGTGGTGTCTGGCTGTGCAGTGTCAGCTGCCTGTGCTCTGGGTATGAGAAATTCAACTATTTCACTTTAAGATGCATTTACTTTCACCAGGAAATGCAAATGAACTGTTCTTTCATTAAGTTAGACTTCAGAATTACAAAACGATGAAGGCATTCTTTGTACTCAGCTGAACGATGTACCCAGTATCTCCATGTTCTTATTAAGAAATGCCAAAATGTTTCTCTTAGATTTACTGTTCATTGGTGCTAACCTTTTGGGTTTTTTTCTCTTTCCTCCCAAAAACTTTGGAAGTGGTAAAGAGAATAACAGTAGTTCAAGGCAGTATTGAAACCACAACTGTAAGTGATAAAAAGTGCATTTCCTGAATATAATACAAATATAACTTTAAGAAACTAAAGGCACAAACTAAATAAATATGTATTACAAACTAGAAATGCACAGTTCAAGGTAATTACTATTAAGTAAAAGCTTCAAATATTTGTTTCTAATGGATATTTAAAGCAGTTCGAAAATGATACATCATCAGTGAATTGCAAAAAAGTATAATAATTGCTTAAAATATAAGCAAAATAGACTCTAATATTGACATCTTAGATTAGTGATAAAATACATCATCACATTTATGAATGCACTCTCTATATACAGTTCGCAAATTATTTTTCCATTGATTTAAAAGAACATCAGAGGTTCTAGGAACTTAAGGTCCATTTTTAGGCTGGTGTGGAGGTATTCAAATTTTCAACAAGTTTGTTCATAATTTTAGAATCCCGTCCTGAATAAATACTGTACCACTAACACAGACCTGATTCAGGAGTGGGGGGAAAAACAAACAACACAGTAATATGATTGTAGTCTGTATCAGTAATCGCCTGAGCTGGTGTGCTTCCAATTAAAAAGAGAGAGGAGTTTATCATCAATTATCTCTCTCTGTCTTTCTCTCGGAATACATGTGTAAGAATGTGGTAATCCCAATGTGAAGTGTTTGAAAATGAAATAAATGTTTGAATCTACCCTTCCCTGCTGTGTGCAGGCTCTTGCCTTTCCCTCCTTCTGCTTGGTGGAGTAAGGAGTCAGACTCTTTAAAAACCTTAATGGGAGCCTGAATTCTGACATTGCATATTTTCAGAGAAGACTGTCATCACAAAGCAAGGCAATGACCTTACACTGCGTTTAGGTAGTAGCTGGAAAGAATCCAAACTGTAACATTCCATCATAAATTCTCCTTCAGACATAGCAAAAATGTGCGTGACTCAGTGATGAAAGATGGTGAAGCTGGCTCAGGGGAATTTTCAACAGGCCGCATTGTGCTGTCATGTATTTTCATTTGTGGTAACTTACAATTACACAGCGTTTTTACCAACTGTCTCTTTGTCACTGGGCACAAATCTCACAGCTCACCAAGGGGCTTCTTTTTACTATAGGATTCATAAAGATCGAGAAACTGCAGCTGATGTTACCACTAATCCTGATCTTTTTCCAAAGTTTAACTGATCATGGAACAAAATAACCCTTCCTGGAAAATAGTTATTTTCCCAGGCAGGACAGTTGATTAAATCAAAATAAATGGGTAGAGACAGAGAATTAAAATAACTGACCATATAAATTATTTTAGTAAAAAACAGTCTGCCTCTCTATAATGAGCTGAAAGGTTTTAGATCGGAAAGGGTTCGCTTAATTAAATTTCTTGACTGTGGCTGGGAGATGTTCAATACAGAATTGTACATTTGAAAGATAAATCTAAGTGGGATGAGTCAATGTGGCGACGACTACTGTGATGTTTGGTTTGGTCTTCCCTTTGGTACTTTCCTTTTGTCTTAGTACTAGGTCTGTTTTTATAAAGGTTTTGGCTCTTGTGAATTTCTGCGCTAGTAGTGAACATATTTACTGGTATCCCAGGCATGGATGCCTGCTAAAGCCTCTTATTTTTTTCTAGCAGAATCATTTGTAGTAAATTACCTTTTGTGTGCACAAAACCATTGGATTAGTGTATCAATACAGAATGACTAATGTGAAACTCTAACCAAAACACACCCTATATATAAAGGAGAACTTCCTACCCAGGTTAATAAAAGCTATGCTTACGATTTGGTAAAAAAAAAAAAAAAAAAAAAAAAAATGTAGTCAAAACGGGTTTTGTGGGAGAAGTTACACTGGCCAGCTGCCTTGGTATCATGTACACACAAGCAAATAGTGGCCTTTCAGTCTGGTTACCACACCCACAGGGAAGCGTGGTAGGCCGACCCCAGCCACCGCACGCCAAAACACAGCACAACAACGTGGCATTTACTTTAACAAGCAAGGAGGAATAATCAGGGAGGAAGGGCAAATGGGTCCTGACTCTGGGAGATGGTGGCTGAGGACATTTTATACTTCTTTGTAAGTTTCCCATAACGGATCTGGAAAATGTGAAAGGGCTGGCAGTCTTTCGAAATGCAAGGTTCAGAATACTATTGCACCACATTTTCAAATAACCCACAAGTTCTGCCAACAGTTAAACGTGAAATTTCGTGTAACAATAGAGATAGAGAACGTTGGGTTCTTTATATTTGAACATATATGCATGGCTCCCCAAATTTAAAGTGGTGCTTTCTGAAAACTTTTTTTAGCTGTTTTACTTGTGTTATTTTGAATACTGCCACACAAGAACTAAAAATCTCTGTCATTTCTTAAAGAGTTTAAACAAACAATATTAAAATACCATCTTCCGTCACATTGAAAGGCAGTTGGATATGTTTTTCCTCCATATTTACATATACAGAGTTCTGATCTAGAAAACCAATACAATAAACCATTTTATGTTTTAAAAACAGGCAGTCTTTGGTGACGCAAAGGCAGAGATTTTTTTTGTTACCTCCTGCCTATTTCGCTCTGTCTCATAAAGTGAATATTGTTGGCACTGTCAGAAAGTTCTAAATACTGCTCAACAGACAAAACAAAATACCCATCATAACCTTGTACCCTCCCGGTGCTCAAAAGCTGCTGCTTTTCCCCCTCTGTCCATGCTCGAATACCCTCCTCCCCTTCTTGCAGCCTCCTCTGTTCCTTAGTCCAGGCCTGGGCCACAGCGCGCTGTCTGGCAATCTCCAACACGTGATTCTTTTCCTCTTCGACAGTTGTCCCATACCGGATGTTAAAGCACAGAGCCCCGTGCTGGAGCTGGATATCCGCAAACCGTCTAGTCCTCCCATTCAACACGGAAGTCATCTGAGACACAGTGACATTGACACCATTCTCTAGAATCCGCCTCCCCCCAGTGTTACCAATGAGCACCAGGTCTTCCTCCAGAGACCCAAGCTTAATGAAGTAGTGAGTGTCCCTCCCCTCTATGGTAAAATGTAGGTTTTCCAGGTAATGAGCATTATTGAGAATGGCAGCAAGCCGCCTGCTATCTTCATTTGCTACTCCTATAATATCCGCTGTTACTATGCCATCCTTGATGGCGAATTTTATACCTTTTCCAAAAACAGAAGGAACAGCTGCAAACCTGGGTTGCTTCCCTCCTTCAAGGCACCGTCCATCATTGTATCGGGGAGTCATAGGAAGTTGGTCCAAGGAAATGAAATTCCTGAGCTGTTTCTGGAGCTCACACTGAATACCTAGAATAGTCTAGGAAAGAAGAAAGCACAGTGCAAATGCTTGGTGATTGTGAGCAGCACCTTCTTGCTTTACTGTGCTGGTGAGTGATTTCACAATAAGCCAAAATCGGAATCTCTTCACCAGAGATTTGGCAAAGACAAGACTAACAGGTTACTTGGTCACCTGGCATATACTTCTTGAGGTCTTGATGAGTTAAACATAAGGAAGTATGTTCAAACTTGGTATCACAGAATCTCAGAACTAGAAGTCACTTCAAGTTAAGTGGGTCCAGCTCTCCCCCCAAAAAGACATTTCAACTTCACCAATTTAACTAATACTGACTAGCTGTTTGTTACTGTAGGTGGTGTGATACATTAATCACAGTGAGGAGTAGAGACAGCTTACGGCATTATTCTTGCTTTTAAACAGATTATGACCTTCTAAATAACCACAGCAAATCAGCAAGAAATTCACTAATCTTCTTAAGTGGACTTAAAAAAAAAAAAAACCCTTTTTATTACGGGAATTTTCACACATACTGGGAAATAAAGAGAATAATGAACCACCAAGTATCCACCACAAAGCTTCAGCAGTTTCAAAATTTTGATTAATTTTTAAAAAGGACTTTTAATTATAAAAAGGACTGTTAATTTTTAATTGCAAAATTGCTTTTTCATATTATATGTATTTACAAAACAGAATAAGCCTATAGTACCTATTTAGATTTGTTTTTCCCTTATAATTTTTTAAAAAGATTTTATTTATTTGAGAGAGAGAGAGAGAGCATGAGTGGGGGTAGGGGGGCCAGAGGCAGAGGGTGAGGGAGAAGCGAACTCCCTGCTGAGCAAGGGGACCAGACTGTACCCCAGAACCCCAGGATCATGACCTGAGCTGAAGGCAGATGTTTAACCAGCTAAGCCACCCAGGCGCCCCTAATTTACATTTCAAGCCCTCCCATCCAAACACCAGTTTTATTTTGCTGAAGTAATTTTTCTTTCCTGCAAAGAGACACTCCTCCATTTCTTTCAACTGAAAGAAACAGTTACCTCTTGTTTTCATTTGTACCTCATATTCTTGATGAAATTATCTGCTGAACTGTGAATAGTTTTGTATTCTTATTTTCCCAGAGACTTTATCCCTATAGTATTTATTATTTTTACTTCATTGCTCTTACATACTTTTTCTTTGTCAGAATAATTTAATTCTGTTCTACCCATGCTTTTAGTGCACTACACCCTAAATTATCTCACTGTTGGAAATCTGAAGCTTTTATGTCTGTCAGTGAACAGTTTCCTCTATACAGAATCCAAAATTGCCCTTGGTAGCCTGATCCAGAATTTTTTAAAAGTTTATTTTCTCCTGTTTGTCTACTGCAGCAGGTCATCAAATCCCATGTTAGTCTTCCCTTTTCTAAAAGCTCCAACTCCCTGATCCTTTCCTCATGGAAGCTTTTTTTCTACCTCCTCATTAATTGTAGACATTTCAGTGAATATTCAAGACAACTCAAAAATAAGTAAGGAAGTATATGTTAATGCCATGTCATGGTATTGGATGCCCTTCCGTTTTTTCCGATAAATAGAGATGGTAAAATTTTTACAGACCTTTCCAGGATCCCACTCTTGAGTTTTTGTCTGAAGCTGTAGAAGCTCATAAGTTAATTCCAGATTTTCTAATTCTGGTTTGGGAAATCCAGGTAGAACATTGTGTAACTGGAAACCAAACAGCTCCAACCAACTTCCAATGTCTGTGAGGCACAAAATATAAAAGAAAAAAATGATGAAGCCCATATTTTACAACCTTTGTGGAAAGCCTGAACGATACCTCTCCTGCCTTCTAAATGTTCAGCCAATGGAAAGTTAGGGATAAAATTCCCCCTTCTCTCACCAGCTCTAAAATGGGAAGCCTTTTGATTCATGGGCAATCACAGAGATAGGTTCAGTTTACAATACTGAAACTCTTAATATGGTAATGGTACTGAGGCCACACAGACCACAATATTAGATTTATCTGATGGAACATAATCCTGAATTTTTCCTTTATGAAATTATTCAGATATGCTTTTTAAAAAAAGGATTTTATTTATTCATTTACTTATTTATTTGAGAGAGAGTGAACACAAGCAGGCGGAGAGGGAGAGGAAGAAGGGGGAAGAAGACTCTCTGCTGAGCCAAGAGCCCCACACGGGCTCATTCCAAGGACCCCGAGGTCATGAACTGAGCTGAAGGTAGACGCTTAACCAACTGAGCCACCCAGGAGCCCCTCGTATAAGTTTTAAGAGTGAAATCTACAAACAGAAAGCTTAAAAAGAAAGAATAGTTGTCCTGGGATGCAAAAGCATCATGTTTTATGCCACTTGCATAGTTGTGCTCACTCTAGAAGACTAAGGAAGAGAGTGACTGCACAATAACTTGTGGGATAACTGGCGGGAAGAGGAAGTATATTTACGGACGCACTGAGATCATGTAATAAACACCATGGAGTTATTTCAAGTTTAGTGTAAAGTTCTATACCTGTGGTATACTTTGCAACATCTTGAATTTTGCCAACTGGGTAGTTATTTTCAAAGGAGTAGAGGTTGAATGGTTTAGGATGGAGGTTCAACTGTTTCCATATGTGATGATTAGGCGTTGTCCACCTGCCAGCAACAACATCATAATCTCTTTGCCCCAGGTGCACTAATTTAGTGAGCAAATCATAGAGTCCTCCATGAAAACCAATGATGACCTGAAAGTCAGGGTAAGTGTCATGATAGATATCTCCATAAGGTGTGTACAATATCTCTTTTATCACCTGACCTCGACTGCTGAACACAGCCAGTGGGGTGCCTGTATTATCACAAGCTACATAATATTCTTCACCACTGCTTAGCTCCATGGCAATAAGGTGACCTTGGAGATCATAATACAGGGATGTAATCTCTGAGCTCGTGTGGTTGTACAAATGAGTAACTCTTATGGGGTTGGCAAGGTCTGCATAAAAGAACTGAAGGTGCTGCCCTAGGCTGGACTTACTGGCGACACGTCGCCCAAGCCCATCATAGTAATACTGCACAGTCCAGCCAGAAGCCTTATTGTAGGCTTTCTGCAGCAGACCGTTAGAATTATATTCAAATATGTCATTTCCCCTCTGCCTCAGAAAGCCATCTTCATCCATTTTATACTGAATTTCTCCTAGTCTGGTGATACGGTCTCGGAGGTCATATCGGAGAGGAGTAAGACGAGCACTATTCCCATGGCTTAAGAGGTTGATGTTTCCATTCAGATCATAACTATAACGCCACTGGGTTTTGTCATTTACAGAAACAGTTTGAAGTTGCCCATCAGCATCATATTCATAGAAGTATCTTGTTATGTTGGCATCTACTCCCACTCTTATATCACATATTACCATACGCCCCATATTATCATATTGAATAGTCATCCAGTAGGCAATGGCCTTTAGGATTTCATATTGGACTTCAATGACTTGTCCGTTGGCACTGAAGATCTTAGTGTGCTTCATCACTGTAGTAGTTATGACCTGATTTAAATCGTAATTAATGACACTGAATTTTCCAAACTGCTCTGTTCTACCGGAAACATCAACATATCGATACAGATCTATGGGCAAAGGGGTTTCATTGATCACAGCTTGCATGCTGGTGACTCGGAAGTTGTTGTAGCTGTAGTCAAACCGAGCATTCACCAGCCCTTCTTCGCTGAATCTGAAGATCTGGCGTCCAATAAGAGGTCCTGAGGAATCAAAATAAAAGCAGTGAGAACAGAGCTAGATGCATAATGTTGAGCAATCAGAAAGATCTAGTGTCAGTGCCTTTAGTAGTGATGCTTCTACATTCAAAATTAGATATGAGAGATTGACTTCTGATACCTCATGCCTGGGCATATTATCTCATAGGTACATACTCTCATAGTTGTGGTCAGTAAGTATGAAAAAAGCACTGTATGCTGTAGTTATAGAATAATTTAATTATAGGAACTATGTAAGTAACAGCCCATCCAGTGCCTTGGGGTGAGGAAACTGATACTATCAACATGTTTTCTTGTTAAAAAAAAAAAAAAAAAAGTCCTGACTTTGAACATATTTTGCCATCCTCTGAGGCTTATAGAGGTTACATGGGGCTTGAGATCGTTTCAGGGAGGATCAACTCTTGCAGCTGCATCTCCGGGAAGATCTGGTAGTGATTTAGGAAGGAGCACACGGTTGGATGAGGTTCTTAGATCTCAACTTTTCTGAGAACCGAGACAGAGACAGAGAAATGCATGGTGGGTTTTTAAGGAATCGGCTTTCATTCAGTCTGTAATAGGTTTTCAATTTTCAATGGAAGATAATTTAACAACCAGAGTGAACATTTATGGGATTGGATGTGTATAGGTCAGTGCTTCTATTTCACACCATGGCCAGCAAAAATGTCATAAGAAAATACTGACCAATACAGTTGTACCCATTGCCACCCTTTCACAACACACCTGTTTGCCTATATCTGATTGTGCAAATGAAGCCATCGTGCATCAGGTGTATTGTCTTAATGACTCCAGAAGACTCTTCATATGTTAATGTGACCTGAGTGGTATCATAGAGAATCTCAGACAGCCTTGCTTGCTTGGTGTATTTGTATAAAACTCTGCGCCCTGTTCCCAGATGCAGGGTCTGTAGCAGTCGGCCATCTCGACTATAGTCTTGGATAAACGAAGTGCTACTGTCTGGCGGGGTGTAGATGTTTCGGTAGTAGCCCACTGAAAGCATGGTTTGCAGGCTGTGGCGGACCATACTCGGCATGGTGACTGAGAGCAGACAATCCGACTGGTCGTACTCAAAGATGTAGCGCCGCTGGCTATGCAACAGAAGCATCACAGACTGAAACGAGACAAAGGCAAAGTGGCTTAACATGTACCACTGAAGCTGAGGCAATTAAAGGAGATTAAAGAAACACATTCATCCACTCAGCACAGATTTATCGAGCACTTGCTATGTGCCAGGCACTGAGGTGGACCCTAGTAGATATAGTAGTGGGCAGTCATGAGGTCTATCCTCATAGAGCTTACAGTGTAATGGAGGAGAAAGACAAGCAACCAAGCAATTTTGTATATAAAATATTACAATTATTCCTTTGCAATTCACGTTTTATTTTTTGAGTATGGTTGACATTTTTTCTTAAGATTTTATCCATTGATTTGAGAGAGAGAGAGAGCACGAGAAGGGGGAGGGTCGGAGGAAGAAGCAGACTCCCCGCCGAGCAGGGAGCCCCATGTGGGACTCGATCCGGGGACTCCCAAGACCACAACCCGAGCCTAAGGCAGTTGCCCAACCAATTGAGCCATCCAGGCGCCCCGAGTATAGTTGACATTTTTGAAAAAGATTTTATTTTTAAGTAATCTCCACACCTAATGTGGGGCTCGAATTTATAACCCCAAGATCGAGAGTCTCACATTCTATCAACTGAGCCAGTCAGGAGGCCCTGTAGTTGACATTTAAAAAAAAATTGAGTATAGTTGACGAGCAATTCATGTTTAGAACTATATTAGGGGACCATGCCATTAAAAAGTGAAGAATTCTCTGGATATGCAATCCCTTTCCTCCCAACTGATCTGTATTTCACAAATAGTTATTTGTTGAGGTTAAATGCCTCGTGTGTGATTAGGTATTTCACTGATACTGGTTTACCTTATTTAACTTTAAATACAAACATAAAAGGAGCACTATTTTACAGAGAACTTAATCCTATTTCTAATTGAAAAGCATTTAGATCTCATCTTTTAATAAAAATTAAAAATGTTCACCATAAAGACTCTGATAAAACTCTCTAAGGAAGCTTTACCCCTCCCTTCTTGAGAATTACCTTATCAAGCAAAAGGGTTCATTTGAGCTTTATTTTCTGAAGTTTGTATTGTGAAAACAATAGGTATCTTTTCATTTTCTAAACATAAATTACATAAATATTTATGACTATAAATTACAGAAGCATATATAATGTACGCTTCCCTCTTCTAAATATTTGAAATTATATTCTAGTATTAAATCTATTTCTTGGAACTGCATATCCTCCCTGCCTTCTGAGAATTATTGATTTTGAATCATATGTCAGTACCGTGAAGTCAAAGTCCACAGTTATTCGCTCATTTGTTCCTGCTTTCTGTTTTTTCCCACCAAGTACTCTGCCTTGAGGGTACAAAGCTGCGTGCCACAAGCCAGTCACCTCATCACCTGGGGACAACCTGCAGCTCCGAAAACCCCCCAATGACCAGAAGCAGGAGACTTGGCATGAGGACATGAAGGGAGAGCCACCTCCTTGACCAAGGCGGAACCAACAGAACCTGGAGGGAGCTGGTGAAAAATGCCTTTGCATTAGCTCTCTGCTCAAAGTCAGACTTCTCAGCTCCTTTCCAGTCTCTTCTGTCAGTTTGCCATGAACAAATGACATCTGTCACCTGTGATGCGGGCCAGGACAATCACCATATGGCTCCCACACATTATCTAGTACCAGCCTGCCCGGGCCATGCCTTTTCCAGTCGCTGTGCGTGCCTTGCCAAACATTTATAGCACATTGCCATTGTGTTCTCTCCCCTGTCTCATCCATCGCTCAGCAGTGAACCACTGCCGGACCCTGTCCTAGGTGCTGCTCATGCTGTGCAGTCTCAAAAGCTCCCTGCCCTGTTTTAAAGCTTTCTGCCAATGGCAGGCATGTGGATGACGTGATTAGAAATCTCGTGAATGTAACTGTTGTGTTGCCAGAATGCCATTTAGCTCTCACTTGGCTGCTTTTTCGCTTTGGGTGGGCATTATTATCAGTTTGTTCAAAAACAATGCTTATGGGTCCATCCAGAGCTCACCGTGTGGCTACAGCAGGAAAAAAAGGGCATTTCTTCTGAGTCTAAACAATAGAGTGGGAGACTTTGTATTTTTTTCATGCGTTGTGAGATCGTGAAAGACATTGTAAAGAAGAAAAAAAGAGCAAGCATGTATATTCATTTGAACAAGAATAGAAATGAGCGATGGTAGAAATTTGAGAAGTTAAAGCACCCGAATAACCACCAGATGGCAGTGTGGGGCCACCTGGAAGCTCAAGGCAACTGGCATTGTATCCCTTAGGTAGCCTTTGAAAATTTCAGCCCCTAAGAGGCAATTTTGTGTAAATGTATCAGACAAAACATCTTATTAAATGATTATAAAATATCTTTAAGTGCATCTTAAAAATGAAGTCCTTAGGAACGATTTTAGGAAACCGGAAGATTTACATTTACCGTTAATACAAAATTTTAGCTCCACAAGTCTTCAAAATATAATTAACTCAGAGAAGTCTCATAAATCAAGATAGAGAATTAATGACCACATAGAGAAAATTTAAGAAACAATAATTGATTTTTTTAATAGAGAAGAGATCATTTAAGCAACCACAGCTATTACCCAAATAATTATTTTTCTCCTAATGGCTGCAGACCATTGTGCATGAAAATGATACACATAACTTGCACTGCTCTAGAGGAAGTCACACGATCTCTACAAAATTTCTGTACATTAAGGTGAAATATTTGCCGTTGCTTTTAAATATATCATGGTATAGGGATGGCAAGCAAATTTACAGAGGTATTTTGAGGCATAAAATGAGGTATACATTTTCAAGCTTGAGAATTCTTACTTTAAAATATACTACAAAAGCCTGTCTCTTTGTCTTTGCTCTGCCCCAGACATAGTGAAAGAATGTGCCAGCAAAGACCATGTTAAAGAGAGGACTGAAAAGAGCACAGGAAGATACAGAACCTCACCACCTCACTGCAAAAGTTACGTGTACATTGGATTTTGGTAAATTCAATATTCCTTCCCTTTTTATTTTCTAGAATCACAATTTCAAAAATGCCTTAATTTTCTTCTTTTTTCCTTCCTTCATTTCCCTTCCTCCTTTCCTTCCTTCTGTTCTTTCTTATTTTAATATTCCTTTAAGTAGCAGTAAGTAAGTAGCATTTGTTAGCGACTGGAAAAATAAATGCTATAATGCATTACGTAAATGGAAAAAACTAACTTATTTTATGATTAGATGTTCTGGGTGCTTTATATTCAGTTATTTCATTTAATCCTCATAACTATTCAGTGGATTAGTTATTATTCTGGTAATTATAACGTTAATAAAATCAATCTCATGACAGGGGCTCCTGGGTGGCTCAGTGGGTTAAAGCCTCTGCCTTCGGCTCCCGTCGTGGTCCTGGGGTTGAGCCCCACATCAGGCTTTCTGCTCAGCAGGGAGGCTGCTTCCCCCCCACTCTCTCTGCCTGCCTCTCTGCCGACTTGTGATCTCTGTCTGTCAAATAAATAAATAAAATCTTAAAAAAAATCAATCTCATGATAAATGATTTTTGGAAAGTAAAGAACCATTCCATAGTTGTTTATTTTGCAGGTTCTGAGTTTTGCATAATATGATTGTTTAAGTCAAGGGCTATCCATTTTTTTTTTAAATGTAGGCTCCACGCCCACCCAGCAACCAGTCCAAAACCAAGCTTGAACTCCCCACCCTGAGATCAAGACCTGAGCTGAGATCAAGATTTGGACGCTTAACTGACTGAGCCACCCAGGAGCCCTGGGGCTACCTTTTCATTAGAGAACAAATTAAATGTGAACTCAAGAAAGGGACAAAAGTCAACTAAAAGGCACAAGTGTTTCAGTTTGTCTCACTGGCCAGTAAAGTATTCTTTGGAAGGCACTAGGGCTCCTCTTGATAGATGATACATCAGTCACGTCTTATTTCTGTCCACTGCAGACACCAGCAGTCTCACAGTTTTATTTGTTTTTAAAGAGATTGCCAACTCAGTTTCTGGAGCAAAGCGAACTTACCTGGAGTTTCCTTCACATGATTCTTTGCTCAGGAAAGTTTGTTGAAATAGTTAATTCAGAAAAGAGAAAAAATAAAATTTCTTCGTCGGTGTCGAAGAGGCTGTATGAAGAGCTATACGTTTTTAATAGGCTCTTTCGCTATTGTATGGGCAGCCTAAAGGTAAAGTCTTAGAGACTCAGATGCTACTGTCTACAGGCAGACAGAGCTCAGTGGCCAAACCATGATCCTAATGAAGTTATGAGTTCAAACCCATGCACATTCCTAGGGAGTGTTGGCTACTCCACTAGCCACCATCTATGACCTGTGGAAGGGTTAGTGCCAACCCATCCTCATTCCTCGAAAAACAAATCAGCCTAGAATCTAATAATCAGTGGTATCTTTTTTTTGGATTCAGGGAACTTTGTGCCAGGTTTAGTCCTTTGTGGACATAAGCCATAGGATTTTTTCAGATAATTCTTATTATCAAAATTCAAGAGGAAAGACCCACTCTGTAAGATTCAGATGTTCCCAGTGTAGAGTATAGGTGATAAATTTGATTTATTTCTTCAGCAGACAAGGGGTGGATAGAACAAAGAACTCTCTTCTTTACCCAGGTTCCCAAGCGAAATTCTGCTTTATCTCCTAGGCATTTCCAACTTGGCAAGTTCCCCAGCAACTGCCTCTGGGAAGTTGTATTATAGTTTTATAATGACAGACAACCACTGGCACACTTCCTCCCCCCCAAAAAAAAAAAAACTTTGGGGAGTGTGTCAAAAAGGCCTGACATTATTGGGTACAAATAGTGAAATTCTGTCATGGGAGCTATAAGCTCCTATGACTTCTATAAGAACTTCTAGGGGTTAATGTGCACTGATTACCCTTGAATCCTCAAGGGAAAGCATTTTTTCAGTTTTCCCAAGAATTAACTCAGGACTGGTGAATTCAGTTGAATGGACAGATTTGGGAAATAAGAGATGCCATCTTAGGACATCAGAAATTGAGATGGTAGATGGACATCATTCTCTCTTATTGTTCTCTGCTACTGATTTTGCCCTGTGGGGGCTGTTTGACAAATGGTTCCAGGGATGGGATTAAAATCCTTGTCTATTTCCACCAGACAGGAGCCCACAGGCTCCCATTACGGGTGCTGTTGGAGACTCACTGTACACACAGAGGACTATTACCAATGAAGCCCCACTGCCTTCATTTGCTCAGACTGATTACTTGTGAAGATTAGTCCTCAAATGTATACTTACTAAAACTTCACTGATTATCCCAACAAAATTAGAATTTCGTATCCTCTAAGAGGCTCTTCTCCAGAGCTGAGATACATTAACACACAATTTTATAATTTTGTACCTATTTTACCTCAGTATGAGCTTTCATAATAATAAGGATACCTTTTCAAAAGCATGAACAAATACGCTCAAATGAGGAGAAAGCTAAGCCATTATCCTGACTTCAGTTTCCAAGAGTACCTGGCAGAGTGTGGGGTTGGGGGACGTTTTTAACAGAAAAGCTGTTTATCCTTATAGGTACATTTTGTTGTTGTTTTTACTTCTACAGAGCAGAACAGCCAGAATAGACTCCTGTAGGTCTCTTCACCATGATTGGTAATTTAGGGCCATTTTCAATATTCTTATTCAGAAACTCAAAACTAGTTTATTTTCCCGACATACTAACCTTTTCTAAGTAGGTATAGCTCCAAATTTTGCCATCAGCCCAAGTTCTCGAAATTATTTTTCCACTCTGGTCATATTCCATTTTTTCATTCCACGTCCCTCTTTGAATAAACGTCACCAATCCCGAAGGTGAATATGTGATGTTCACTTCATTATATCTGCTTACAGGAGACCACAGAATAGGTCGTCCAGTCTGGTCATAAAGAATTCGAAGGGTGAATTTCCGGTGGTCATCATAGATCTTTCCCGTGCGAGTTATATGATCAAAATCTATGGAGAGCAGGTTTCGATTATGGGCCTACAAAACAGATACGAGACACATTTTTAGCGTTGTTTTGTTTCCTCTCATCAAGTGCATTCACAATCCTGAAGTCGGCCACTTAAATCCACCTGGAGCTAAAGACAAAAGATGTTGGGGGTGGGGAGGAGGGAAGTCCAGTTAAGGCAGGTTTTTCAGGCAGAGCACAGTAAAGCAGGTACGCTTTTATGCAGATTTAGGTCCTCGCCTTTTCCACTGATAGGAGTTTCCAGAGACTTACAGCCATCCTCCCTTTTCTGGTGCCGAGAGGAAGACACGCTTGCAAATGGAGCTCTCCCTTACAAACATAGACGCCTCTTACACAAGGGTAAACTTCTACTCAGTTTTCAGAGCTTCTGTGTCTGCTGTTTCTTAAAATCAGCCCAGGGGTGCCTGCGTGGCTCAGTCGGCTAAGAGGCTCACTTTTGGCTTTGACTCAGGTCATGATCTTGCGTTCATGATCTGGAGCTGGTGGGATCAAGCTCCTAGTGGAGCTCCAGACCCCGAGCGTAGAGCTTGGTGGGGGTTCTCCCTCCACCTCTGTCCCACCACCCTGGGACTGCACATGCACGCAAATGTGCATGCACTCTCAGGAAAAAAAAATCAGCCTACAATAATTTTTATGCCCAAAAGGCATATTTTAGGGTGGCAATTTCTGTTCTCCTTCAAACAAAAAACCAGAGACTTTGAAATGGGTCAACAGCAGTGACCTGGGAGTCAGGAGCCATTTCATTAGCTCCTGTCTGTGCAACAGTCATTTCTTTTATCCGGGGCTTAGTTTTCTTAACTGTGAAATGGGAGTGATATTATCACCTCATACCACAGAGTTGTGCTAAGAATTAAATAAGATTACATATACAGGTACCTGGTGAAATGTAAAAATAATACTGGTAATTGTTATTTTAAAAATATGATGATTACTTTCCTCATTTGGGTTAGGCTTTTCAGTGGGTCCATGTGTCAGATTCCAAGGTCATTATAGTTTGGGGTACTAGATCTGTATCTGTAGAAATTGTCAACAGGATCCGGAACAGAATGTTAAATATTTGGCTAATGAGGAAGGGAGAAAAAAACCAACATTAGGCGTTGACTACATTAATCATAATTGAACTAAACTGATTCACTCGCTACTCAGCTAAACTTTATGTTTATTTTTCATTTTTGTGGTCAAGGATCCTTTTATTTTATTTTATTTTATTTTATTTTTTTTAAAGATTTTTTTATTTATTTATTTGACAGAGAGAGATCACAAGTAGACAGAGAGGCAGGCAGAGAGAGAGAGAGAGAGAGGGAAGCAGGCTCCCCGCTGAGCAGAGAGCCCGACGCGGGCCTCGATCCCAGGACCCTGAGATCATGACCTGAGCCGAAGGCAGCGGCCCAACCCACTGAGCCACCCAGGCGCCCTCAAGGATCCTTTTATTTTATTTTTTAAAAAAGATTTATTTATTTATTTAACAGAGAGATCATAAGTAGGCAGAGAGGCAGGCAGAGAGAGAGGAAGAGAGCCCGATGCGGGGCTTGATCCCAGGACCCTGGGATCATGACCTGAGCCAAAGGCAGGGGCTTAACCCACTAAGCCACCCAGGCGCCCCTCAAGGGTCCTTTTAAATATCTTAAAGGTACATACTGTGTCCCCAGAAAAATGCACGTAAACACATACATGTACACTATAAATAAAATCTCCAGGGGGCTCTGAAACCCAATCGTGAAACCTCTAGGGGTCTCAAGAGTTCAATTTTAAAATCTTGGTACAAAAACAGCTTTTTAAAAATTTTTTATTGAAAAATTTTTATTTTTTAAACTGAGATAAAATTGACATATAACATTATATTAGTTTCAGGTGTACAACATAAAGATTCAATATTTGTATATATTGTGAAATGATAACCACAGTAAGTCTCGTTAACATCCATCACCACACATGTTACAATTTGTTTTCTTGTGATGAGAACTTTTTTTTTTAACTTGTGATGAGAACTACTCTCTCAGTGGCACCTGGGTGGCTCAGTTGGTTAAGTGTCTGCCTTCAGCTCAGGTCGTGATCCTGGAGTCCCATGTCCGGCTCTCTGCACGGAGTCTGCTTCTCCCTCTGCCCTTCATCCTTCTAATACTCTATCTCTCAAATAAATAAATAAAATCTTAAAAAATACCTACTCTCTCAGTAACTTTCAAAAATATGATATAGCATTAACTATAGTCACCATGCTGCCCATTATATCCCCAGGGCTTCTGAATAATCTTTTTTTTTTTTTTTTTAAGATTTCATTTATTTACTTGCCAGAGAGAGAGTACAGGACAGAGTGAGAGGGAGAGAGTACAAGCAGGGGGAGCAGCAGGCAGAGGGAGAACCAGACTCCCTGCTGAGCAAGGAGCCCAACATGGGACTCCATCCCAGCACCCTGGGATCATGACCTGAGCTGAAGGCATTAACCGACCAAGCTACCCAGGTGTCCCCCACAGGACTTCTTTATTTCATAACTGAAAGTTTACACTTTTGACCACCATCACCTATTTCCCTCATTGCCCCCCACCCCCTGCTCCACAAACACCAACCTATTCTCTGTACCTGAATTCAGTTTTTTTTTTAATGATTCCACATATAAGATCCAGACAGAATTTTTTATCTTAGTAGCCAGACAACTGTGAATGGGAGCAGGATATGCCGCCCATAACATGCCACTTTGGCATGTGTATTATTGTGAGCTGAGGTTGGTCAAGACCCAGCAGCCTCAAGAAAACCTTTTACCTCTTCCTTAAGCACCTAAAAGAATTTAGATAGGGGGCCTGGGTCAGGAAGAGAGCTATTAGCTGAGATTTCTTTGTATCTGAATGACCTATCTGTATGGCAGAACAAACATCTAATTACCAAACATCTGCTCTTATTCTTGTCCTGTGAATTACCCTCCTCCCCTTTGAAGCCCCAGGCCCCTCTCCCATTCCTTAGTTCAGGATGGTATATAAGCCTCATATTGCCTTGACTGTCTTTGAGCCTCTTGTGTTTTTGTGGAGCCTTCATAAGTACAAAAGTAAATTTGTTTTTCTCTTATTAATCTGTCTCACGTAAATTTTATTAGACCAACCAAAGAACCTAGAAAGGAAGATGGGAAAAGTTTTCCACTCCTACAACTGCAAAGCCCACATTCTCATTTCAAAGTCCAGTCTTCCCTTGCTCACTGTGGTTTTCAGAATAGTTTCTTCAAACACCACTCTCCATCATAAAAGTGATGTTTTCTCATCGCAGAAAAATTGGAAAATAAAGGAATATAAAAAGAAAATAATTACCTGTAATCTCACTCTCCAATGTTAATCACTGTTAATACTTGGCTGCATTCCATTCATCTCTCTTTTATGCACAATCTGTTCATACATTCCAAAAATACGAGGACTGTACTTAAAACTTCTATGTCCTCCTGTTTAGCTAATGTTTTATCTTGAACATTCCTTTTATTATTAAATATGCTTAAAATGTGGATTTTAATGGTTGCATAGTATCTTCTTATATGATAATTATTTATTCTTTCTCCTATTGTTGGAAGTTAGAGTTTTTATTTTCCTTTTTTTTATATTTCATATTTTGTTGAGCATATTTGTAAATAAATATTTCCTTAATAGAGAACTCAAGAAGTGAAATTACCGGGTGAAGTGATAAGAACATATCAAAGGCTCCTGATTCAACATGAGTCATTAGTTTATAG
Source organism: Lutra lutra (assembly GCF_902655055.1). Taxonomy (NCBI): domain Eukaryota; kingdom Metazoa; phylum Chordata; class Mammalia; order Carnivora; family Mustelidae; genus Lutra; species Lutra lutra. Next base: position 23,963,883 of record NC_062296.1, on the reverse strand, counting down.
TGCACGAAGCTTCTACAAATTTATACTCCCCTTAACTAGTGGGTGGAGGGAAATCCATCTAATTCCATCTTTACCAGCATCAAGTAAGTATTAGCATTGTTAGTAAACTTTTCTCAATATGAGAGTGGGAAAATGGTATGCTACTGTGGTTTAAATTTGCATTTGTTTGATAACTAGTGAGGTTGAACCTTTTTTTTTTTTGTAATGCAGTGGTTTTTTTAAAAAAAGATTTTATTTATTTGACGAGAGAGAGATGGCAATAGGCAGAGAGGCAGGCAGAGAGGGAGAAGCAGGCTCCCCGCTGAGCAGAGAGCCCGATGCTGGGCTGGATCCCAGGACCTCGAAATCACGACCTGAGTCAAAGGCAGAGGCTTAACCCACTGAGCCACCCAGGCACCCAAGGATGAACTTTTTTTAATGTCTATTGGTGACATGTATGTCTCCTATGAAATGTCTGCTCATGTTTTATTCATTTTTCTACTAGGGTATGGCACTTTGCTTTAAAAAAAAATCTCTTTGGCTCAGTTTCTTCATTAGCTAGCTAATAATATTTGCCCTTAATTTTGAGCTTCTGCAAAAAAAAAAATGATGTATCAAATGTTCCACACCATGAATTCTATGCAGTAGACTACAGATTAGATACTTAAATTATTTGAAAGGAAATGCTGTTAGTCTCAGGGGTAGGTTTAATTCAGGGAATAGAGACATACACAGATTGGGAATCATGATTCTTTAAACCATCTGTAGCCAATGTGTGCAGTGTTGTAGTGCGTAAAGATATAGTAACCTGCTGTTATTACCTAAAAAGCAGTAGTGAAGCACATATTTTCTGTCTTTTGATACGCAGGGCTTGGAAACCTATACGTAACCAGGTGCTCTTTATTCAACTACCTTTCCTGTGGTTTTATAGCCACATATCTCCAACTGTAATAACGCTCATTTACAACAGCTGTAAAATATCCATGTACTCCCAGAGACGGTTGTAACTGTTACAATTTATGTTATAATGATAGTTAAAGAGCCAAAGTAACAAGTGATTTCCAGTTCAACTAAATCTGTGGTTTTATTTGTCTGATAGATTAAGTTTACTACTCGAGAACACATTTCTTAATAAAGTCATTATAGTTACACAAGCAGGGATCACTGTTAAGTGGTACAAAGCGAGCAGAGGACGACAGCCTAATGTTCTCTCTCTGCTTGTCAGTTTGTCGGCAACCATGCTTCTCTTTTTCCGAATAATGTACTCTGAAATTCAGATATTGCTGAAAAATGTTTTCAAAGGTTTGTAAGGTGTGATATTGTGATTTATAAGGGCTATGTATTTGGTCTTGGACCCTGTTCTGGCACAGAGCTCCCAAAACCCTTGGAACCTCCTGTGATAAGATAGATCAAGCTGCCTTTTGTTATGTTAATGAGGCAACCTTTGGAGGGCCCTCAAGTAACCAAAGAATGGGGCCTGGTTGCCAGGGAAACCGACCACATGATTAGAGCTTAGAACTTTCAGTACCTCCCTCCAAACCTCTGGAGAAGGGCGGAGTGGCTGGAGGTTGAATCAATTGCCAATGGTCAAAGATTTAATCGATCATTCCTAAGTAATGAAAAACCCAAAGGACAAGCTGGAGAGCTTCGGGGTTGGTGAACAAGTGGAGATGCTGGGAGAGTGGCGCATCCTGAGAGCATGGAAGCTCCACACATTTTCCCCATACCCGGCCTTCTACATCACTTGCATCCGGTTCTTCTTGAGTTATATCCTTTCGTAATAAATTGGTAATCCTGTAGACAAAATATTCCTCAGTTCTGCGAGCTGCTCTAGCAAATTAATCAAACCCAACAAAAGGGTTGTGGGAAGCTCTGATTTATAGCCAGTCCATCAGGCACTGGTATCGACTTGGACTTGGTGACTGGCATCTGAAGTAGTGGGCAGGAGGCAGTTTTGTAGGACTGAGCCCTTAACCCACAGAATCGGATGCTGTTTCTTGGTAAATAGTGCCAGAATTGAACTGAATTGCAGGACAGCCAGCTGGTGTCCCAAGGATTGCTTTTTGGTGTGGGAAACTCCACCTCCCACATTGGCATCAGGTCAAGGAACCCAAAAGAGAAGTTACTATAAAATTCGGCTAAGAGCTGAAAGGCAGTGAAGGAGTAAAAGATGCACGAGTGTCCCCCTTAATCTCCTGTGGAAACTACGTGTGAGAAGGCTGGGAAGGAGTATGCTTGTACAGGTGGGCTCTCCCATCCTCATCCTTTAGTGTTTATGTGCTCCAGCCATTATGGCAGGAATCCAAATTTAAGCTGATTGCCTGTGATTGTTGGGGTCATAAGCAAGGTTGGGAAAGCTTCACATTCATACAAACACTAGTTTGCTTGAAAGACAATAATCTCCTTTGACCTAAGTGTGGGCCATCCATCTTTATTTCCACTTGCATGGGAGCAGAATTTGCGACCCCCAAATATGCTTCTTTGACATAAGAATTATCTTAGGCTGATTATTTTTAAGAAACAGCCACAGGAGAAGCTCTTGAAAAACTGTGAAGTTACCCATTTGCATTTATAAGGGACTTTCCATTTGTAAGGGTGTCTCTCTGTACCAGAAAGTGGGGAATCACTAAATCTGTAGAAACTTTTAGCAACCAGGAGGTGAGGATTTAAAACAGCACAACAACTGCATCTTTGTTTATTGTCACTTTCCTGGTAACTTCCTGTAACTGACTCCCCATCTCCAACATCTTTTGTCTTTAACTGGAGATGTTACTTAAGGTGTTGGCTTTAGCTATTTGGGGATCTACTCAGTTTTCCTGGGTCTCTCGTGTACATACGAGGTATACATGTTGTTAAACTTATGCTGTTTTTCTCCTCTTAATCTGTTTTATGTCGGTTTAATTATTACACCAGCCAAAGAACTTAGAAGGGTAGAAGGAAACTGTTTTTTGCCCCCAAAACACTCTTCCTCCAAACAGTCTACACCAGTTCTTGTGCTGGAAAGGAGGGGCTATAGAAAGGAGTGAAATTTGGTAATAGCCCCAAGTTAAAAGGGGTCTCTTCGGACAGGTTGCACATTGAACGACACCTCTGAGTTTGGCAACTGATGATCCATACGTATGTTGCGATCAGAAAGCTGAACTTGTTAAAAATTTTTCACGGGGGAGGAAGTATCTATGCTTTAATTCATCCTTTGGTTTCCCTTCTTTTTTTTTTTTTTTCAGCTTTGCTAAGGAGAAGTAAGGAGAAAGGTTTGCTTTTTGATCATACTTGAACCAGAGAAGAAAGAGGGAAGCAAGTGCCCTAAGGAGCCACAGGTTGTGTTTCTAGCAGAAATCAAAGTGCTCTGAAAGGGTAGGTATGGGCAGAATCTCCAAAGAAAAGTGTCCTTTGTCTCCACTCAGAGCCTTTCTCTCTCCTTCCTAGGAATTTGTATTTTAATTGCTTAAGAGAAAGTCCTTTCAACCCTTCCAATTCAATACTCATTCAATTAGTAGGATAAAATTATATTAAGTTGCTTGCAGATATTTGGCTGTTTTTGGCCTACAAAAAGGGCAATTTGCTATGGTTTAACTGAATATATTTATATATCTTATTATTATATTATATAAATATATAATTATATCTATAAAAACACATACACAAAATGTGTTGAACTCTAAGTAAAGTATGAGTATGGCAGTTGATTTCTTTTTTTTAAAGATTTATTTATTTATTTTAGACACAGAAAGAGTGCTTGAGCATGAGCCTGGTGGGGGTGCAGAGAGAGAAAAAAATCCTCAAGCAGACTCCCTGCTGAGCATAGAGGCTGACTCAGGGCTCCATCTCAGGACCCTGAGATGATGACCTGAGCCAAAATCAAGAGCTGGCCACCTAACTGACTGAGCCATCCAGGTGCCCCATGATTTCTTTTACAAAGAAGAGAAAGCTGAATTTTCAAGGATGCTATCTAGCATTTCAGCTCACAGTGCAACTGAATTAACCTGTTAACTTTTGCTGAAGAAGTCAGAAGGTAAGTGAGTTGGGCCAAATAATTACATCACAGTTTGGGAGATGTACTGTATTTAATTTCCATGAATTTATGAGAATGGATAGAAAAGTACCAGTTGATTTTAAATTAGTACATGCTACTCTACACTCAATGGTTTTAAGGTAATTAGTACTTGATTTTTAGAAATCAATCAGTACGATGCTACAGGTTTTATTTTTTATTGATAATTATTAGGTTGACAAAACCGAACTTAGGCTTCCTTTATTTCACAGATTTGCCAATAAATGAACAGGGTGTGTATTTCATGTTAACATCAACTGCTACTACCCCATAGGGAATTTCCTTCTACCTCTTTTTTCTTTTTTACTGCCAAGACATTCTCCTTACCTTGTCAGCCCACAAAAATCTTACTGCCCGTAGGGATTTTGGGACATGGGCTATTGAGTTGACCTGACTGGGTTCAAATTCTGCTATCACCACATACTAGCTGTGTGTGACCTCTCTGTGCCTCCTCCTTCCTTCCTTCCTTCCTTCCTTCCTTCTTTCCTTCCATTCTTTCTCCCTTCCTTTCTTCCTCCCTCCCTCCCTCCCTTCCTTCCTTCCTTCCTTCCTATATCTTTCTTTCTTTGTTTCTTTCTTTCTTTCTTGAGAGGAGGTTGCAGAGGGAGAGGGAGAGAGAGAATCTTAAGCAGGCTTCATGCCTAGAGCTGAGTCCAGTGTGGGGCTTGACATGGGCTCAATCTCACAACCCTGAGATCATGACCTGAGCTGAAACCAAGCTTTGGATGCTTAACCGACTGAGCCACCCAGGTGCCCTGTCTCTATGCCTCTCTCTTAATCTTTAAAATGAGAATGATAACAATAGAAGCCACCCGATAAAGTGTTAGGAGTACTAAATGAGTTCACATATGGCATTATGCATAGTAAGAGCTCAGTGAATGTTAGCTGCTCTAATCATGATCAGTTGTGAAAATGCTACTAATGATAGAGATTGCACAGCCCACGTCCCTCATTTCATAGATGGGAAAAGTGGTGCAAGATTATAGGTTCTTCCTCAAAATCTTGTTCATTCTACTCACCTGACTTCTGCCATATCATTTACCTGGGATGCTTTTTGCATGATATTAATTTGCTCTTGTTGAAATACTTTCCTGTTGGTGAATTCGTTTGTGTAACCGTAACAACAGACACTTGAAATTTTTTATACCACATCATTAATGTTTATATGCATGTGGAATAATATGTGAAATAATACTTCCTTTCTAGCTATCTTAGTGGAGTTGACTCAAGATTAATAGAGTAGCTTCTATGATTCCAAGAATCTCCTGACCCCAAAAACCAACTCTGCACAGTTGCCCGGTGACTCCTTAGGGGTAGACCCACTGTTACTTGGGGCTGAGAACCACAGATATATTTTTTAAATAGATTCATCTATCTGTAAGCAGCCTCCTTATCTAAATTTTCACAAAATAAATCCCTCCAGCCAAACCTGGGGAGAAAGAAGTTAAAATAGCGTGAAGCAGATGTGAACTCCAACTCCCAGCAGCCTGCAGCTGAGTGCCCTGTCAGCAAAGGCATTTTCTGAGAATGGACGGAGATGCTGGAACCCTTTTGGCTGCCTCCCAAATTCCCCATCATTTGTCAGCCTGGGACTCTGTGTTGTATCTGGGCTTGTTTGCCCTTTCAGAGCTCAGATCACGTATAAACATGTTGCGCTGAAAAACCAATCTACCCCATTCTCAGTTATCTTTGAGTAGAGAGGGGACAAAAATCAATTGTGAGGTTTTAGATTAGTCTTTGCTTCATTTTGCTTGTAAACACATAATCATCTTACTTGATTTTATGACTTTGGTTTGAAGTGCTAAGCTTCCCGGATTTTTTTTTTCCTTTTCATAAAGGAGGCTGCAGGGCAAGGGTTTTGCTGTAACCTCACATCTCAGTCTGTGAAATCTTGTGAAAAACTCTGGGATCCAGTGCTGGGTTATGTCTCCTAGAATGGTTTTATTATCCGTGGAAGTGGCAAGGTGCAAACTGGGTGAAGTTCCTAAACTGGTTTGCTGTGGGTGAATGTCCAATTCTTTCCCAATGGCTTCCTCTGTGATCTAATCTCTAATTTTGCCATTGTCTGGGGAAATGCATTTATGGGGACAGGCTGATGCAGCAGACACAGATACATGGAATGGATGTAAAAGTACTTTGCAAGGAAGATGATTCAGACACACCTCAGGTTGGGGCGAAATGGATTTTTAAAATAAAGGAAATCTCAGGATGTTAGTGTGATTTATTTCACTTAATGGAGCTGGTGAAGGACGGCCCAGAGGTAACAAATCCCTTGCCTGCCCAGGCTGAGCAGAATATCATGTTTTTCAGCAGTCTGCCTTGCTCACCTTGAAGGGGACCCTGACTTTGTGTGCAAAACCCTCACCAGTCATCGGAGAAGAGTAACGCTTGTTGCTTGATCTCCAAGAGAAGTCTATCCTTCTCTGCGTTTTCTTTGAGCTAGAAGGTCTAGGGTCGATGTGATAGGTAGCTTTTTGGAATGCCCATCATCTTACCCAATGGGCCTTTAAATGAATCTGTCATTTTGTGCCTGAACAATTAGTGTTTTATGACCTGATGCTCAAGCACATTTAAAAACCCCAATCACACCTTTGTTTGGTTTTTCAAAGAGGAGTCCTATTTCCTATGGTACAGCAGGGGTTTCTATGTTGTGGGACTCTCTGGACCTGGGATTCTGTCTCAAGAGCCCTGGTACCCCTACCTGCTCTTGCTCTGGAATGGCTGCTCCACCAGGAGAAATAAATGATTCAGTCCGAGGCCTTGAGGTACTTGAGGGCATCGGAGAGGCTTATTCTTTACATGTATGCTTACAAATGGGTCCCTGTCTATCTGGCCCAGGAAGAGAGAACGTTACATCTCGTAACGCTATCTGCTTGCCCCTTGAAAAGCTACCAGAAATGAAGGGGCACCGTCTCTGCAATGGTAAACTCAGCGGGGAAAGAGGATTTTGCCTTGTCAAAACCAGGTTCACACCTACGTCAGGGGAGCATAGCCCTCCATTAAATCGGACTTGCCTAATCTGGGGAAACTGAGGAAACTGAGGTAAACAAAGTGCATAAGGATGGGGAGAGAATGTAAAAATCAGCCAGTTAAACAGCTTCCCTTCTCTGGCCTCTTCCCCACTTACTCTGCCTGGAGGCCAGCCAGTTGTCATGTTCCACCCACACTTGCCAGTACATTAGAGTCGATTATTTGTCTCTTTTTGTCAGCATTGAAATGAGGAGTCAGGCCTTGCCAAGGTGGCTCCACTGAGTGGGGCAATGATTTATAGATTAATTATTTTAAGGAACAAGGCAGCACAGCATCATGTAGTGGAAAGAGTGCTGCGCTCCGTGAAGACCTGCATTTGAGGGCTGACTCTGATCCTTAATAGCTGTTTGACTTTGGGCAAATCACTTAACCTCTCTGGGCCTTAGTCTCCTTATCTGTAAGTTGGGAATAACAAAAATTGATGGTTGTGGTGATCAAATAAAATCCTGGCTGTGAAAGCATTTTGTTAACTCTAAGGCACTAAACATGTCGAGGATTGCTGTTAGGTTTCTAGGGACATGCATGGTAACACCACTCAGCTGAGGAGGGGCTCCATTCTGTTGCAGGACCTCAGGAAGTACCTTGGAAGTCACATAGAAGAGAAGGTCCTGAATTTGTTGCCTTTATAACCGGTTTCACAAATCTGCTCAACTATACCACAGGAAGGGAAATGGGTCAATTTTTAAAAAAAATTTTGTTTTCTCTTTGTGTATTTTTATTTATTTATTTATTTGAGAGAAAGAGAGAGAGAATGAGATAGAGAGAGAGCAGGAGAGGGGAGAGAGTCAGAGGGAGACACAGACTCCCTACTGAGCAGGGAGCCTGATGCGGGACTCCATCCCAGGACTCCAGGATCATGACCCGGGCTGAAGGCAGTTGCCCAATCAACTGAGCCATCCAGGCACCCCAGATATGGGTCAATTATAAATAGAATCAACTAAATAACACTTCACTCCTTATAGTAAAGATCCCCCAAATGTTTTATGGCCCTTAGTTTTTCAACATTAAGAACACTTTGGGATATGAGGTATAAATTATAGTTTAGAATTTCTCCGTTATCTGTGCACATGGAAGGGAGAAAATGGTGGGTTAGCTTAGAAAGTGGAAAATCCCAAAGTCACATAGTACAGGATGGGTTATCCTAAAGAATGGGAAAACCCAAAGGTACATTGTATATGATACGGTTCATAATGTTTTATTGAGGCTATAAACTGGGGGAGGCACTAAGAGATCATTTATTTGATACAATTATTCTATGGTGAATCCATGAGGTTGATAAGTCATTTGCTGTAGTGTGATATTTTCATTTCACAGGTGAAGAAAATAAAGAAAATAAATTTCTTTTCCTTCTTTTTAATTAAGTAGGCTCCACAAGCAGCATGGAGCCTAATATAGGGCTTGAACTCACAACCCTGAGACTGAGACCTGAGCCGAGATCAAGAGTCAGATGCTTAACCGACTGAGCCATCTAGGTGCCCCAATAAACGCATTTCTTAAGCCAGGTCAACTAACTTCACCAGAGCACCATTTCTATCGAGGAGATCCCATTTCTAGAATTCTGACAGAAACCCTCACTGCCTCCCACACAGAGAGGTGTGTGACTATGTGCACTGGTTGTACTTCTCAATTCAGTGGCCCATCAGTGGGCCCATCTATGTTCTGATAGAGATTGCCGATAGAATCAAAACATGCAAATTGACTTGCACATGCAGACAACTTTTAGTGGCATTATGAAGGCCACTGAAGTCTGTGTCTATGTGTCACCAACAGAAATGATTGAAAATGAGTTCTGTCCTGCATTATTTTGTCCATATCATGCCTTTGGACTCGTTGGACTGTTTCGTGCTGGGACTGGGTGGTTATCTCTCATTGTATTTCCACAGCCTGAAGGTTACCACATTTTCACTGTGAGCGAATTTGTACCGTGAGTGAAGAAAATGCAAGCATCCCAGGTCTCCCAGCTTGACACAGGTGCTTAAAGCCGGCCTGGCCTCAATTGTGAGTGATTGTTTCCCTCGAGCTGGCAGTTGCTCTGGGGCTGATATTGAATGTTACTATATTTGGGAAGTTGGTCATATCATCCGAACATTGGTTAATGCTTAATAAGGGACAGGTAGACACAGTGCTGCGGTGATTGTAGGCTTTGTGTGCTGCAGAAAAGACAGGTTTGACAGAGATCTCTGGCTAACTGCAGTGAATTGTGCTTGGTGAGGACTTGAACCCTCTCTCCCCCAAAACCTTTAATTTCCTCTGGGCGGCTCTCAGAACACCACTAGTCCACTCTCAGTACTGGCCATTTACCCTTCTGGCCTTTAGTAATGTATTCATGGGAATGATATCATTCATTCACTGACTTTTCCTTTTTAATTTGCCTTTGTCCAAATGTTGCCTTAAGTCTTGCATCCTTGCGTGTGCGCCTGCCTGGTCTTTCCACACGAAGTATAAACTACTCCCAAAGCAGGGAGCTGGGTCAAGGTAGTGAACCCGATAACATCTCCCAGGCATGCTGAAAGGGATTCTGGAGGGCCTCCTGACTCAACACATTTCTCCACCCAGACTTTCTTGGTGCCTGAAATTGCTACTATTAGAGCACTTTAGCTGGCTAATGACAAAGAAAGCTCCTATTAGAATGTTCATTTAAGGATACTGAACCATTATCAGCCATTAGCACCCTCTCTTGAATTAGTATATCATACAAGCTAGTCAGTCACCTAGAAAAGCTTTGTTGCAATGGGACTTTGGATTAGGGCAGCTTTGTGGTTTTCAAACATAAAACAGAAGTTCTGTATCTCGCATCCGGTCAAGCCTTACCCTCAGTCTCCTTTCAAAAGCTGAAATGTTGCCTTTGTTTTGCTCCTTGCGTTGCCGCCACTCGATGAGGTTTGCATTGTGCTCTCCGGGCAGGGAGATGTTGCATTTGCCTAGGGTGGGGTTGACCGCCCCGGCCAAGATGTGGGGCTCTGAGCTGAGGCTGATCTCCATCCCGCTGGCAAAGGTCACACGTAGGGAGCCGTCCGGACTCACCCGATAGGTACTCTGGGTGTTTTCTGTAGGCAGAGGAGCAAAGCAGGACAAGGGGAAAAAAGGGAAGTGCAGGAAGCAGAGGAGAGACAAGTTTAGATTCCGGAGGCGGGTGTGGGGAAGGATGAGCAGGTGGGTTGCTGTGGACCCGGATGCCTTCTGGGCTAGACCACCACTCTCACAGCCACATGCACTCTCTGTCCGTTTGGGTCTTGTTATTCGCATAGCTGGGCTATCTTGTTTCTTGGATAAAAGATTCCTGTCTAATACTGGAGGCTGTTTCTGGCTTGTCTTTTTCATTTTTAAAGAACTCCCTCACGAAATCCTTCTCTGACCTGGCGGGTTGGCCTCCTCAGTTTGATATGCTGGGAGCTAGAAGGAGAAGAGGCTGAAGTTCAGCTTGGCATTGAACTTGGTAGTTGCACACCCTTGCCACACCCCGCAAAATGGTTACACTGACAAAGGTTGCTACTCATCGTGTTCGAGTGAACCTGAACTCTGGGCAGTTCTGTGTCTGGCCCCACAACCTAACAAGAGTCCTTAATGACTGGGCAGAGAGAAAACAATTTCTCTGTGTCCATGTCCCTCCAGCCTCTGAGACATTTCTTCCAAATGCAACCTTCCTTCGCTCCCTCCGTCCCTCCCTTCCTTCCTTTCTGTGTTCTTCTCTCACTCTCCCTCCCTCGATCCCTCTCCCCCTTCATTTTTCTTCCATTCATACTCTTCTCACTGACTAGAACGAGACTTTAATTCTCTCGTTTCACTTATATTCTTCCTCGGTGTGCATCCCAATTCATCCATGTTATTCACCCGTGTCAGCATTGATTTAGAATGCTAATCTCAGACGGGGCACAGACTTCATTTCTTTAATATAACCCAATCAGAGCCTAAAAGAGCTTTACAAACAGCTGGGTGCTGGGAAATGACTTGAAGGGAGAGCAGATTTGGCAGGAATTGAACCCATAGAGATGTGGTCCAATGTTGCTACGTGAACTTTGTGAACGGTGTGATTTTATTTGGGTTTCAGCCCCCATAGCTGGAAAATAAGGAGAAGAAGCCATCTTCTCAGCCAGAAGTGAATTCTATTTATTAACGGTGGGCAGAGGTTGGATGGTAGACATTAAGCACGGTACCTCTACAGTCAGGTGAAGTGGGAAGTATCCTTACCTTGTTTTAAAATATATATGGTACTAGTTGCTGTCAAGTTGGTTGACATGAGGACATTTTCACGGTTGGAAGTATCTAGTTCCACTTTTGTCAGCTTCTCCAGGTCACTGTGGAAGCTGCTGACCTCTCCGGTGGGAAACGTTGCATTGGTCAGATGTCCCTCGGGGTCATACCTGAGGAATGTAACCAATCCCAACTTTGAAGCCTCTTGGCAGTGATAACAGGCCTTTGCAAATAAAAATCACTTGGTAGCTAATACAGTTTAACTTTGAGTGATAACAAGTATTATTAACCCTGTTCAATAAGAAGAAAAAGGTCAGAGAGATGATTAATCAAACGAAGGTATTTCTTGCAGCTTCTGAATTCTTGATGACTTCCTTGAGCTGTGCTGTTTTACAGAAAAAATATGTCTGGTAATGAATCACCAGGGTGGAAAACTGATTTATGAATCATGTCCTGTTGTGTGTAATGTTGCAGGGAGGCCTCCGTTTGCAATTTGAGTCGATCCCACTAGATGTGATGGATAACAAGTACCAGCAGAGGATGCTGTTGGCAAAGGAACGGGAGGCACAACCGGCCCCCCCCCCAACGTCTGGAAGGGCAATAAACTGATTTTGCATTGTGATAGGAAAATTATATTTGCTGCTGTTTAAGTTGCCAAATTTGAAATGAATGAATCATTCTTCCAACAAAATGAACAAGCACAGAGGATAATGGAAACATGTTCATTAAAACATTCTGGAGCCCCCTGATCTCAGTGTCAGTTAATTTAAAAAAAAAAAAATCTTTCTATAATATAGTACATAATGTGTTGTAATTTGCCTATATGAGTAAGAGACAAAAAAAAAATTACCTGGGATAATAGGCAATAACCTATATCCGGAAATATAGTCTAGTGAGTTTACTTTATAAAAAAAAAATCAGAATGATTGGCAATCTCACTGTCCTCCAAATGGAAACTGCTTCCCTGAAGGCTTTTGATGTGGAGCTGTTCTTTTATTGTCAATAGAACCATGAAAAATAAACACTTCATTAAAAGTAAAGACATGCACTTGGAAACCCATTACTGTTTTCTTTTCAAGTTGCAAATTACAAAATATTTAAGCACTTTTATTTGCTTTTAAAATGTTAAACAATTATATTCTTTCTACCCAAAGTGAGCAGAATACAGCCTGGACACAAAGGCGAAGACTGGCTCTACTATTTCCTCCTCTGACAATTATGCAAAATGGCATAGTGATTTAGTGTTAGGTCACTAGGTTTTAAAGAACTCAGCCTGGGTAGTTGCTCAAATTTTAAAACCCAGACCAGTGTTTGGTAGGTGTTGGCAAAGGGGCTGGACTTTATTTTATCTGCTAGAACTGAACTTGGGGCTACAGTCACATATGTAAATGAAAACAATCAAATAGGTCAGTTGATATCACAGATATGCCAAGCCCAATTATTTAACTGGAGGCATCCTTTGTTTAAGGGGGTATTCTTCAAAATGGGTGTTGGTGTGTTGCTGCTATGCAGCCCAGGCCTTATTATCAAGGAAAAGCTGAAGGGTGCCGTTTGTGCCTGGGGTTAATGGCAGAATCCTGGCCCCTGCTCATCCCCTTTGCCCATGGTCTGTTCTGGGGCTCTGGCTGCAAAATGCAGAGAGCCCTGATGAGAAAGGGCCGTGGAAAGGGCTGGAATGCCCAGCACAGCCTCAACCTTGTCTGCCTGGTCTTCCTTCCAGGAGAGGAAAACAATGTCTACCTTTAATTTTTCCAAGATACCAAGTTGCTTTTCCCTGTAGGGAGGTGTTTCTAGGCAGTAGATAGAAGGAAGCTGCCTTCCTCACCAGGGAGACTGGGGTCCCAACAGCCTAAACTCGGCTGGCAGTTCCTCTCTGTTTCACATCCATTGACGGCAACGCGGCCCCATTGGATTACCTTTCCTGATTTCTAAGGGGTTTCCTTAAAACTTGGCAAGGTCACTCGTCCTCATTCCTCAGGAAATCTGACCTAAGATGCTAGGCATGCAAGTTCCTAATGGGCTTCCCAGCTTGGGGGCAGTTTCTTTCTTTTTCAGTCACAGAGCCTCTTGTTTTAATGCAAGGAAACCCCTTAGAAATCAGGAAAGGTAATCCAATGGGGCCATATATGAGCAGAGGTACCAGGGCCAAAAATTCAAATGAAACTTAGCAGTGGCCTGTGGATAAATCTGGTTTCCTAAACCCCCCTCCTTCAAACACCTTTTAAGCTCAGTCGCTGGTGCAGTTTGTCTGCAATTATACATTTAAAAGGTGATTCCCAAGAGCACAGCCATGTTCCTACATATTCTGTTCCCATCCCCACTTCCCAAATTGACAGGAGTACATTTGGAAAGGCAAGATTTATAGTCCTGGATAAGACTGTAATTACCTGGATAGATCTAGTTGGGAGGTAGCTGCATGATCCTTTTTGATGAGGGAGGCAACAGTTTTGGGGGTCAGCCCAGTTGCTGGGTAGTTGGAAAGTTATAGTACCTGATTTTCTTCCTGTGGCTGGACATAACATCCTTTTTGAAAGTGTGTATTTGACTTTAACTCTATCATAAACAAAGCACTCTACCTGGAGGGCATAACGCTAAGGGAAAGGTGTCACACGATGACAAATAGTGTATGATCTCACTTGTAGGATCTAAGACAAAAAACCCCACACATACCGAACTCAGAAAAGATCAGATTGGTGGTTACCAGAGGTAGGGTGGGGGGTGGCTGGGAGAGTTGAAGGAAGTTAATCAAAAGAGGTGACATGTGTGACGTGATGACTATAGCTGACACTGATGTAGTAGCTACCATACATAGGAGACTTGGTAAGAGAGTAGACCCTAAAATTCTCACCAGAGGGAATAAACCATTTCTCTCTCTATATTTTTGTATCTGTGAGATGATGGATGTTAACCAAGCTTGTTTTGGTCATCATTTCTCAGTCTTATATATAAGTAATTAGGCTGTACACCTTAAACTTCTACAGTGTAATGTGTCAATTATATTTCAATAAAAACGAAGGGAAACCCCCCAAAATATCTCTAAAGCCCTTTACTGAATACACTCGCAGACCCCAATTCTGCCAGTCAGTCATAGTGATCACATTTGGCGGTATCTTCAGTGTGGTGTCTCTGTCCTTTGTATGGCCCTAGGTCTAAACATAGAGGCCCACCTCTCTTTTGTGGTGTCATTTCCAAAGGAAGAGTGACAGGCAGAAATACTCATCATTGGTAATTCCCACAACTTTGGAAAGATTGCTCAAAAGTGGCGAAGAAATAAAGGGAGCCTTTGATTTCCTATGGCTTGCTTGAAATTTTTTCTCTCCATCACAGGGGAATGCATGTTTCCAGACTGAATGTCAAAGATACAAGTTTAATCAAAACCTCTTATGCTGTGTGTTTCCTTTTGGTGCCTGCATCCTTTGGTGCCGAGTACAAGCCAATATACTGCAACTGGTCCCCTCAGGCCACAACATGGTAGCAAGCCCCTCCTTTCCAAGGCTTGGAGTAGCAATCTCGTAACCAGGCCTGCAAATTCTGGCTGGTGAACTGTGTGATCAGGCAATGACTCTTGCCTTCGTAGTCATTAGAAGCGGGTCTGGTGAGAGGAGATTTGCCGTCATATTGTCCCTTCCTGTCCTGATTTTACAGAATTCCACTATAAGGGTCTCACAGGACACTGATCAGTGAAGTATTGAGTATAACTATTGTTTTGCTCAGCACCTCAAAGGCTGTGTGCATTTGTGTATGTGTGTGTTTGTATGCATGCAGACATGCCCCATTGGAGCAAAGAAAACATTTATACAGGAAGTTCAGAGTTCATTCTTGTGCTTGAGCATATAGTTTAGTTGGGGGTAGGGTGATATTTGCACATTATTTACAATACATGTGGTCTGATATTTTCTCATAAGGGATAGTCTGCCCTTTTCCCTTGAGGATAATTTAAGCCAGGGCTAAACCATGCAGAGTAAAAACTAGAAGCCCCCCACCTTTGCTTTTAAGAAAATATTAATGATTATAGAAGGAAAATTCATTACTTACTTTTTAAAGGGAAACAGACCCTCTTTACCCCCTCATGACAGAAATCTGATCAACCTAATAAACATTCTGTAGGAAATACTGGATTCCCCTTCCTCACCAATAACTTCATTTGGCTTCCTTTGATTTGGCTCCAAGTCCATAATGCTGTCCTATCTCCACTTGTCCTTTATTCAATAAATATCAGTCTCGTGCTAGGTACTGGAGATATAGTGCTGAATGAAATGCAAAGTCTAGTGGGGCAGATAAGACATTCACACAAATCACTCTAATGCCAGAATATTGCCATGTTCTTCCATAAACAAGCTGTCAAAGCTCAGAGGGGACAGAACTCATTTTCAACTGTGCTGAGCAGAAAAGAAGGAAGAGAAAAGGTGGTATTTGAATTCTGGAAGGTAGGTAGTGCTCAGTCCCTGCATAGGTAAAGATAGGGGTGGAGAGGAGGGCATTACAAAGACAGGTGATGGCATGAAGAAAAGCATGCCGGTGGATGGGATGTCCATGAGAAGAACTGGGTTGCTGGGGCACAAGGTTCCTCTAGTAGGGTGGTGGGTGATGAAGTCGAGAGGCATGTTGCAACCAGAGCATAGGGGACCTGGGGCACTGGGCTCTGGAGAAAAGCAGGGAGGCAGTGGAGAATGCAGAGGCACAGAAGACTTTGCAAGGAGAGAACAGTACGATGAAAGCAGTACCTTGGAGGCAGCAAATCTTGGAAAGGGTTATGTGGACAAGCGGGACCTGCAGGAAGGCTGCAGCCTTCATTTGTGTAAGAAGATGGGGGCTTCTTGCCTTTATTCAGTGTATTGTGATTGCCTATCTTTGGGATTTGTCTTCCTTACTAGGCTGTAAACTCATACCCATGGAGGGACGGCCAGACCCCCAGGTCTCATTCATGCCTGTATTCTAAGTATCTGCTACAGAGGAGATTCTCACTACGTCTACTTATTGCATGAGTGAAATAAGATGATTTCTATGGAAATGGAAGAGATGGGTGGATCTGACATCCAATGTGCTTAGAGAGGAGACAGAGCCAGCGATGGTGGTGTTGGGAGGATAGGCTCAGCTTCCGTACATGTCCTGTGTGCTGCAGCTAATCTTCCCTACCAGCCCCAGGAGGCTTTTTCTGCCAGGAACCTCTCTTGCTTCTGTTCACTCCCTGTGTCGATTGCAGTTGTCCCCAGCATGAGCCATGGCAGTTCTGTCTGTCCATTCTTGATCTTTGTCAAGGGCATAAAGCACACACATGGAGAGGCCCACTGAGCGGAGGTGTCGAGAGTCTCTGTCTCTGGAGACCCGAAGGAACAATGGACAATTCTCTGTTCTTGCTTAACTGAAATCCTTTGCCTGCCTGGAGGTGGGGGGCTGGACCACCTGGTTCCTTAGCTCCTCTCTACTCTGAGATTCTAGAAAACACTGGAAACATATTGATATGTTTGGATGGATTATATAACCAGTTCTTACATGGGAATCGTGTCCTATGCTCAGGCAAATATCTCACCCAGAGACATGGCTTGTTTACCCTGACCCTACCTCTTCTTCTAATCTTACCAGGGAGGAGGGAGAATCCTTCATTAGCCATCTTCCATAAAACAGAGCATTTATAAAATAGCCTAGGAGGCACTCAGCCTATTAGGAGGGCTTTCTAACTTGTCAGTCAATGGCTTTTTTGGGGGAGTGGGGTGGGGTATGTGCTAACAAAGTCCAGAAAGAATACAGAAGACCTGGGATCAAGAAATTACATAAACACGAAATCTCCTTCCCTTCGGGCAAGGAGTCCAAAGGGCAAGGGCCTGCAGAACTGTCCACTCAGCCTGGACCAGTAGCCGTGACCGCACTGATGTTTTGGCCTCAGCCTGGGACCTTTCCACTTTTGTAGAGCAGAAGCCTTTGCCAGGGCAATCCTTGGGAAACAAACAAGGGCATCCTAGCTACTCTTTGAGCCTCCTGGGCAAAGAAGGCCTGCCTGCTCTGTGAGTTGCTGGGCCCCTCCCTTGGGTCATTGCAGTTAGGAACCTGCCAGCCCCCTTGGGCCAAAACACTGGCCTCATTTGGTCAGTATTCCTGCCTTGACAATCACCTCTCTGTTAGCCATTTCTCTGTGGTCAGCTTTCCCCGTGACATTCAGGATGCAGTCAAGCATCAAGTACTAATACTTGGGGTGTGCAATGTCGATCCCGGTCCAAGTCAAACGGAATTATGAAAATCAGTGAACTATTTAAACAACATCACATTCCACAACACAAGCCCACATACTACCACTGCACAAGAAGCATTTTAAAATCCCATTTGGATGATCCACTGTTCATTTCTCCTCTCCATTGCCACAGATAATCAAAGCTGGATGGATTACTGGCTTAGCTACCTGTATGTGGCCGTCCTCCACCCTGTCAAATTTTGCTTCTGTTTCTGTTTCTCTGTCTCTCAACTCAGAACAGAATTTCTGTTTCTACCTTGGCGAACAGTTTGTCCCCTTTGGCCACAGAAGGCGGCAGCCTCCTCACCTCAGAAAACTGCAGGGCTCTGACTCGGACGAGAATAGTAGGTCCAGTTTTGTGTTCCTCAGCCTCGAAAGGACAAAGGGAAACTCGAAGGAGGGGTCAGAACTGGCTAACACATTGGGGGATAAAAGGGAAAGATGTCCGATTTTGTACAGAGAAGGCCGTAAGCAGGATTAGTTATGTTATGTAGGTTGGGAAATTGCTCGTTCTTTTCTGTGCAAGTAAGAAGGGACAGGGGCCGTGTCTTGCTGGGGACTGCTGCTCAGCGCCAGAATGGAGTGCTTCAGGAGGAAAAGGGACTTTCTCTCTACAGACGCTTTTTAGGTCAGGAGGGTTTCAGCATCATCCTGGCTGGAGTTAAGGAGGGAGAAGAAAGAAATGACTGTTTACTCTCCCTTTCTATCCCTTTTCCTGCTACTGGACGGGAAAATCTCTCTTCCCAGACTTCCCACGGTCACTCTTACAATCCCATATCCTCCTCTTTTTTCTGAAAGGCAATGGGGGTAGTAGTGGAAAGAACACCGAATTAGACGCTCAAAGACCTGACTCGAGACCCAGCCAGCTAGCAATGTGAACAGGGAAGTTATATCTCTATCTAGGCCTCAGTTTCCTCGTTTGTAAAATAATGTCTAACATCTCTTTACGCTGTCTCTATTGGATCATTTTCATCAGTATACAAATATACTGTTATTTCTGTCATGAAAACCACTCCTTCCGTTTACCCCATTCCCCCTGCCCCAGGTCCATTTTCTCTGCTCCTGTTTATAGCAAACCTCCTCAGATGAGTTCTCTTCTTCTTACATTCATCACATAATTTATTACAATCATGTCAATGTAATCATTTATCTTTGAAATCAAATTTTAAAAAATTACCACAGGTCCATAAATGATGCCAATAGTTTTGACCCAAAGTTTGGTTAAATAACCTGGTGTTTCATTTTAAGCTTCTCCCAACACAGTTGAAGAACTTTTTTTTTTTTTAGTTTTTAATAATTTTATTTTATTTTTCATCATAATAAGTATAGTCTTTAATCCCTATCCACTATGTCACCCATCCCCTCTCCCACCTCACCTCTGGGAATGATCAATGTGTTCTCTAGAGTTAAGAGTCTGCTTCTTGGTTTGTCTCTCTTATTTTCCTTGCTCATTTGTTTTGTTTCTTAAGTTCCACAAACAAATGAGAGCCTATGGTATTTGTCTTTCTCTAATTGACTTATTTAGCTTAGCATTATACTCTATAGCTCCATACATGTTGTTGCAAATGACAAGATTTCATTCTTTTTATGGCTGAGTAATATTCCATTGCATGTATATGTGTGTGTGTGTGTGTGTGTGTGTGTGTGTGTGTATCTTCATCATCCATTCATCCATTGATGGATACTTGATACTTGGGCTGTTTTCATATCTTGGCTGTTGTAAACAATGCTGCTATATCCCTTTGAATTAGTGTTTTTGTATTTTTTGTGTAAATACTCAGTAGTGTGATTCCTGGATCATAGGGTAGTTCAATTTTTAATTTTTGGAGGGACCTCCATACCGTTTTCCACAGTGGTTGCACTCTTAAGAATTATTTACTCACTGTATCCACTCTCTCTCCTCTTGGTCACTTTCTTTTATAGTATTATTATTTTTTAAAGGTTATTTTTTTTAAAAGATTTTATTTATTTATTTGACAGACAGAGAGAGAGACAGAGAAAGAGCACAAGTAGGGGGAGCGGCAGGCAGAGGGAGAAGCAGGCTCCCCGCTTAGCAGGGAGGCCAATGGGGGGGCTCAATCTCAGGACCCCGGAATCATGACCTGAGCCAAAGGCAGATGCTTAACTGACTGAGCCACACAGGTGCCCTTTATTGTTATTATTGAGATATAATTCACATACCATAAAAGTCACCATTTCGAAGTATACAATTCAGTGGCTTTCAGTGCATTCACCATGTGTGCAGTCATCACTACTACTTCTAGAACATTCCAACATCCCCAAAATAAACTCCATCCTCATTAGCGGACAATCTCTATTCCCTTTCAGTCCCAGGCAACCACCCACCTACTCTCTGACTTTATGAATTTGCCTTTTGTGAACATTTAAAATAAATGAAACTATACAATACTTGTCCTTTGTGACTAGCTTCTTTCATTTAGCATAATGTATCTGGGGTTCATCCATGTTGTAGCATGTGTCAGAACTTCATTCCTTTTTATGGATGAATCATATTCCATGGTATGGAAGTACCCCATTTTGTTTGCCTACTCATGTCCCGATGAACATTGGTTCTTCAAATTTCTTGGCTATTATGAGCAACACTGCCATGAACATGTGTATATCCATTCTCTTTAAACCATCTCTGCTCAGGCTTTTGTCCCCCATGGAGCCATAGCACCTGCTCTTCTCAAGGTAGACAATAATGTCCACAGTGCTAGATTGAATGGTCAATTCTCAGTCCTTGTCTTACTTCACTTATCTGGAATATCTGACACAGTTGATCACTCCTTCCTGTTGTACTTGGTTCCCAGAACACCCTACTCTCCTGCTTTTCTTCCTACTTCATGACTGTCCTTCTTGGTCTCTTGCTGGTTTTCAGTTGGAAGTCTAACTAGACTGATTATATCCAGAACTGAACTCCCACCCAGTATAATGCACTCCTTGTGCAGTCTTCCTTGTGTGGATAAATAGAAAGTCTATCATCCAGTTGCTCAGGTGAAAACATTTGGAGTTATCTCTAACCCTCTTTCTCTTCACTCCACATCCAAACTATTGGTTAAGTCCTGATCAATCGACTGTCAAGATATACTTAGAATTTTAACACTTATCACTGCCCCTACTCCCTGGTCTAAGTCACCATCTTCTGCCTGGAGTATTGCAAACCTCTCCCCTCTCCACCACTGGGCTCCCCTGTTTCCACCACACAGTCAGATGTCTTCAATACAGATGGATTCTTTAAAATGTAAGTCAGATTCTGTCACTCCTTTACTTACAACTCTCCAGTGGTTCTACATCTTACTTCAGTGTAAAAGTCAAAATCTTTATGGAGGACCACAAAGTCCTCCATGAAGTAGCCCTGGCCGCTTCACTGATTTTATCTCCCCACTATTCTTACTCCATTCCAGTCATAGTGGCTGCCTTAGTATTCCTTCAACACATCAGGTTGGCTCCTGCTGCAGGGCCTTTGCACTTGCTGTTCACTCTGCCTGGAATGTTCTTTCTCTTCCCTCCCCATAGATATCCGTATGGTTTACTCCCTCACCTCCTACAGGTATTTACTCAAATGTCACCTTCTTTTATTTTTTTTTAAAGATTTATTTATTTGATGGACAGAGATCACATGTAGGCAGAGAGGCAGGTAGAGAGAGAGGGGGAAGCAGGCTCCCTGTTGAGCAGAGAGCCCAATGTGGGGCTTAATCCGAGGACCCTGGAGTCATGACCTGAGCTGAAGGCAGAGGCTTTAACCCACTGAGCCACCCAGTTGTCCCAAATGCCACCTTCTTAATGAGGACTTCCCTGACCATGTACCCAAAAGAAAAACCCCTTCTGCCTCACACTATTGATCTCCTTTACCCTGCTTTATTTTCCACAGAACTTAGCACCATCTGAAATTCTGTACATTTTATTTGTCTCCCTCCAGTATAATGTAAGCTCTATGAAGGTAGAGATTAAAAAAAAACATTTTCTTTAAATTTTAAGTAGGCTCCACACCCAATGTGGGACTTGAACTGATGACCCCGAGGTCAAGAGTCACAAGCTCTACAGACTGAGCTGGCCAGGTGGCTTGAAGGTAAGAATTTTTATCTGTTTCATTCACAGCTGTACTGCCTGGCACAGAGTAGGTGCTCAGTAAATCTTTGTTAAATAAGTAAATGGACTAGTTAGTTTTGCTTTTTTCTCCTCTAGCTTTATTGAAGTATAGTTGACAAATAAATTGAATATTTGTAAAGTGTACAGTGTAACGAATTGATGACTAAATGAATGAATGGTTGAACTGGCTATTTTGAAAACTAGTTAATATTTTAGCCATTTCTTGTAACTTGACTGAAGTTAACCATTAGCTTTCAAAATAGTTGTCTAATTTCACTTGTGGTGTGATCTTGCATGAATTTTTGAAAGATACTCTCATTAGAAACTATCTTTCTTCATGGTGGTATATTTAAAAATTGGAGCTCTTGAGTCAGACTGTTGGGGGTTTGCAACCTAGACATCTGTGTGAATCAGGACAAGTTAAGCATTCTGTGCCTTTGCTTCCT
Source organism: Lutra lutra (assembly GCF_902655055.1). NCBI lineage: Eukaryota > Metazoa > Chordata > Mammalia > Carnivora > Mustelidae > Lutra > Lutra lutra. Next base: position 23,941,868 of record NC_062296.1, on the reverse strand, counting down.
CATCCATAAAATGCCATACCAGGAGCAACTATCCCATGTTGTTATTTTGGAGATCTAATAAAAAATGTATGTAAATCACTCAGGCTGCTACTTGTCACATAGCAAAGCTTCAGTGAACAGTGGCTTTTATTACTCTTATTAAGATGTAAGTTTTCAAACAATAGAGTAAGACTTGCAACAGAAACAATTGAATACATATTTCTAAGTGAAACTAAAATAGCTGTCCAGCTTTATTGTATAAGTGGCATTTCTTTGGGAAATGATCCAAAATGTGAAGGCCGATTGTTTTGTCCCTTTCCTCAGGAGGCTTTCATGGGATTGGACATATCCTCTTCATATTCTCTGCACCCTCACAGAATACTCATACCAGGAACCCCTCATACTTAACATTTCTACTCGTCACACTTTTCAACTTTGATGCCACTTTAGACTCTGGGTTCAGATTCCATAGATTATCTTCACTCAGTACATTGGTTAAAAATTCAGCAATTCCCTTTTGTGGAAAAGATGCTTGTCAAGTGGTGGCAGACCAGCTTTCTAAATGAGTTGACCTGAAAACAAGGTCGTCCATGCTTGGAAAAGCAAGGACAATGGTCTCCTTCCGTGTCATGACACTTTCTAGTAGCTTGCTGTCAGACACACCCTGTGTTAATTCCCAGTTAAACAAAGTCATTACAGACCCAGTCTGCGAATGCCAGCCTGTGGCAGATTCTTTGATTTGTGCAGGGAAATCGAGGAAGCCCAAGCCTGTGCAGGAGCATCTTGCTCCACATCTCACCGAAGCAGCCAATGGCATGCAGCCTCTCCCATTTACACTCCCTTGCCAGGGTCCACTTCTTATATTTTAAATTCTATTACCTCCCACAGCAACTTATACTGAGTTGGGCTGGGCTGGGCTGGGCACACATTCATTTATTCATTCATTAAACCCCACAGGGATCAATAAATACTAGTTAAGCCACACTGCTTCTTTGTTGCTTTAGAACTATTTTCTTAGTTTTGTTATTTAAATGAAAATTTACCTTGTTTTCCCAGCTATGCTGTAAATTTCTTGAGTACTTAGGCTTCTACCTCATTTCTGTCTCCTGCAGTGCCACACCTGATTCTTCATTCAGTCTATGTTTTCATTATTATGTTCTGCAAAACGGCTCTGGAGAAATGGGTTTGAACCCTAGGAGTTAGGTAAAATTTTCTCCTTGACTTTTTGTTTTTTTATTGTGGTTCTTAGGAGAAAATAGCATGTAACACCCAGCAATTACTAAGCCATTTTCCCACTATAATATAATTTCAAATAAAAGCCTAATAAAGCCTATGTTGAGAATGAGAAACTTACTCGTAAACAGTTGTCCATCCATTTTCATTACTTTTGGTAGCCAAAAGCCCCGTGTTTCCTGGATAGGTCATCAAGGCCAGATTATAGCCTTGGGCTGACACTCTTTTCAGGACTCCATTGCTGCTTATGGTCAGCCAGTACACCTGCCCGCCAGGCACCACAAGCCAAAGGGGCATCCCGCCTGCGTCACGGCGAATGTGCACAGAGTTGCCATTGCTGCTGGTAACTGCACCCAAGTCACCTTCGGCATTGTAGGTGAAATTATATACATAGTTCCTTGTTATCAAGTTCAAGGTGTGCAGGTGGGTTCCATTGACAGTGAACTGGTAGAGCTCCTGGTCAGCAGGTGAAGCGATCTCATAAAGGTTCATGTCATTCAGGTGGGCTTGGTTCCTGCTAATGGTACGAATTCGAACATTCCCAAGGTCTGCGACGTATAGGGTACCATCAGGCGACACTGCCAAGGAGGAGGGGGCTTTCATCTTTGCATCTTTGGCATAGCCACCATCACCTGTGAGAGAAAGACCACAATTTTAATGATTGTCATCACAAGCATTTGTAAGAACATAACCATATACAGAAATCATTGTACATCTAGAGTCATTTTAGGAGTGCCTGGCTCTCTCAGTTAGTGGAGCATGTGACTCTTGATCTTGGGTTGCAGGTTCAAGCCCTGTGTTGGGTATGGAGATGACTTAAAAGTAAGATCTCTAAAAGAAAAGAATCATTTGAAAGGGAACAATCAGTGAATCATTATTCTCTGCATTTCCCTCCCTTGACAAATTTGAAACTTATTCAGAATTCCTGAGTCAGTACCAGCGAAGATGAACAGTGAGATGAAATTATCTCAGTTAATATCAGTTTTGTGAAATCCTCAATCCTGCAGTCCAGTATCTATTATATCACAAGATACAAAAACAGGAAATAATGGGAGCTGCACAGAATGTGGCTGGAAATACATGAGATTCATGCCTGTCAGTGCTTGTGGACCTACCTACCTCAGGACTTTCCAATTCTACTATGCTTACAGGAACTTTCTTTGGCTAATTCCCATTGTCACACTGTCAAAGTACACTAAGTCTGTAAGTGCAACAATGATTCAGAACATCAAATTTGATAACTGGAATAAACATTAGATTTGCCTTGGATGAAAGATATAAATTAGCGAAAGAAGTATAAAACTAATTGTCCAGGAAAACATTGGAAATATTGATCAAAAGTCATATCGACCAAGTTGCTCATTCTTGATTCCTCTAGCCCAAGAAAAGGCAAAGGTTAAGAGAATCTTTTGGGCCCAGATGAGCAGTTTAATAGGACTGCAGGTAGCATGGAGGGATTTCCACATCCCAGCAATAAATGTATCTATTGACGCTTAGAGGAGTGATTGTTATCTGGAATATCTACTTCATGTTTTTGGGAAAAGGTGTATATATATATATATCTATATATATATACACACACACACATATATATATACACACACATATATATACACACACATATATATTTATATATAATACACCTTTATATATACTTTTATATATAATATATAATACATTATAATATAATATACTATATACTATATATATATGTATATATATATATTTCAGTTGGAAGTAAAGGGCACCATTGTCTAGGAAGAAAATTTTGCACATTCTTAATTTATGTTTACTTATTTATTTTTAAGTTTAAAGATTTTACTTATTTATTTGTTAGAGAGAGAAAGAGCACAAGCAGGGGGAGCGGCAGGCAGAGGGAGAAGCAGGCTCCCTTCTGAGCAAGGAGTCGGATGCAGGACTCAATCCCAGGACTTTGGACCTGAGCCGAAGGCAGACTCTTAACCGACTGAGCCACCCAGGCCTCCCCGGGCATTTTTTAAAACAGTCCAAGTAGTAGACTAATGTCCTGAAAACCCTCCACTGTGGGATTTTATTTTGCCCATGTATCTTCAAAGCAGCCTGCTCTAGTCTCTTTGGGGTTCAGAATTTTTTTTTAAAGTAGGCTCCACACCTAGCATGGAGCCTAAGGTGGGGCTTGAACTCAACACCCTGATACCAAGACCTGAGCTGAGATCGAGAGCTGAACGCTTAACAGTCTGAGCTACCCAGGCATCCCACTTTGGGTTTCAAATAGCAAGCACTATTCACTTGGAAACCAGTCACTTAGGGGAAGTAATTTTTTCCTTAGCTAAATCAGTAAATGCAGGTTTTACCGTGTTTCCTTTTCTCCAAAGTACAAATCGTGTCATGATCTTATATTTATATAGTGATTTTAACTTGAGTATTAAACCTTTGTTATAGTAGCTTACCCTCAGTACAGCAAGGTGATATCATTGAGACAAGTGACATCTCTAACAGATGAGGTAAGCGAGTCATGAGGAGGTCTTGTGGCTTTCCCAGAGTCACTTGGTCAGTTGGTTGCAGAGCAATGACCAGATACTAGGCTATGTGGCCCCAACCCATCACTTTCTCCACTCGCTCACACTAATGTTCACAAATAATACTTTGGTTTTCCTTTTGGCCTTTCTCTTGTGCGTTTTTCTTTTGGAAACAGAGAGAGGGAGCTGGTGAATTGCTAAAAAGGTCATACCTGAAAAACAGTCACAGTTGGGATCAATTTTGCAGTCACAGTCAGTAGGGGCACCAGCTATGATGGAGATCTCTCCGTTGGTGGTGACTTGCTGAATGCGGTTTACTTTCCTCTCGTCTGTTTCAGCTATGAAGAGCAGCCCGCTGTGGGAGACACTGATGGCCCTGGCTGATTCCAGAGTGGAGTGAATTGCCACCTTGCTGACCAAGAAATGATCGATACCTGGCACCTGGCAGTGAATGGGGCGCCCTGCAATGATCCGCACGCGCCTGTTTTCAGAAATTTGCAGCACAATGTTGTTATCCAAGACATACAATGAATTGTCCATGGGATTGACTGCAAGGTCTGTTGGCCACTCTAATCGCACCTGCAAAAAGAGCAGAACACATACCAATAGGTTACAGTATCTTTCCAGGGGCAGTTTTACCTTGAAAGAAAAATCAGCTTATTGGTTCCTCTGTCTCACGAATTTCAGCAATGTTGGTGTTGTCTGGCAAAGTTGGGGGAGGATGGTTGATCAAATGTTCTGGGAAACATATTTGTCATTTATACCATTTCCAACATAATGAAAATTCGTTTTCAATAATTCCAGAAGGATCTCCTAGAGCAGTGTTTGTTTCAGAGTGTGATCTCCAGACTACCAGCAACAGCATCACTGGGGAACTTGTTAGAAATGCAAATTCTTGGGACACCTGGGTGGCTCAGTTGGTTAAGCGGCTGCCTTCAGCTCAGGTCATGATCCCAGAGTCCTGGGATTGAGTCCCACATTGGGCTCCTTGCTCGGCAGGGAGCCTGCTTCTCCCTCTGCCTCTGCCTGCCACTCTATCTGCTTGTGCTCACTCTCGCTCTCTCTCTCTCTCTCTCTCTGACAAATAAATAAATAAAATCTTAAAAAAAAAAAAGAAATGCAAATTCTCAGATCTCAACCTAGACCTATTAAATCAGAAACCCTGGGGGTGGGACCCAGTCATCTGTGTTTTAATAAGCTTTCCAACATATTCTGACGCACACTCAAGTTTAAGGACCAATGTTCTAGGGCTTCTGCATCTCTATGACATATAGATCTCTTTCACTGTCCTGTAGATACACGGAAGAGCAAAGTCATAGAGGCTTCTGGAAAATACAGTGCCAGAGTAACTTGATGATTTTACTGTAACAGCAACCTTTTGGGACAGAACCTTCCATTAGCACAGACCTAGCATCCATCTTGTGGAATACTCAGGCACTGTTTATCAGCTGGTGATGTGGAATCCTAAGTCACAATGCATGGCCACCTAGCTTGACCTGCCTCACTCTACATCTCTCTTTTCTTGCTAACAGGTGAATTTGTTCTTTCATTGAATATTTGCTGAGTACCTTCTTTGGGCAAAGACTTGTGCTAGGCTATGGGGATTCAAAAGAATGCCGTCACACAGCCTCTGCCTTCAAATGACTCATGGTCTAGTGGAGCCCTCGAAAGGGCCATTAAGCAATTATTCTCCATGTTATGAGAAGGAAGCAGTGAAGAGGGTATAAGAGCACTTCACTAACATTAGAAACCATGAGGCTGGGGGCACCTGGGTGGCTCAGTGGGTTAAAGCCTCTCCCTTTGGCTCAGGTCATGATCCCAGGGTCCTGGGATTGAGCCCCGCATCAGGCTCTCTGCTGAGTGGGGAGCCCGCTTCCCTTCCTCTCTCTCTGCCTGCCTCTCTGTCTACTTGTGATCTCTGTCTGTCAAATGAATGGATAGAATCTTAAAAAAAAAAAGAAAGAAACCATGAGGAGGGATATTCTCAGAGAAGATACTACCTGAAATGACCAGTAGGAGAGAAATGGGGTGAAAATGGGGGTGGGGGTATAGGAGCAGCATTAAAAGCAATCACAGGGAGAGGAAACAGCATAGGCAAAGGTCCAGAGTTTGGAGATGGTGTGGCCCACTGAGGTTACTACAAGCAATTCAGTAAGCATAATAAATGCTGAATGTATGGGAGCCGTAGGCAATGAAAATAAGGAGGTTGTCAGTGGCTAGGTATTATGGGTTGAATTATGTTCCCCCCTAATTTCATGTAATCCGCTATTTGGCAACAGAACCTTTAAAGAGATAAGTAAAATGAAAAGAAATCATGAGGGTGGGGCTCTAATATAGCAAGACTGGTGTCCTTATAAGAAGAGGAAGAGACACCAAAGAGACACCAGGGGTGTGTATGCATAGAGAAAAAGCCCACGTGAGGGCACAGTAAGAGGACGGCCATCTGCAAGCCAAGGAAAGAGGCCTCAGGAGAAACCAAAGCTGCCAACACCTTGATCTTGAGCTTATAGCCTCCAGAACTGTAGAAAATAAATTTATCTTGTTAAAGCCATCCAGTCTATGGTATTTAAAAAAAAAGATTTATTTATTTCAGAGAGAGAGAGAGAGAAAGAGAGAGTGCGAGCAGGAGTGGGAGGGGCAGAGGGAGAGGGAGAGAGAATCTCAAGCAGACGCCATGCTGAGCAGGGAGCCCAGTGTAGGGCCTGATCCCACGACCCCAAGATCACAACCTGAGTTGAAACCAAGAGTCAGAGTATTTTGTTACAGAAGTCCTAGCCCACTAATACACCAGGTAATGTGCAGCTTTGTTCTGATGGGTGGGAGAGACCACTAAAGGGCTTTAAGTAGGAGGGTGACATATCTGGGTTCTAGAGGAATCACACTGGCTGCTACTGAGACGATACTAGTAAAGGAGGCAGGAGAAGAGGCAGGCCTGCAGTTAGGAGGCTTGTGCAGTGGTCCAGGTGCGGTATGAGAGTGCCTTAATTAGGATGGTAGCAGTGGGCATGGAGAGAAGAAGATGGATTTAAGGCATGTTAAGGGCAGTTAGAATCAAAAGGACTGCTGTGTGTGAGTGTGTATTGGGTCCAATGTTGTGCTAGGCACTTGCGACACACATGCCAACCAAACACAGCTTCACTCTAGTTCTTTTCTGGACGTAGTGGTCAGCCCAGTACCTGCCCTGACATCTCAATAGCTATTTTATCACTGGGCACTTCTCAGGGAACTGTGTTCCTCGCACTCTCTGCCCCACCACTCACTTACTCTATACTTGACAGCTCTTCCCTTAGGTTGGACAAAGACAGACAAAGCTGGCCCATTCCTGGCCAAAATAGAAACAGGAATTTGGCTACTTTTCTTCCCTTGAGTGAAAGCCCAAGGAAACTTTCATTTTTTTCACTGAATCTGTAAGTCTGAAAACAAGATCCGGACTCCCACTACACTGGGAGGCCCACTCCATCCCTGGCTGGAAGAGGCCTTACTCTTAGTAATGAAGTGCACAAAGGCCATTGTGAGACAGGCCTTCCCTTTCATTTTGCCTCTTAATGGAGGGCAACTGGTGATGTTGTAATGAAGACAAAGGTTGTCTTTGGCCTTCCCCCCACCACTTGGTGCTTTCTGTTTCTGTTTCTGAGTGTCTCTCCCAGACACCCAGCAACCTCATCCTGCCCCCATGTCTCTGCATGCCCTCGACCTCCATATAGACTGGCCTTCCCTGGTCAGCACCATATGCCTCTGGGCAGCTAGGAATTTGAATACTAATGGAGTATAAAGCTGAGCTGTGTTATGCATGTTCTACAGAGCCTTTCAGACCGAGGCCATTGGATAAACACTAAACACCAGCTTTAACAGCTCCCGGAGCAGTTTGCTGTGATGTGTTCCTCAGCATGTCTGTCTGACGCCTGTGCCTGTCAGCGCCCTGCCACCAAGAGCGAGAGGGAGTAGGAGAGCCACTGCTGTGGAGGGTGTCGCCTCCTCCACCACGAGCCCTTGCTCTGGCCCTCCATACACAGTCACTCCCGTACAGCAGCTGTCTGTGTGCGTGGGTCCTGTGGAGCACAGTCCCCCAGGAAATAACCTGGGGCTGGCTGAGGAAGAGGAAATGAATTTATTTCAGTACAGCACTCCTATTTCGATCAAGTCTGAAGTCAGTGACCCAGAAAAAACAAAGCTGGCAGAAATGACGTTCTAATTATCTCCATTCTGAGAGCTGAGGCCAGGGCAGAGGCCGGGGACAGCACACACCTGGCAGGAGTCAGAGAAGGACATGTTTTGGACTCTGTTCTTTGCTGTCAAGGCTGCCTCTGAGATAAAGGCTGGTAGTTGGAAGATAAGCTGTTAAATTCTTCAACTCACCCAACCTGATTTAAGTCAATACTATTGGTGTCATGTTTATTAGATTTAATATTGCCTCAAAAATACACCAGCTATTGTGTCTGTTTGTTTTCTTTTCCATCAAATAAGTCACCCTCTGGCAGTTTCCTGTGACTAAAGTGGCCTTTGTGCTTCTGAAATACTTTCTGTACTAGCTACACAGAATCCCTTTAATTCCCATTTGATTTGGCTGGGCAGCTTGTCAAATGAGCATGCTCAAATGAAAGATGTGTGGCTACTTAGTAATCCAAGGTCTGCCTTTTCAGGACCTGGACATTTTCACCTCCCTTTGGTTGTCAGTTCCTTTTATATCCTTCTCGTGTTAAATACTCCCATTTCCAGATAATTTTTCAAGGAACTGGTGCTTTATAGCCACACAATAGAAACACTATATTTACTATCGAGGCATTTCCATAACACACAACGTAATATATGGAACGGAATCCTTGAGCTGATTCTGACAGTGAGAATTAGCATCTGTTAGTTGCAGAGACCCTAGAATTCTGAGTTACTAAGGTAAGGCTATGGTTAATCCCTGAGGGTTGCTGGCACTTGTCCACATGATTTCTGGGGACAAAGAAACATTTCCTTTGGGGGTGGGAGCAGAAAGAGATGGAACAGCAGGCAAGTTCTGGAATCTCTGCCTGGTGACCTGGCCTACAGGCAAACCATTTGGCCTAATTTGTGGTGGTTGCCCCACCTTGTAAAAATACATTAATTTGTTTGAAATGTCAAAATATATTTATGCTAAACTGGCATTAAAGGTCATTGGTGTAGCCGCCGGCTGGGGGAATGTGACCATCTCCCAGCAATGCGCCCTGAGAAATAACCCTGAGTGGAAAGGAGCTCTTGGTCTGGATGTCAAGCCTTGACAGCACTATGTCTTCCTCTGCTAATTGAAAATGTGCCTTAAAGGGACTTAACTCTCAGGTCAGCCATTCCTGTGGGTGGTTTAAAGATCCAGCTAATTGTGACCAAAGCTAACAGTACAAAAAGCAGGAGATTCCTATAGGGGAAAATCCATGTGTAAATGCAGTATTTACATATGAGCCCTCAGTTAGACTGAACTAGAAAATTCCTCAGTCATAAACTTAACTCAGTCATAAACTTAATCCCCCACTGTCGACACAGACCATAATTTGTATACTTGGGCTCTTTCTAGCAGTTCGAATGCTAGTTCCTTCCTGTACTGTGTGCCACTGTAGGCAACTGAGGTAACCTCTATGAGTGTCTGGTTTCCTCATCTGACACAAGGAAAAGTGGCTAGCAACAGCCTCTCTGTTATAGTTACTGTGTGGTTTAAATGACATAGTGATCCTAGGTGCTCAGCACAGTGCCTGGACAGAGTAGGGGATGGTAAGCAGGATTAACATTAATAATGGTTTCAAAGTCATAGACCTTTAGAGCTAGAAGGGATCTAGTCCATGTACCATTCAACACAGTACCCTTTCAGTTCTGTTTACCAGACTTCAGTTGTCGACATGTCTTTATGAATTTTGCCCTGCCCATAACACCAGCATTGTTATTGACTTAATATTTTCTTTAAATTGACTTACTTTTAAAGTATAAATGGGTGCCTCCCCTTCCTTTGAACGGATCCCAATCAATAACACCTATACAATTCCAGGGCCACTCATCTGAGCCTTTAATAAAAGTAACTACTGTTTATTGAGTGCTTCCTGTGTGTCAGGCTCTTTGCATGGATTATTACTTTATATGCTTAGAGCAATCACTTGGGAAAGAAACAACTGATATAACCATCTCTGGATATGTGCTCTTAGCCTCTATGCCATCTGATTCTTCAGCTAGTAGAGTGGACACACTTCTTCACATTCTCCTCACCAATTCCGGCTTCCCCTTTACCTCGTTTGAATTCATCTAAGGGTTGTTCTCTTTGGCGCAGAACATCAAAGCTGATTAGAAATTGAGTGATTTGTCTTTGTCTCTGTTACTTGCCATCTTTTGGTTCAATGCATTGTGGTTGCCTACTCTGTGCCAGGCACTATTATCAAGGGAAAGAAAACAGGTCCCTGCCCTTGATTAGTGCACAGTTAAGGCGGGGGGTGGGGGGTGGGGAGAGGCAGATCCAGAAACAGCTCATTTAAATATAATGTGGTTAGGTGCCATGACACACGTATGCCCAGAGTGACATGGGAACACAGGGGAGGGAGTTTGGGACAATAACTCCTAGAAGAGAAACATCAGCTTCATCTTAACGGATGAAGCTAAGGTACTGAGATGAGTGAAGCAAAGGGTGGTTTCAGCAGAGGGAAAAGACTGAATGAAAACAGGAACATGAAACTAAGGTACTGAGATGAGTGAAGCAAAGTGGTTTCAGCAGAGGGAAAAGACTGAATGAAAACAGGAACATGAAACCATATGGGAGTGGGGGAAATAACGTGGGTCTGGGTTACTAGGGCATAAAGTCGAAATAAGGTATATAGTGGTGATAAAGGATGTTTAAATGTTTGCCAGGGACAGGGTTTAAATTTCTCCCCTGAGGCATGATTGTCATTTGGGGTCAGATCATTCTTTTTTGTGGAGGGTCTCCTGTGAATCATGAGATGTTTAGCAGTGTCTCTGGCTTTTATTCACAAGATGTTAGTGGCACCTCCCCCTAAACTGTGACAAGAAAAATGTCTCCAGACATAGCTAAATGTTGGAGCAAATCAGTTAACCTGTCTGAGCCTCAGCTTCCTCATCTGGAAACTGGGTACAGTAATAATATTTTCTCTCAAGCATTTATTACAGGAATTGAAAAAATCTATATAAAGCACTTAGCATAGCACCTGGTACACAGGAAGAGCTCTATAAAGGCCTGCTATTTATTTATTTTTTATCACGGAACATGTCTGAATTTCTTCTGGTGAGTTCCTGTCTGACTATTGCAATATCCTGCCTCTTGGATATCTCATGAACTTTGGAGTGCACTCATACAGTAGTCATGGTCTTTCAAAAGTTTCCCTTGCTTCTATGTCACCAGCCATTTCCCCCCTGCTCATTGATTCCATTTCTTAAGAATCCTTCTAAGCTATGTGTCTTCCAAGAAATTTGGCTTATATAGGGGTATATTACTTCACATACATGTCAGCCAATTTCACAGCTAGTATTTTAGCTTATTCCTTGGAGTCCCCAGTTATTTGTAACAGGCTTCTTGGTATAATTCCAAGTGCAGAGCAAGCTACTTTAATTAGTTTCCTTTCTTCTACTAATAAATATCTATTTCAGGCATTACGCTAGGCACTAGGGAGCCAGTCTAACCAAGACAGACTGGGTCCTGCCTTCACAGAGTTTATAGTCTTTTGCTGACTTCCTTTCCTTTATTTTCCGGTACCTACAAGGGGTTGCTAGCAACACAGAGTAGTAGACTATTTCTGTTGCATTCCATCCATTTCAAGAAATTGACTTCTGTGGAAGAGCCTCAGAAACATATATCATGACTGTTACTATACAATTGCCACCGAGTGCTCATAACTTCTTTTCCCAAAGTTTGTGCTGCAGAAACCAGTTGTTTCCCAAAAGGCCTCTTCTCCCCATCCTAAACATGACACTTTTAATCTCCATCCTTTACATTTTCAGCCTTATGTCTCATTTGAAAAACGACTCTGTTTGATTTTGATCTCTGAGGCCTCTTCAGTAGGAATTTCCAGGAAATGTATGATTATCTCTTCTGTAGTATGCCAGCCCTGGGGAAGATACAGTGACGGGACTGAGTGCTCTCTGCCAGGTGTCCTGCCAACTCCATGTTAGATTTCCCCATGCTTCTAAAAGCTGACAACTCCAGATTGTTAGCAATACTTTTTGTCAGTTTTCAAATGGCCTTCTCATTTCTTGACACTGATACTGTCTGAGCTTCTTCAAATTTATAAAAGAGGGAAAAAGCTGCCTGGACCAAGTTTGGTTTCCTGCAGTTGGAAAGCATGATGACGACTTTGAGAGTGACGGCTCTTATTGATCTTGCTTTTAAAAAGTGGAAATTATTAGAAGATGAAATACACCAGGATTACCTGGACTTGTCAACTGGCAAATTATTTCCTATTTTCTCAGACCCACACTCTTGTGTTTCTCTGAATAGCAGTTGGAGAGTTTGAGGAACCTTTCAACCTTTGGTCAAATGCATCAGTGTGGTCTGTCTTCATGGTTGCCCAATCAGAATAACGGACATTTAAGTCACATTATTCACTTCAGATGAATAGTCAGGATTAATCTAATCAAGAGGTACAATTGGACTGATCTTTAAAGTCATTCTGCTGCTGAGCCTACAGATTAAAATTACATCTACTCCAGTGTTCTTAAAATGTTTTGGTAGTGGGGGAACAAAGCAAAGCAAAACAAACAACAAAAAGCTTCAAGGCAGTCCTGGTGTATTTCATCTGTTAATAATTTCTACTTTTTAAAAGCAAGATCAATAGGGGCCATCATTCTGAAAGGTGTCATTTTGCTTTCCAGCTGCAGAAAACCAAACTTTCTCTAGATACTAGATGGCTTTTATAAATTTGAAGAAGCTCAGACAGTATCAGGGTCAAAACAAAATGCTAAATTTATGGTTACTATGATGCCTGTGGCAGAGACTACTAGTTCTAGGCCTACCCTATCATCCATTTACTCTTTCTTCCTTAGTAGTAAATTCCCATTAAAAAAAAAAATCTGGGCACACTGCTGTCTACAGTAGAAGATATCCAGTCTTATTTGCAATTCTCTGTAGCCATGTGATAAAGTTCAAGTCAATAAGATGTAAGAGGAAGTGTGGAAGTATCCACACTTTTATTTCATTTGTATTATTACTTTTTGGAGAGAGAGAGAGGCAGGGGAGGGACATAGAGAGGGGGAGAGAGAATCATAAGCAGGCTCCATGCCCAGTGTGGAGCCAGACATGGGGCTCGATCTCATGACTCTGACCGGAGCCAAAACCCAGAGTTAGATGCTTAACTGACTGAGCCTCCCAGGTGCCCCCTCTCTTTTTAAAAATATCCACTTTTAAATTGATGCTTTCAATGGCTATGTAAGGAGAGCTGACCCAATTGGAAGGGGTCTCTTTTTGCCCTTCCTTCCATTCTGTAATATGAATATATTGGCTTAGATTTTTGGCAGATGTCTTAGACCATGAGGAGTCAATGAAAATGGAAGCTATGCGTTAGGATGGCAGAGCAGAAATACAGAAGCCTGGGTTCCAAATGTTCTCATGGAGTTGCCATCCTAGTCTGGCTGCTGTTGTGCTTGTGTCACTGTTATGTTGGGGGGTTGGGTTTCTGTTATTCTCAGTTTAATCTAATCACAATGAAAAAAATGTTCTGTTAGGTTTTGTTTTTGACCAGTGTTACTGACTATACCATTATGGTCAAATGGTTCTAACAGATTTCTAGTTCTAGGTCTCTGGGTAGATCACCGGTGTTTGCAAAATTAAATTAAATTGAAATACATTAATGTCTGAAAGTGACTGACACATATGGCAAAGTCCACCAGGGCAGCCCTTTGTTTGGTGGATGACTAATTGCTTAAACTTAGCGATTAACCTCAAGCATTCTTGAATACCCAGTGCTCCATCTTTGGGTACTTTGAGCTGCTTCCAGCTTCATGACTCATTCAGATCCAATGCTTCTTTATTATACTGTAAATATATGTTTGCCTTCCTATGCCTTGTGCTAGGTCTGTGAGTCCTCAAGGGCAGGGATGTGGTCTCATTCATTTTCGTGTTCCCAGTATCTGGCATTACAGTTGGCAAATGTTCGTTGAATGAAAACATTAATGCCTCACTGACTGTAATATTTTCAATTCGTGAAAGCATTTAAAAATTACGAAATGCAAATAGGTTGTAAGAAATACTATTTTTCATCAACATGTTTGAGTCAGTAAATCTGGGTTTCTGGAGACCCACAGAGGTTAGTGGAAATTGGCATATTTCCTCAATCTTAAGAAGTGCATTTCCTACTTCTTCCCTATTTTAAGTTTTCTGAAGTGAGAATGTGTCTTATTAATCACTACATACATTTAATAGAGCATTTCTCCCCTAAAACCCCAAGCTGTCAAATTGATGCTATGTCTTATGATCCATGGTGTCTTAGAATTGAGGTCATATGGCATTTGCATTTTGGTCTGTGCACTTTGGGGGTCCCTGGAATTCTTTCAAGAAGGTCTGTGAAGTCAAACTATTTTTTTAAATAATACTATTTTCCTTTTCTACTTTCTCATGAGTGTACAGTGAGTGGAATTTTACAGAGGGTATCTGTGGCTAGCATATATTTGAGTTAAAAAATTCACAGTTTTGGGGCACCTGGGTGGCTCAGTGGTTAAGCCTCTGCCTTCAGCTCAGGTCATGATCTCAGGGTCCTGGGATCGAGTCCCGCATTGGGCTCTCCGCTCTGCGGGGAGCCTGCTTCCTCCTCTCTCTCTCTCTCTCTGCTTGCCTGTCTGCCCACTTGTGATCTCTCTCTGTCAGATAAATAAAATCTTTAAAAAAAAATTCACAGTTTTAATTTCTTTTTTTTAAAAGATTTTATTTTTAAGTAATCTCTACATGGGGCTCAAACTCAAAACTCTGAGATCTAGAGTCACATGCTCTACAGACTGAGTGAACCAGCCAGGCGCCCCCACCATTTTAATTTCTAATAAGGCAAATATTGATAGATAAAACCCACATACAGAAGAGTTTTTTGAGATCCCCAACAGTTTTTAGGAGTGCAAAGGGGTCCTGATGCCCAGAAGCTTGAGAACGGTTATCCTAGAGGAAAGAAACGGTGAATGAAGCCATTCTATTATATAAGAGTTTCATTTGAGCTCATTAAGAAAACAAGCATGTATCCCTTCCAAGATGGTTCCTGGGGCCATAAGCTCTGTCCAAAAGCACACTGACAGAGTGGCGGAAAATCTGTACTTCCTCTAGAGACCCAAGGCCTGATGGGTGCTATAAAAGTTTGTTCTTACAGGCTCGCTCCGAGCAATCAGCACGTACACACTCTCTCTGAGTCTGCTGTGTAATTGCCACTACCTCATCTTAATAACAGGCATAATTGCTCTGAGTTTCCGTCGACCCTTTTCTGCATCTCCTCTCTGAAGCCTCAATTTTGGAAATGGCACTTGTGAATACACAGAATGTTTAACCACTTCCAGTTTTCAATTTACAGTCAAAGTCATCTATCAGCAGGAGATGAAGGCCCAGTGTGAAAACTACAGAATGTCCTTCAGACTGCACAGCTAATTTGTTTGTAAATTTGATTGTTATTGTAAGAAGAACATATTGTACATGATGCTACTTACTGACTTACTATTTGTATCTCTCTGTATCTTGGGTTTTACCATTAAAGTCAAAGAACTTAACCCTTTCAGCACTTCCACGGGTAGGGAGAGACACATGAAAGCTTTACTATTTTTCCCTTGAGTCTCTGTTTCCTTTTCATTTTACACGTATTTATGAAATACCTACTGTATATTCAGCACTGTGGGAGACACGCATGCAGAAGGCAAGACAACTAGGGAACAGTCCGAGGTATCATGGGATAAAATGTGAGGGAGGTGATGAGGTCATACATTCTGAGTGAATTCAGGCAAGAGAGGACCACGTGGGTCTTCACACAGTGAGAAATGGGGCTCTTATCCTCCCGAGAGCCAAGGCTTTGCCTGCAAAGGAGCCAAGGACTTAGAAGAAGCTCCTGGAGTCATTCTGCAGTTTCTTCCTGCTGAGAAGTTGCAGGAACTAGTCTGTTGCAGGTTGTTAATATTATAGTATTGGCTTGACAGAACAGACCAAGCTTCCAATTCCCTTTGGCATCTAAAGCAATTTACAGGCCAGAAGTATGACTGCACAGCTTTTATGAAATGGTCTGATTTCATTGATCAGCCACTCCAAGATTGTTTTCATTTCTGTAGCTATTGCTAAGCCTTCTTTCTGGTATAATATTCAGGAAGGAACCATTAAAAAATTGTACCATGGAGATGTTAAGATATAAGTGGGCAGGGTTCTAAATGGGAAGAGAAATATCACAACTCATGATGACTCTACTCAAAAGTTCATTTCAAGTTAGACCGGCATTCCACAAATTGTCTGTCTTATCTTAACTCTGTAATGTTTCCAAATGATAAGGATACTAATAAGAGCAGATGGCCTAATGAACATTTAGAGGAAAGATTTAACTGGTCCTATTTTCATTAGGCCTCCAGTGTGCTTCTGGGTTTTGCCCACCACTTCCCTGTGTGTGATACAAAACAGCACGCACTCAACAGATGGCCCAGCTCAGGCTTCATGCTTCCAGAACTCTGGAGACTGGCCACCTGACCACTTACCATGTGTACAGAATCATTTAAGGAAGCAGGCAGGCTACAGACTTGAGCCTGAACAAAAGCAAAAAGTGGTGATGAATATTGAGTATCCAAGCTTCAACAAAAGGGGAGTCAGAATCATTCTCGCAAACATGTCGAGCGACTCTGGTTGAGGTTTCCCAATAACACCCTC
The DNA here is from genome assembly GCF_902655055.1 of Lutra lutra. NCBI lineage: Eukaryota > Metazoa > Chordata > Mammalia > Carnivora > Mustelidae > Lutra > Lutra lutra. The sequence continues at coordinate 23,925,338 of NC_062296.1, read as the reverse complement.
TTACGGATTTCAGGAATGATGAAATCCTCTGTGGCAACCAGTCCATTCCAATTAGTGTTTCATCCAAACTGTAAGCATATCTGAGTAACTCTGGCAACAACAATGACATGGAAATCTAACACCTCATTGCACAGTGTGCTCATTATTAAGCTACTGTCTCAAAGCTCCCAACTCACCCCTTCAGTCGTTGTTTTGTGATGCTGGGACTGGGACGCTGCTAACTGCATTTCTCTATTGCGGGCTGGATTTCTGCTAGGTCCTGACAGTCAGGGAAATAAAGCGACTCTGGAAAGCTAGAGGAAGGAGAAGGGACTTGCTCCTTCTTGCTTCCTTTCTCTCCCAGTCAGCATGGCTGCAACAGTAGTTCTTTACCCCCACGGCAGTAGCTGACTCTTCTTTAAACTCCGAGAATCAGTATCATCATGCCACCTCAGAGGCACCAGAAGCAGCTGGCTGGCATTCCCTTCTCAGAGGAGTGGGACCCACCTCCACAGAGCAAATCCTCCATCTTTCTGGGTTCTGACAACTCCAACCTTTCTCTTTTTTTCCTTAGCCTTAGAGGTGGTGGCTGATTCCTGCAGATATTATTTCAACCTTTTTTCTTTTTAAAATATTGTTTATTTATTTATTTATTCATTTATTTATTTGAGAGAGAGAGTGCAAGCGAGAGTGAGCACGAGCAGAGGGGAGGAGCAGAGGGAGAGGGAGAAGTGGGCTCTCCGTGGAGCAAGGAGCGTGACTCTGGTCCATCCCCGGACCCTGGGATCACGACCTGAGCTGAAGGCAGATGCTTCACCGACTGAGCAACCCAGATGACCCTCAAACTTTTTTTTCAACCCTCTAAAACCTGTGTAGCCCTTTCCCGATATTAAATTCTCTCTGTTAAAAAAAAATGTGATATGTTTTTCTGGCTGGATTTTGACTGATAGTCACAGCCTTAAGCCTCTTACAAGGAGAGAGGAAGAGCAATACCCATTGTAAGCCGGTGGTGAGAGAAAACTAGTAAAGGTGAACAAGAACTGGGGAAGAACCAGAGAAGTTATTAGCTACTAGCATCTTCTGCATTATCTTATTGGCCTGTGAAGCCGTCATGTCCAGAAAATATGCATAAAAAGTAAATCCACTGTGCTTGGACTCTAGGTAGTTGGTTGTGATTGGCTTTAACCAGAGCTTCTCTGACTCTCTGGGACTATCATATTGCTGTCATTATTCTCTAGAAACTTTTCACTCTTGTGATTTTTGAGGAAGATTTCATGATGGATCATGCCACTCTCCCACATGCCTTTTTTGGAGGCAGAATTCTATACTAAATGGTTTAGGAGGTTGGCCCCTGACAACATTTCCCATGCACTTAGAGTTTACTTATAAACAATAACATTTACTTATAAGTAAAAGTACATTTATTACTAAATATATTTTTTATATCCCCTCTTGCTAGTCTTGTCAGACATTGGGATTGCTCCTTCGGAATCTTCTTCTTATGTATCTCAACATAAACACCTCTCAACAGGTGGGGCCCCTTGGTAAATGTTTTATATGTCCCTGTGCTCACTTTTCTGAATAAACTAACTTTTGCATGGGAAGATGACACTCCTGATGACAGCCAACAGAAATTTCTCTGAATTGTGTTTCCATTTAACAAAGATGGGTTGGCACCAATTCATACACTTTCTCTTTCCATAGTTAATAGGGAATGGGGCTACGTTCAAAGGTATGGTCTGAAATATAGTTAGGCCAATTGGCTTACATAAGGACTTAGCCCAGGATATTGGCTGTATAGACCTAGATGTTAACCACTGAATTTACCAACCAGATAACTCTGTATCTTGGAGAGTTTCAGGTTTATTTCAGGTCATGGCGCCTGCTGAAGAAATGTGTGGAAGACTGAGTGGTTCAAAAGTAGTTTGCAAGCTTTGCATCTTGTGACTCTCCCTGAACTTTGAAGATGCTTTTCCTCTGGTGCTTAATAGTTTTAATAAGAACTAACGTGCCATTGTCCTTTGTGTGGAAAGAGGACACTGCTGAGGGAGTTTTATTTATGTGATAAATTACGTTTTCGATATAGCATTGAGCACGGTACTTGACTTTTATTTTAAGGCCCCTGACAACTCCGTTATTTGCTTGTGTGCAGACATTTCAGCAGAATTTGGATATGCTGGAGTTGAAGATGTTGGCCTGCTGTTCTCCACTTCTTATATAAACAACCCGAGCTGTCACTTTGGAGCGAGCAATGCAAATATCTCTGATAATAGGTTATTATTCCCTGATTGTGATTTTTCCTTAGAGGTACAGGCTTGAAAAATGCAGTTAAAAAATGAATTTGGGGGCGCCTGGGTGGCTCAGTGGGTTAAGCCGCTGCCTTCGGCTCAGGTCATGATCTCAGAGTCCTGGGATCGAGCCCCGCATCGGGCTCTCTGCTCAGCAGGGAGCCTGCTTCCTCCTCTCTCTCTGCCTGCCTCTCTGCCTGCTTGTGATCTCTCTGTCAAATAAATAAATAAAATCTTTTAAAAAAATGAATTTGGATAAAGGAAATGATATTTAAAGGAAATCTGTGGATCATCTTATTGCAATGCTTTTTTCCCCAGTTGATTATTTTGTTAAATTTAGGGTTTAATGTATTAGAATATTTAAAAACTGACATGCTTGGAACCTGAAAATCTTCATAAAACAGAAGGGTCCCTGAATAGACAAAACCACTCATACACTAAGCTTGCTTCAAAAATCCTAGAGTACTGCTTTTTTCCTAGGAATATGTCAGCCTTATAACGTCTTTCCTTTTGATCTCCTACGTAGCTGGGAGCCTCTTGTTTTTGTCTTGGGAGAGTCATATTCTCCATATTGACCTAGATAAACTCTGTCTCCTTACTTATCTACTGTCATATTTATTTTTTGTGTGTGAAATTGACCTACCTAGGATGGCTGCAGGCCACCTACAGAATGAGCTGCTCTTCTACTTTTTGATTTAAAAGAGATGGAAGATGATCTAAAATCATACATATCAAAATCACAGACATATGAAACTCACACTACATTCTAGCCTCGGTTCCATAGTCGGCATGACACTTCTTGAAAGTAGAAAGAAAATGAAGGATTTGGGGGCACCATTCAATGACTACAGTGAACATCCTGTAAGTGACCTAGATTTGTGCCACATCAGCATTAAGCAGATGAAGCAGTCTGTGAAGGTACAGCAGGCTAAGACCAGTATCTGGAGGACATTAGTGGTTATAGCCCATCAAACTCATCTATAGGGACGCACATGCCTCTTTGCAAAAGGTGCACCTGTGTACAAAGGACAGAAGGGAATATCACACAATTTCTATTGCCATTCCAAACTGCTTGGACCTTTTGATTTTGGCTTTGTAAATGATCAGTTCAATTTTCCATTCTGTGGATGGAAATACATAACACTACTGCTACTAACTGCTACTCGTTAACAGCATTTATGAGCCAGGCACGTTGCTAAGTGATTCACACATATACTATCTCATTTAATCCCCACACCTTCCCTATCAAGGAATATAACATCATCATTGCCATTTACAGATAAAGAATTTTTCCCAGGGGCACACATCTAGCAAGTGGTGAATCTGGGATTTAAACCCAGTTAGCCTGTGTTCCCAACCACTATGCTTTACTTTTTCTATTGGTAGAACTATGAAGGAAAGTCTACCCAAGAGACCTGATTTGGTCTCTTGCACACTTTATGAAAGGCTTAGAGAAAAGTTCGGCTCTCCTTTGCAATTCCATAAAGTGTTCTTCTGCATTTGACAGAGTGAGGAGAGTAGGTCTGAATGGAATGAGCAATAAATAACATTATCCAGGAATGCATTTAAATTAGAGACTGACAACCACAGATATTACCAAATCAGAATAACCACCTTGCAGACTTATTTTGTTCTTGTGTCCTCCCATTTTAGCAAGTGCATGATGAATCAACAGAAAATATTTCCTGAAGATGCCAATTAACATCTTACATCATCCCTTATATTTGTAAAGCGGCTCATACTTTTCCAAGTGCTTTCACATGAAAGAAAGCGAGGACACTTAATCAACAATTGGGTCATTTATTGAATTAGCCTTCATAAGGAGGAATAATTAACCAGCTCTAAAATTCTAGTGTTTGTTTTCCAAGTGTAGTGCTGAATCTGAAATTATCGAGAAACCTCTTTTGGGTCAACAAGTAGACAAAAATGATTTATTTTTTCTATATTGCCATGTTTCAGAGGAGGGCAGAATAAGTGATTCAAAAATAGATGGTCTTTTTCTGGAATAAAGAAATGGAAACAAAAGGTAGTGTTTACTTAGCATTACCATGTAATTTCAGGCATAAACCGTTATGGATCACTCATTTACAGGTGAGTAATGTGGAGATCCACTAGGGACTCTTAAAGAAGACTTTTCTTTAATGATTCTTCGTGCCACTATCATATGTGAACAATGTTACCTGCCATCTCAAGTTCTGTGACAGCAGAATTTGATCGTTACTTATATCAAGGTTTGTACCACCTTCTTTTCCACACGCTGCCCACGTAACCAGCATGGCAGATGAACACGAAAACGCCAAGATTACAGGTAATGCCATATGCCCTCTCTTTCTTCAGTTCTGTTAAAACTCACAGTTTACAGTTGCAAGAATCTTTCCAACACCAAAGTTCTTTCATTTTTGTTTTCTTGTTTACCTACCACGACAGCCTTAGGAGACAATGTGCATTTTTATACCACTTCATACTGTTGAGGAAGCTCAAACTTGGAGACCATAAGGAACCTGCCTGAGGTCACATGCTAATAAACTGCAGAATCTGGACTCATACCCAAGATTGTCTATGTTCTTCCCACTAGACATGCTACCTTGGTCAAAGGGAAATAGGTGATTAGATAACTTAAGTAAAATATGCCCGAGTGATATGGAAGAAAAGAAAATGTTCCAACCTTTTAAACATGTCTGTATTAGGAAGTTAGGAAGTTTGCTCATTTCTAGTAGTCTTCATTTTCTATTTTAAACAATTTTATATTTAGAGTTACTGATAGATCGAGGTCTTTGAGAAGAGTGTGTGGCCATGTTAGCAGTGCCTTCCTGCCATGGTTGATGGAGACTGAGGTCCCTGTTTACCTTGCAGAGACTAGCACTTCCCCCACTCTCATTTCTACATTTATAGTAGGAGCCTTCAGATCAGCAGGAGGGACTGGCTGTGACTGATGGGGATTGACTGAGAGCATGTGGCTCACATGAATAGAGCAGAACATTGCTGATTTAGGATGCTTACGTTTGGATTGCTGCAAGAACCAATTGCTGACTAGGTAGATCGCTGCACAATTCATGTTGTCCAGGCATGAGAACAGTGAAAGAAAATGGGAAAATCCACTGGAGGTTTGGTGTATATGAATTTTTTATTATTGTTGTGGAAAACCCATATAAGGTTTAATTTATCATCTCGACCATTTTTAAATGTACAGTTTGGTAGTGTTACATGTATTCATATTGTTTGCAACAGATCTTTAGAATTTTTTCATCTTGCAACACTGAAACTCTGCCTGTGAAACACTAATTCCCTCTCCCCACTTCCTTTGGCAATCACCTTTCTACTTTGCGTTTCTGTGATTATGATGACTTTGGTTCCTTCCTGTGAGTAGAATCATGAAATAGTTCCTTTTGGGCACAGGCTTATTTCACTTTGCAGAATGTCCTCGAGGTTCATCTATATTGTAGTAGGTGATAAGCGTTGTTTGAGGCTGTGTAAGAGTCTATGGAAGGGGCACACTGGATTTTGTCTATCCTGGTACGAGTTTTAATGCCATCCAATCCATAAGTTGGCAGTCACCACTGGAAGGTGACCAAATAGGATAAAGTAAATGGAAGGTACAAGGGTTACCACAAACATATTTTTATTTCATTTTACTACTTCCTGGGCCTCGTTAATCTGCTGTTTGAGCCATTCTCCACCTCTAATCTCTTATCCCTTTTGTCCCCTTTCTTCTACATCCCCTTAGCTGGGCCTGTTGTCCAGCTGGCCTGTTGGCCAGTTTTGCTGGCCCCTAACAGAGGTCTCAGATGAGTTGCTTTCATTTTCATTTACAGAGATCTCAGATGAGTTGCTTTCATTTTCTCTGTCTTGCTGTTTGCCGGAAACTCCCCCCTTCCCAAATTCTATCCCCTATCCCTCTGTCTGGATTATTTGGAGTGTGGTCACAGACCTCTTCTTTTCTTTGACAGTGAGACAGGTCCCATAGTCACTGAAGCATTGGGAGGGTGTGGTGGGGGTGGAGGTGGTGAGATTTTCATCTCTGGTGGTAAGAACTTTGAAAATAAACTTTTTCCCCCCTGGGAGATCCCTTTATTCAAGCAAACTTATTATAATTCAGATTTTCTTGATTCCCTACAGAGCTTCACAAAATTTAGAAGTCTGTCCCTGCAGGGAATTTTACTTATAATGGCCTTCATTTGAAAGATCTAATTCTGTTCCCTTTCAGTGTGCACATGGGAGAGTGATGGAAATGCACAAAGAAAAGGCAGGTAACCCCTGAAGAACTCGAGTTTCAATATCATCTGTATCACTCGGGGTGATGGAGGACATTCTGTAGACATGAAAGGGTTGGCAAGGAAGAGAGGCAGAGACAATGAGAAACATCAGACAAGTGTTGAGGGAGGGAAAAGAAGGTGCCTTTTCTGTTCCAAACTACTATTTTTGGTCCCCCTCCTTTTATCCCTGATTGCTGTAACTTTTCATGCCTGGGTGTCATTATATATGTATTTTCCAAAACAACAGAAAATGCTAAAAACCACTTGTATAAAGTTGAATTGACATGTAGATTTTGAGAAAGAGGCTTTCTAGTTCCCCTTACACCCAGTTGAGATTAGTCTATCTGAAGCTTGCAAAAAATTCTAAGGACACCAAAAAACGGCTTTTTCAGTTAGGTAGAAAGCGGAAGACAAGCAGGGAAGGCAGAGGTCCACTCCTTGGGGCAGGTGGTGTAATGCTGCTGAGGGATAAGAGAGGGGAAAGTTTTGTTTACTCTGTTAAGGAGAATGACTGCAAAGGATATTGGCTCAAAGTTACTGGAGTCCACGATGAGTTGGGACTGCAACACAGCACCTAACTTCTTTAAACTGAGTTCAAGTTTCCTGACCAGGAAGAATGGCCTCTTAGAGAGAACTTGCAAATGGGTTTTTAGAACAAATTTTTTTTGTGTCTGCTGAAAAATAGTGGGCAGTAGAAGATGTGCTGGAAGATTAGAGGTGAATAAACATAGTTTCAATTTCAAGAAGAATCAGAAGATGTGCCTCACAAGTTGCATGGAGGAAACCAGATGTCAATTTGGAAAAGATCCTCAAATGTGGTTATTAAACCATTGTTTCTTAGTTTTTAGATAAGGAAGTGGGGTTTATGGATACCTTGACTGGAAACAAATTATGTCAAGGGATTTTTATTCCCTTCAAAACGAGTTACCAGCCTGGTAAGGTTTCTTTGTGGATAAGCTGAAGAAAATAAAGGTGACGGTAGAGACTTTCAAACTTGTTTTGACTGTGACCCTCAGTAAGAACTACATTTTACACAATTATCCAGGATCTACAATTGAAATAAAAGTTTCACAAAACAATACTTACTCACCCTTATTATACACAACACACTCTAAGGTTTTGTGTTCTATTTCCTTTCTTCTTAAAGCTCATCATAAGCCATTATATTGATTTCCTGCTCCACTCTGAATCACAACCCATAGGCAATAGTTCAAACAGATAGGTTCACAATTTAACAGATAACTAGTCTAGTGGTGCCACAATTTCATCTTGGCCTATCTGTCCAGCATTATTATCATGGATGAGGACATAGAAGGCATTCATCAAATCAATAGGTGACACAAGGCTGGGAAGGATAGTGAAGGTACTGGATAATGGCAGAAGAATACCAAGATATGGACTGAATCTAGTGAGATGGAATTGAATATAGACTAATGTAAGATCCTGTACTATGACAAAAATAACCAATTGTACAAGTATAAGATGAGAAGAGGGCGTTGAAAGACATGTAAATTTTTAACCCTCTGTAGTCACATCATAGATCAAAAGTGTCCAAAAGTCCAATTTAACTTTAGCTGTGGTTTCTTAATCTGTGCTCTTTATTTCCCTAGCATTTTGCAAAAGTGCCTTCTTGGGGGTCGCCATGTGAAGTACCACTGGGTGGGAGTGAGCCTGAATAGGGAAGGTTCTGGGATATTACTTCTTGTTTGAATCTGCTGTTTGCATCAGTTTTATCAATGGGGACTTACTTCATTTGAAGTAAATGTTCTCTGGCAGAAGTCCTTTTGAAAACCACTAGGCAAAATGAATTGAAACAGAGAATATAGAAAGAGGATTGTGATAGTCCCCATTCTACCTCTGAGTTAGAGCACATCTGGATTATTTGATTCACTTCTGGAAACCTCACTTTCAAAGAGATATTAATAAATGGGAACATGTTCAGAGAAGAGTGAGGGGAATGGCCAAAGAACCTAAACCATGCTAAGTGAGGGGCAGTTTAATGAATCAGGCATGTGACTTAGGAGACCTGGGGAAGTTGTTCACACAGATAGAGAAGGCTATTGTGTGTAAGAGGTAGTTTGGTGTAGCAGCTTGCTGAAAAGAATGTGGACTTGGGCATCAGGTTGATCAGGTTTAAATTTCAACTGTCACTTACTGGTTGTGTGAACTCGACCAAGTTACTCAACCTCTTTGAACAGTGTTTTTCACATTTATTAAAAATAAGGAAATATAATACTTATCTTGAAGGACTGTCATGAGTATAAATAAGATAACATAAATGAAAGTGCCCAGTATAGTCCTTGGTTCACTAATACATTTATTGCATAGGAAACCAATTAGATTAATAACACAGGGCCTCAAGAGTTGTGGTAAGACTAGATGGTGAAAGTTAGAAGGATACTACAAAGTTAAAATTAAAGGTCTTCCAGAAGAGCTTTCTATCAGTCAGAGACATTCAAAGATGGAATGAGCTGCCTGGAAGAGGTAGCGAGTTTTCTGTCACAAGAGGCATTTGAAGAGAGGTTGGTTGGTGAGACTATTCTGGAGCAAAGTGCAGCATCAAATGATTGGGAGGAGAAGTAAGATTCCTAGTAGACTAGCTGAACAGATGAATTGCATGGAGCAAACTTTGTTCCTCCAAAGAACCAGTTACTGTCCTTCCTTAAACATGGATGATGCCTCCCTCCACCTGTTAGGTCCATTTAACAACTGGGTGCTTTGGGGAGCCACGGAGGAGTATACAGATGATCCAACAAGCATTTTTAAAGAACTGGTTCTATACTGGGTACTCTAGACTAACACCTGAAAGTGTGCCTTATGGACAGTGGGTCAACTGCGTTGTCTATGCACACAAAAGGTCCATGTTCTCGTGTATCTGCTATTGGGCTGATTTTGGGAGAGCATCAGGTTGGCTCCGAGGAGTAAACCAGCTGTCTAATTTGCTATCAACACCAAAAGACTTGGTCTAACTCCCAGTTGCATTCAGTCAGGCATGAGATGGAAGTGAGTTACCAGAGCAGGATGATTCAAAAGCAGCAATGGAAATAAAGAGCCCAATCTCTTCATAATCAACTCATCTCCTGAAGTGAAGGGCTTAGTTGTTTATAGCGGTGCTTACAAAGGGCAGTTATGCTTCAGAGTTTATACCGAGAATTCAGTTTCACATTTCAGTAAATCAAAAAAAGATATTGATTTTTGAACAAATGGCTTATTTTATTGTCAAAGCAAATTTCATTTCTTGAGATGATTAGTTTTTATTAAACTATTTCCTAAGTGCCACTAAACACATTCTGTGAATATACAGCATAGTCTTCAACCAAAGAGCATTTGTCACCCACTAACTACTAAATGATATTTGGTCATCTCCAATTGTCACTGAAAATGTAGAAGCTGGAAAAATGCACATGGGGGGGTCAGAAAGCTTTTGCCTAAATCTCCGCTGTATTCCTTCATAACTCCGTGGCCATAGCACGATACACAATCCTGATTACCAGCTTTCTCCTCTGTAGCTGGAGATAATTATATCTACCTCTCAAGGCTGGTTGGGTTGTGGAGATAAAATGGAAAAGTGTGAATAAGATGCTTAGCATAGTTCCTGGCACATAGTAAGCTCTCAATAAGTGGTAGCTGTCCTTGTTAGAATTACTGTAGGGAGGACATCATGATCTACTGAAGTTTAAGGCAGACTATCGAGGATTCATTCTTCCCAGGGTTCAGGTTTGCCTCAGAAAAGTGCAAAAGACAAAAGCAAGGAAGAGAAAGAATGTTCTCCATATCACTTCTCAGCTTTAGAAGGTACTATGCTACCATGGATGGGCCTTCCCTTGCTGGACACCTTTTGGTTTTGAAATGCAAGGACAGTAACAAGAAACTTTAGGAATGGAGTTACATTTCTGCAAAGCAACCTTCAGGGTTGAAAGGACCTGAAGAGAATAGTTGGTTCCTCTTCCTGAGTCCAGAGAGGCTTGTATTCCAAGCGGTCATAGATTGTTGCTATCCAACATTTGCTTTAAAGGTTTCAAACAGTGGAGACTCTGTAAGGTCTTCTGATAATATATGATGCAGCCACACAGTCTGAGAATCAGTAAGCTCCTCATAAGGCCTGATTCAAATCTTCATGCTGCAAGGCCTCTATTTTCTCTCCTGTCTGTTTCTGTCAGCAGACTCTGTGTGCTCTCAGACATTTATCTCCACCCTCACCCATCAATATATTTTGATTTACTGAAATATGAAACTGAGCACTGTATAAGCTCAGCTGGATCACCGTAAGTACTACTAGAAACAACGGGGGCTTTGCTCTTGGCAGGTGTTACTAAGCTCTCAACTCAGCTTCCTTCCTTCTAGCTGAAGACAGCCCATGTTCTTAAGTACAGTCCAGGAAAACATAAGGCCCCAGTCTGCCATAGCTGTCTAAACAGGAGGAGGAAACACTGGCCATTGAGGCTGAGCATCTGGGCAGCTGTGCCACACACTGGCTTTCTCCTGGTAGACACTATATGCTCTCACCCAGCTGAGTTCACTCAGCATTCGCCACTTTCTGTCCACCTGTGCCATACCCGGGTGCTGATTTGCACACACCTGGGAGCTGATCTGCTTTAATGCCAGAGTCTCCCCTTCCCAGCCAAGCATCTCAAAAGAGTGATCTATTTTCACTTTCCCCATTTCCTCACCTCCCACTCTACCACTGCAATCCTACTCCAATTAATTAGCACTTTACCACAGGCACTCCTATCAAAGTCACGAATGCTGTCAAACCAAATGGCTTCTTAAAAAAAAAAAAAAAAAAACAACAACCCAGCTTCCTTTATGTGACCTCTCAAGAAGCAATTGATATTAACCATTCCCTTCCTTTTGAAAAGCTTCTTTCCCTTGGCTTTTTGACTGCCCATGTTTTTGGTTTTCCTCCTACCTGTCAAGTGTTCCCCTCTGGTCTCCTTTGTGGCCTCCCACTCCTCAGACTTCTCTTGAGTATTGATGTCCTGGAAGTCTGGTCTTGAGCCTTCTCTCTCTCCCTCTCTTTTTTTCTTCTGATGCTATGTACTCTCCCTGGAAGATCCCATCCACCATCTTATTTGCGCATGTGTGGACTGACAATCCCAAATCTAACCTCCATTTCAGGCCTTGAGTTTTAGAACTGTTTCCAATTGTCTGCGAGACATATTGACCTCCCTTGGCACCTCAAAGTCAACATGTCCTGAGTTGAGCCCATCACTCAACCCTCGCCCCCAAACTTGTGTTTCCTCTTCCTGTATTCCTCTTCTCAGGGAATGGTACCATAGTACATGGACTTCATTAATTCTGAAACTAAGTCCAATCAACAAGTTTTTTGATTTTAGCACCAATATTTCACTAATCTGCCTAGGTTTCTTGATCATACTGCTGATTCTTTAGGTTTGGTCATTATCATTGCTTGCCTCTGTAACCCTCATAAAACTGAAGAGCTTCACGGTCAGTGTCACCAGAGTTCTATCCCAAAGAAACATCATCTGGACATCCAAAAGACATTGGAAAGTGTTTTAATTTTTACAGAAGTCTTTTGACAAGGTGCTTATCATATATATATATATATATATATATATATATATATATATAGTCCCCATCACACATATATTACTTCAACGGCCTCGGAATCCCTGCCTATAACATCATTTCCTTTCCTTCAATTCTCTATGCAATACCTAGAATGATCTTTTTAAACAGTACTTCTCTGCTTAATGTTATTATTGGCTCCCCATTGTCCACTGGATAAAACTTCACCCTGTCATCGGTACGTAGTTCTAGCTTCATTTCTCACCACTTTTCCATATTCTTTGCACCATATTATCCTTTTGGTATCTGTTTATATGTTAACTGTGTCTGCTGAGCACTGATTATGCATACCCAAAGAACATACAGTCTACCTTGGTAGACTAGTTGGATACAGTTTGACAAGAGAACAGATTACATTATTAAATGTGGTGATACTAAATTTTTGTAAGAGAGTAAAACAACAGTGAGGATTAGAACTATCAGGGAAGCATCCCCTGGAGGAGGTGAGGTGTGAAGAGGATGGAGAATGGGATTTGGAGCAACAGAGATAATCCCAGACTAAGGGAATGGAACCATGGAAAGCAAGTCCCTAATAAAGGTGGAGGGTCATAATCTGGACACTGAGGTAGACATCATTACAGGCTCATTGTTTTGTACCAGCCTAAGAGGAAGAATTCTAATTATTCTTTAGGATGCTTTAAGCACAGAACAGGAAATAATGGACAGCAGCAAAGAAAGCTGCCAAATAATTTGGACAGAAAATTTCTTTCTTTCCTAGTCAGTCTTGCTAATTTCTAGTACCCTCCTCCCATTCTGCCCCACTTAATTCCCCTATACCCCCCAAAGCTACTGTTTTTCTTTTTAAAAGATTTTATTTATTCATTTGAGAGAGAGAGGGAGCATGAGGCAGGGGAAGGGGCAGAGGGAGAAGGAAAACCAGCCTCCCCGCTGAGCAGAGAGCCCAATGTGGGGCTCAATCCCAGGACCCTGAGCTCATGACCTGAGCAGTAGTTAGATGCTTAACTGAGTCACCCAGGAGCCCCAAAACTACTGTTTTTCTAAAGCTGAAGTTCTGTAAAATAAAGGGAGGGAGGAAATTGGGGAAACTGAGGCTTGGAATGAAATGCCATAGCAAAAATGTGATTCTGTCTCCTGGTCACCAGAGCTCCTTTTCAAGGGGCTACACTCTTAAGTTCCAGCCCGAAAGGGATGAGATAGCTTTTATTGTGGCAATTATGGCTAGCAAATGCCATGTGAGAAAGAACCCTTCTCATGGTGATGAGGATCATATGTTTGCTCTATTTAGACAAAGAATTCTCTTTTGAGCATAATTTTTCCACACAGAAACAGAGAAGTTGTTTAGACTTGACTGATTGCGATACTAAGTGTCCTATTTTAAGTTAAAAATATCCCACAAGTGAATCATATACGTGCATCTTCTCTTTTTCGTCCCCCTCTTCCATAGAAACACATTCACACCCTTACTTACTGCCATAAATAATGCTCTTTTTCCTTGCCTTCTGTAGGATTTTGCATCATGGAAAGTTAGGCTGCTCTACGACTCGACAGCCTGATCCACTCAATTCTCTCTGAAGAATGGTTCATTCATTGGACTAGTTTTCCAGGCCTTCCAATTCCCATTTTATTTTTGTAGTTGACTATCTCTGACTACTTTCTGCCTTTCTGGGGTGTGGTAGGGGCACATAGAGAAGGAAAAAAACCCAAAGAGGCACATTTCTAGAATCCTATAGCCATGTTTATGTTTGGAGGATGGAGATGGGAGGGGAGAATAGAGCTAGTGACTAAAGCAAGGTTTCCAGATGATGTGTTCGCTTAAGTTTCCTTGTTCCAGGTGGTACAAAGAATGAAGCAGCTGGAATGTCCTGACTGTGGAGGATATCACTGGTTGCCCACCCATGCAGCAGCCCTCCATTCCTTGCCAAGAGAAGACTGATTTTGGCTCAGGGATTAGGTAGTAATAGACTTCGGGAAGGTGACCCTGTTCCAGAGGGCCTGAATCCATTTTGGTGATCCCCATTTCCCCTTTTAAGGGGACTTCAAGGGGACTCCACCAGTGCCTGGTGGAGGCAAGAGCCATGTGACACAAGGACGTTTCCTGTCCTTGTGACACAAGAAGGAAGTCTGCTGGCATCTTTCTCACCTCTGACCATCACACCATGTGACATCAGGAGAACTTATTGTTGAAAATATTTTTAGATACATGTTTCATTATTTGCAGTCAAAACCACCCTGTCTGACACACTAACTAACCAATCCTAAAATTCTCAACTTCTACTCTAATTCATTTAAAAAGATGATCCAATAGTCTGCTTCACCAGAGTCATAGATTCATGGACTATTAGGGCACGAAAATCCCGTTGAGGTCTGTGTGATCTATTTTTGTCATTCAACATACCAACCTCTTTGTGTCCGCAGACTAAGGAAGATGCACAGGGTGCTGGGATTATGCTGTATGCTCTATAACCTCTCTATGTGTCCAATCCCAATTTTGTACAATTGTGGTAAAATCAGAATTTTCAACTCAGGTGAACGTTACACTGAATTTTCCTTTTTATTCTGTCAAAGAGCTTTCCTAAACAAATGTACACTAGATCTCAGAGGGAAAGTTGCCTCTGCTTAAGACTTTCAAATGCCCTAAAGATAGCTGTTTACATACACATGAATCACAAGTCATGCTCACATATACATTACAAAAGATTTCTAAGGACTTCGGTCATCAGTGGTTTTTCGAATGTGAGTTACTGTATTATTTAAAAATAATAAAATTATATGTCTTGGAAAATACTTCACAAAAGACTGGCCTTACCCTCCAATTGATTCAACTTTGAGAGCCTTCATTCTTATTCTTAGGCCAACATTCCACCTAGCACTACTCCCAAGTGAGTTTTTCTGAGGAGGAAAATAGCTAACTTATAGAAAGAGAAACTTCTGCTATCTGGTGTTATAACAGATACACCAGGCTTCCTTTCTACCTAATTTCTGCATGAGAAAATTGTTATCCATTTCCATGATGCCAAATGGTGATAGCACTTGAAAACCAGCGGTGCCTACCTGAGTGATGTCCATTCCTGAGTCACAGCTCAATGGCTGTGTGGATGTCAGACCGTTTGAGCCAATTACAGTTGTGATCACCGCTTTCTCATCAATTCTCCGAATCATGGTCCCATCCACAAAGTAAATGAATCCATGCCTATCAACTGTGATGCCTGTTGGGAAAGAGCAAATGAGCATTAGTAATCTAGTGGGCCACATTTGCACCAAGATCCGTATTTTGAAAAAAGCCACAGAAATGGAAAACCATTTTAAAGACATATGGATTCAATTTTGCTCAGTACAGACAGGACAGTAATGGGAGAGGTTTGTTCGGACACACATTCACTTCTTTGTGTATTGAGAAGAAATGATAAAATGTAACATGAAGAAATAAAGCAAGGTCTAATCATTTTGGGTTGTCTAGCTTTACATTGCCACCCCCCACCCCAATACTTGCTTAGCTCCACAAACAGAAAAAAAAAATCCTCTTTAAGATAAATGGGAAAAGACAGAAGAGGCAGGGTATGTTACATTCCTTTTAGGCTGTAGATGCACAGGCCACCGCTTATTTTCATAGTTGCATTAGAAATAACTGACTTGAAAAGCATTAAAGTTATTGTCATCAATTCACACTCAGCTCACAGAGACTTTGTAATAATTCTGATAAACTGGACTGAGTTTTTTCCTCTGTGTTACCTATTCAGAGGAGTTTGGAGAGCAAAATTATGGTGTCACAAAGGGAATGGTTAAACTTCTAGAAAAAAATGAAAGCCAATAAAATTCTCACAGTAGATATTACACATTGTGTTAATTACAGCCTGGTGTTTTGGAAAATATATAATAGCAGTTAGAAGGCTTGGGTTCTAATACTGAATACATCATTTACAACTCCTGTGTGATTTTGAGTCATTCGTCTCTCTAAATTGTAGCCTCCTCTTCTGTAAAATATGGAAAAGATTATCTGCTTGTGATATTGTGATTTATAATAAGAAACATATATTTGGCCTTCGTCCCTGTTTTTAGCACAGAGCTGTTAAAACTCTGGAAATTTCCAAAGTGGCAGGAGAGATAAAGGTGTCTTTTGTTATGCTAATGAGGTGGTTTTTGGACTGGTTCTAAAGATGGGTTGGTTGCCAGGAGAACCATCCATGAATAGAGGGTTGGAACTTTGAGTGCCGCCCCCAGACGTTTGTGAAGGGGAGAGGGGCTGGCAACTGAGTTCAGTCACCAATGGCTAATGATTTAATCAATCCCATCTATGTAATAAAGCTTCTACTAAAAACCCAAAAGGACAGGCTTTGGACACCTTCCAGGTTGGCAAACACATAGAGATCTGTGGAGAGCAGCGCGCCTGAAGAAGGCAGGGAAACTCCATACCCCCTCTCACATACATTGCCCTATGCAGACCTTTCATGTGGCTGTTCCTGACTTATAGCCTTTTATGATAAACCAGTGATCTAGTAAGTAAAAGTTTCTCTGAGTTCTGTGAGCCCCTCTAGCTCAATAATTGAACCTAGAGAAGGGGTTGTTGGAACCTCCAGTCTATAGCTGGTGGGCCAGAAGCACAGGTGTGTGGGAAGCAGTTTTGTGGGACTGAGCCCTTAACCTGTGGGACCTGACCTTTTCTCTGGGTCGATTGTGTCAGAATTGAGTGAAACTGTAGGGCACAGAGCTGGTATGGGAGAACTGTTTGCTGGTGGCGTGGGGGGAACCCTCACCCACGCCGGAAATAAGTCTCAGAACACTGTTTACCTCCTTACCTAAGCTAAGGTGACCAACCGTCTTAGTTTGGAACTGAGGCAGGGTTCAGTTTTAAAACTGGGACAGTTCTGGACAAACTGGGATGAGTTGGTTACTCTTTGCCTAGGTTGTTATAAATATCATATGAAATAATACATTTAAAAGTGTCAGACGCATATAAAGAACATATGGCTCAACTCCTGCTTCCCTTGGTGCTTTTGATAGTGCTCTTGAAAATAACCACATGGCATTACTTTAAAAACTGGTCTACAATTTAGTCTTTTCCTACCTCTCCTTTATCCAGTGGACCTCATGAAACACAGAATATATATTAAAGTTAGGAACATCTGTCATAACAAGCATGTCCTTTTGGAGTGTGCTCACATTCACATACAAAATCATCTCCGTGGTAAAGAGTGAACTCACCTAAAGACAGTTTGTAAACCCAATTTAATAGACTGCTTTTAGATGAACTAATTCATTGGCAGGTTAATATTAAGACTTGGCTTTATGGTATACTTTGATTAACCCTGATGTCTCATGACTTGACATGAGACTCATGTCTCATGAAGTATTAATCCTTAATATCTATAAAAGTTACAGATTCATTTTAACTTTCCCTGAATAGCTCTAAATTCGTCTATGTTTTGGAGGGCTCTCCAAGGAAACCAGCATGTCCAAACAAGGGGAAGTTCATGTTGATAAGTCTCTTTTTCATTTGCAGATACAGAAAGACCATTAAGGAGGTTTTTAAAAAGACTTTTAAGATTGAGCAGGTCAAAGGATGGTGGCACACAAGCATTTTTTACATCTTCAGGACATCTGGGCTGAGGATGAACCAAGGGGCACCTCTGCTTTTTGTTTTGGCAAAATCAGTATCTCGAGTGCCTATTATTTAGTCTGCTTTGTGGCATGCGTATGATTAACTTCTATGACCTCTGTATTAAATATCAGTGAGTGCGAAAGTTAAAATTCGTCACAAGAGGATAGACTGAAAGATCAAGACTCAGCTCTGGAGAGAGAAAGGCTGAGAGTAGCTCCGCTTGAAGTGTTTGAAATCATGAAGTATTTACCAAATACATACTGAATGTCACTGGGCCAAGTCCTGTGAAGATCAAAGGACAAAGAATCCAGTTGCATAGAAACTAAGAGGAATATCCTGCAAGCATTGCTCTAGGGAGGAGGCAGTAAATTTAGAGCTTCCAATCCCTTGAAAATTGGAACAGAGTCACAAAAGGTATAGAGAAATAAATGTATTCCTTAAAAATTGGAACAGGTTCACAAAAGGTATAGAGAAATAAATGTATTGTTCTCAAAATGAGTGTTTGTGTGTGTGTGTGTGTCGGGGGGGGTCCTTCCTTCCATCTTTGTGTGGACACCAGGGAGGACAATTCTGTTCCTTTGACCACTGCATTCCTCATCTCCATCAGAGGGTGAAGTCTGTACCGATCCAGGGAGGATAATCCTGGACTTAACATGGTTTTTCCACTTTTAATTTTTGTTTACTTCTGAACACTGGGAACTGCTCTCTCTCTGTTCACGTCTGCTGAATTCCACAGATGAGGCTTATTAAATCCTCACTGTTGGCCTTCAGGGCTTATTTGGCTGACGGGTTGTAGGATATTCTCCTCTCATATATTTGTGTAGGAATTTCTTTGATCATGGTCCAAATTACAGAAGAGTCCGTTTTTTCCTGAGACTCTTTAAATTTGATGGAGTTATGCTTGGAGTTGAAAAAGAAATAGTAGAAAGGTCTTTGAGGGGCTGTGTGATAGATGTTTTCTTAATGCATCCAGGTATGTTTTATATGTACATATTTTCATTTTCCTTCCCCAACTAACCAACCAACCAACCAATATGCACACAAACAGAATCCTCAAACAGCTAGTTTTACAAACTCTTCACTGGTGAGGGTTGAGGGGTACTTAGTTTTCTCTAAGTTTAAAAACCTAACTGAAATTCCTAGGCAGGAAAAGAATTCTTTTTGCCGTTACTTTCAAGGGAGTGGTCTCCCCTCCCATAATGAGTATTGTTGTAGCCCAGGGAAGTCAATGATGCTATTACTGTTTGTTAGGCTGAGTGGGAGAAGGTGGCACATGCCCCGTGTATTTTAAGCTTTATCTTTCAGGGACGGGGATGTGAGTGATTTCAGAGCACATAAAGCCATCTGGGGCTAGTGAGATCTGCAGATGCAACTGACTTTTGTGTTTTGATATTGTCGTACCCAGATTTCCAAAATTTGGTACCTAATGCTGTGGGTGTAATTTGTTCCAATGGCCACATCCGTTGATGTGCTTGCTGACAGCATTTTCATTATCACTTAAAAACACAATGGAGGGCACAGTCTTTTTGGCTAAGATAGGATTTAAATTGCATTGAGAAGACCACTTCCAGGGTTTAAAAACTTAACCAGTATTCGTCTTTAGAGCAAGCAAAAATATATAGATCTCTGATGTTGCCACAAGGTTAGGCAGTGGGCGGGGGGTGGGGGGAAGTAAGAAGAACACAGACAGCTTGAGTCCCCACACCACCCCACCTCCAGTAAGGAAAACACTGGGCTCAGACGCCCAGACAGCATGTTTAGCTTGGAGCACATTTTTACATTTGTGAGAAAATAAATAAATCCTTGTAAATTAGTGCATATAATGAAAGCACTGACAGACCATAACCTGGAAGTGTGAATGGTGCTGTCTCCATTCATCAGCATTAAACCCTAACAAGCTCTTTCTATGGAAGGACCTGCTCTTAAATAAAGTGCATCTTGTAAAAAAATTATTCCCCACATCTTATGCAAAGTAGGGGACATTATATAATATCTGAACTGCAGGCTCTTTTCTCTATGAAGCATAGCTCTGTATGAAACAGCCGCAAATTACAGGCGAAATTATTTGACTCCTTCCCTTGTCTTATTATCTTCCAATGAATAAATACTATAATTCTGAAGAAGACAATTGCCTAAAGCTAGGGCGGCCTGGACAGTTACTAATAAATGTATCACTTGTTGGGGAAGAGGACACTGCTGATCGATACTGGAGCAGGCAGGGATTTCCTGACGTGAGGTCACTGCGAGTCCAGATGTGGAGGTTAACAGCCTGGAAACAGTGGCTCAAATCTTAAATTAGGTAACAGCGAAGATCAGAGTATTTGGTTGTGTAGAATGCCAATTTCAAATGTTGGCAGAAGGCATCTTTGTATTTAATTTATAAAAATTACAGCTGTTGAGGCCACCTACATTTTTATTATTTCTATATTAAAAATGAACCTTCTTTCAGAATATAGGCTTTAGAAAGTAGTCATAAAATTCTCTCCATCTAGAGCCCTAGCAACCAGAAAACTGAAATACTGTTTTTTTTTCTTGCCACAATGTGCTCTTTAATTTTATGATACAGAGATAAATGGTTAAAATAAACTTTCAGGAAATGTCCTAAGTGCAATATGGCATCAGCTCAATCTCCAACACTGAGACTGCTGAATTGTGTAACTGACATTAGCTGTTGATCATAGAGAGCACTTTAAATCAGAAAGAGATTAAAATATTTTGCTTTGTTTATGTGTAATCCATTTCTTTGAAAATTGGTATCATATGTTGGTCTATATGGAAATTCTCTGAGGGGCAGAAAAGTCCATTCTCCAACTGATCTGATTACTGTCCACTTAATTACCCACTGGGATCAGAAAGGGTCAAGTTACTTTTGCACAGTAAGCCTATTAAGTTCTCTTGCTAGGCAGCCCCTAAATGGAGCTTCTAGAACTTGGAGGAATTACAAATATCTGTGTGTCACTAGGGTGGGAAGGAGGCAGAGCTTAATGACCAGCTGAAGCGATTTCACTGTGTCCTTAACAATGAGAACAGGATTTCTTCAGTAAGAGATTCTAAAAAACTCACTATAATATTACATGACTAGTGAATGGTGTACCTTATTCAATCTGATATTATTTAATAAAAAAGTTACAGTATATTCTAAACAGTAAAGGTCAATTTCCAAAGAATTTAAATACAAATTAAAAATGATAAGCATTCAAATGAATATTCTACTGACTGGAAAGTCCTTTCTTTCACGGCTCAGAAGGTACTTTCTAAAGGGCTTCAGAGGTATCATAAGGAACCACAGATGTTTGGGTTAGTTAACCAAGAATTCCGAGTGAAAGAAAGACCAGTTTTTAGCATTTGTCTTCTCTTCATCTTCTTCTGATCCTCTCAAAGCTTTAACCTTCAGGGCAAGGCACAGTGAATGAAATGAAGGGCTCTCCTATATCCACCAACCACTATTTTTCTAAAAGCTTGCTGGGGAAGCTCTTTCTCCTGAATTGTTATTAGATTTATTTTGTGTCTATTATATGTCAGGTACAGTGCTAGGCGCTGGAAGTACAGCAGAGTAGTATAAAACAGAGCTCAGAAGCTGGTGGGGGAGAGGAATCAATGGCAAGGCAATTACTGCACCTTGAGATAAGCAAGAGTTTAGAGCAAGTCCAGGATGCCGTTGGAGCAACCTTGGGGAATGGGCCGGGGAAATGAAGGTCACAAGTGATTTCTTGGAGTAAGAATTACTGTTGAGCCTAGTGTGAAATCCAGGTAAGTGCCACTGAAAACCCGTGAAGGCTGTCTAATAACACTTAATAATAACCATTTTCATTTGCTGGGACTACTATGATATTCCAGGTATTGGGGCTGGATTCTCTACATCCATTTCTCATTTAATCCTCATAGCAGCTTTGTGGAGTAGGTATTATTGTCATTTTTCGGATGGGGAAATAGAAGTTCAGAGGTTGAGTGAATAACTCCAGGTTACCTACCTAGAAAATTCTAGATTTAGCTCGTTTGTCTGAGTTCAATGCCCATTCTCTTAATCCCTCTTCCATGAAGCCTAAATGGGGCAATCTATCACTTTACCACAGGAGTGGTGTATAGACTGGTTTCAGAGGCTTCAAAAAACTCCATGAAATTATCTGCAAAGTATTTTGTGTATGGGGAGATGGTCCATTGCTTTTGTTAAATTGTCAGAGAGACTAATGACCCTTCTCAAAAGATGGTTAAGAGTTCTTATATTCCTGTGGATCTCTTGGACCTCTTCAGAATTATCCTTCAAAGATATTCTGTGGCTTCAACCCCCACAAAGCTGGTGAATCTTGAGGCAGTACTCAGAATTTCCATGTGATGGGGATTTTGGTAACTTGACTATTACAGTATGACCTACCACATAAAAAGTAGTCCCTAGAAACAAGGGTTAAAGACTCTTATGTTTTCAGGGGTCAGGCAGGTGACATAAATTTGTAAGTTGGTGCCAGCTGTTAGATTATATAGGTTCTAGGGAAAACTGAGGTTCACAAAAGAGCACGTGCCACATAAATGCATTCAATCTTTTTTTTCTTAAATAAATAGAGTATGGGCCAAACGAATTATATTTTTGAACTGGATTTATTCTTCGAGTTGCCGATTTATGATGCTTGCTAGAGGATAATCAGGAGGAATATAATGTCAGTGAAAAGGCTGCTGTGGGCAGAGAAGATCCATGAACTTGGAGTGAATCTAATAACCAGTGTAGCACAGCTGTTAAAAGTTATGTCTTGCTACAGAGATGTCCCATATATCCCCTGCCCCCAGGGATGCATAACCTCCCCCGCTATCAACATCCCCCACCAGAGTGGTACATTTGTTACAATTGATGAACCTACATTGACACATCATTATTACCCCAAAGTCCCCAGTTTACATTAGAGTTCACTCTTAGTGTTGGACATTGTATGGGTCTGGACAAATGTATACTGTCATGTATCTACCATTAGAGTAACATACAGAGTAGTTTCAATGTGTGAAGATTCTGCTCAATTTTTCTATGAGCCTAAAATTGCTCTAAAAACTAAAGTCTATTAAAAATTATGTCTGGTACTAGCACTGTAAAACCAAAGATAATCAAATGTATTGGTGATTTTCATCACTGGAAAATGAAATAATCTGGATGGCTGACAATACAATACTTGCTAAGAATGCAGCCTCTTTTGTCCCCACCACGATCAAAGCTCAAAATTTGTGACAAATTCACCAAATTCAGTCAAATCAAACCAGAAAAGGGGGTGTCCCAGGTGAACTCAACTCTGTTTTTGGTCTGCCACCTTTCTCTTCCCTGTCCTTCCCTCAGAAAACCCTCCCCCTTTAGTATGGCAGAGACAATGCTATGTATTCAGGTCACCCTATTTTTATTTCTGAGAATAGAGCTAGGTTACATTTCCCAACTTCCTCTGTAGTTAGGTGTGGGCAGAAGTGATGTATGCTACTTCTAGGCTTGGCCCCTAACAAAACCTCTCTTGAGCTCTTCCATGGATCACCCTCTTCCCACGCAGGCTACCCAGATGCAGAGGGATTGAGTTACTAGCCAGAAGGAGCTTGGTTCCCTGAATTACCACTTCAGGCAGAGGTTTCTCTCACCTCCTGAGGGCAACCCATTTGCACTATGAAGTGAGCAAGAAAAAAATGTACTGTTTTTTTTGTTAAGCCACTGAGAGTGCATGTTGTTTTCTTATTCTTTTTTCCCCCTTTTTCCTTATAGTTACCTTGGCCTATCACATTTACCAACTGAAATCCTATTCACCATTTAGGGCTTCTACTAGATGTTTCTTTTCCGGAATGCCTTACGTACAAACTCCAGTTCATTCTGGTCCCTCTGTTTTCTAACCTACAGAAGCTGGTTTTTATTTTGGGGGGATTTTAAAAATGTGAATTCTCCAATCATGCTCTGTCCAGGCAATAACTCCTTGACGGCAAAAACTGGATTTTACTATGGTTTACTTTTATATCTCATCAAATCCAGTAGACCCGGGCACCAGATGTTCAATAAAACTTGTTGAATTATAGACTTCATTGTCACACGTTTACAGATTTCCCTCAACTTATGATAAGGTTACGTCCTGATAAACTCATTGTAAGTTGAAAATATCATTAAGTCTGAAGTCATTTAATACACCTTATCTACTGAACATCATAGCTTAATGTAGCCTACCTTAAATGTGCTCAGAATAATTATGTTAGCCTACCGTTGGGCAAAACCTTCTAACACAAAGCCTATTTTATCATAAGTGTTGAATATCTCCTATAATTTATCAAATACTGTGTGGAAAGTGAAAAACAGAATGGTTGTGTTTTGCTCGTGATCATGTGGCCGGGAGGTGCAGCTGGCTGCTGCCGCCTGGCCTCCTGAGATATTGTACTGCATCTTGATAGGCTGGGAAAATATCAAAATTCAAAGTATGATTTCTACTGAATGTGTATGGCTTCTGCACCACAGTTAAGTCAAAACACCATAACTTGGGGACTGTCTGTACGTTGAAACACACCTAACCTAAATCAAGTAAAGCCTGCCATGAGGTCAAGAGCTGCAAGTGAATTTCCCCAACAGTGAGTTTAGAAAGGAGGGAATGATACTTTCTCTCTCTAAAGACCTTTAAGAGGAGTACCATCCCCTATCAATAAGTGATGATTAGAGTACTGGTAGGGGAAGTGGTTCTTTGACCAACCAAAATAGAACAAGAACCATGGACCCAATGATCTGCAAATTAATTTGATCCATGCAGCTAGCTACAGTGAATAGACCAGACTCCCCCAAATCCACTTTGCTCTGTTAAGAGCTCTGTGTTATGATCTTGTGATGTCTTCCAATCTTACCATCTCAGGAATACTAAGGAAGCAGAAATACCTCCAGATTTTGCCTTAATGTGCTTCACTTCTTTGCTTTCACATAAGGAAAAGCAGAGAGAATGCCGGATCCAGGGTCACATCAGGGGATCTGGGTTTCAGGCTGATTTCTGTTATAGATCTGCTGTAGGACTTTGAGGAAGGCACTTAACTACTCAGACACTAAACTACTTAGTGTCTTGATTTCCTAATCCAGATCCAACTACTATAAAGGGTAAAATGGCGTGAAGCTCACAAGAGCCAATGAAATGGAAGCACATTGAAAAGGATGAAGTGGTGTTAAGTGGTGTCCCAATTGCTCAGTCATTGCTATAATTTTTTCTGAAAGTGACTTGTCTAAGCCTAGAATCATGGACAAACATTTCCACATAGGCCCTGATTGGACATTTTAGGCTTTTCCATGTTGGACGGACGTAGTATACAATTGAAGCCCATGAAGCATCATGTAACCTTTGTCAGTAGCAGAGTTGCCCTATGTTAGATTCACCATAGACGAGGTAGTGGTTGAAAATTTTGTTAGCTTAGGGGAAATACTGCACTATTGAGCTGTTGGTATAAAAACCTTCAAGCTTTTATGAGATGGCTAAAGTTTTCATCCAGAGAACCAAATAAATGAAGCTCAGGGAGATCCTGGGCCAGAGGTAGTGGTGGTATCTCAATATTTTACAGTAATTTAACATTACCAGATACTAGTAATGGTATGAATTATTTCTCCTTGTTTTTTAAAGAGGAAGGGGTATGTGTGTGTGTGTGTGTGTGTGTGTGTGTGTGTGTGTGTGTGTGTAAGATATACTGGGGTAAATAGATGGTTCTAGTTCAAGCTGAAACACACATCTCTTATTTTTGTGCTAGAGTTCTTGCTTAAAAGATGCCTGCGGGCTGAGATTTAAGGTGACTCAGTACATATGGGCTAAGATTAATGAGGTTTACCAAATGCAAGCTGAATACTTTATATTCCCTCCCCCTCTTAAAAAATTCTTCAAACATCAAGCAACCATATCTGGGATACTACTAAGATACATTTTGAGGAAATGCCTCTGTCATGCTAAGGAAACAAACTGCCTCGCAAGAACATTATGTGAACAATTAGCCTGAGGAGGGAAAGTTCATTTATTGCCCATGGACCAGCAAAAACTAATTGCAGTTGTTACACTCTAGGGAAAAATGAGTCTCTCTCAAGGTATGTGAATGACCAAGAGGTTCTAATAAAAAAGCAAACTAAGTAGAATACCTTGGCCTGAATACTCAATAAAAGCAGGATATGAGGAATTAAGCCTGACAGTGCTTGCTATTCACAAAATTGGGCTAACTCAAGAAGAATTAAAATTTCTGTAGGATAATTATTTGCATGTAGTGCCCATTCAAAAACAACACAGAAAGCCCATTTAAAATTCTTCCAACATCTGTACATCTTGACTAATGAAGCTGACACTGGAAGAGAAGTTCACAAAGTCAGAAGTGGTAAACAGTCACTGGCAAAAGGTAAGGCAGGGTAACAAATGCTGCATGAATATAATTTTTAAACCTATTAAATGGGAGATTAAGAGACATTTAGGAGGGCTGATTTGGGCTCAATCAGTTTTCGATTACAACACACACATACAAATATGACAGCTGAGTAAAAGAAAAAAAATAGTCAAAGCACTTTGCCTGAGGAGACAAACAATACTTTTTTCTTTTCCACATCCTCATGTACAAGTTTGACAATCTGTAGGCATAAGGTTTTCTTAAAAGACTTGAAAACTACTGGGGTGCCTTGTTCATGGGGGGGTGGTGATTTCCCTACCCTTGTCTTGGCTGAGATTGGGGTCTCCATGGCCATCCCCATCTCTTTTCTTGAAATTCAACCAACCAGACATGTTCATGGGAGAGATGGAAGGAGGAGGAAGAGTCTGGGGCTAGAAGCTGGGTGACCTGGTTGAGACTGACTGACTTTCAAAACTTTCCACAATCTTCCAGTGCTCGGGTATCTGCCTTTGTCTACGGGTGGGACTAAAAGCTGAGCTGCCCACGTCAGGGAATTACTGTAAAGATCAAATAAAATAATATCTCTTCTTCATGAATCACACACCTGTACCCCTGAAACAAACTATATATGTTAATTAAAAAAAGCTTAAAAAAGAACATCTACTCTGTCTGTGAAATCTTTCTGAAAGGTTAACACAAGTGATGTTCATATTTATGATTTTGATTAATTTTTAGCCTTCTGGAATCATGCTGGTGGTTATCCGCTACGTGAGTACCTGCTTTAGCATGGATTGACTTAGAGATCAGGAACCCGATGTGGAATTCTGTCAGCATCTCCACCATGCTGACAATGATGGTGAGTCTGTACAGGGTCCTGTTTTACTTTTCCAGTCAAAATGGTCTACATAATGGCTCCAAAACATACCTTTCCTTTTGCCATTCACTACATTATTTGCCTGTGCTACGTTCCCTGTGCATGGAGGGCCCTTTCTTTCTCCTAGTCTCCCAATCCTGCTCATTTTTCAAGACACCGTGCAAGTCTAGCCTCAATAATTACAATCCACAAACTGACCCAAAGACTTGCAAATACCTCGGTGAAGATCTTTCCTTGTCAGTTACATAAGACAATTTCATCATTCTTTGCTGATGGCAGAAATCTGAGCCCAGTGGAAGATGTGTTTTTACCAGTCCCAGAGGATAGGAATGAGGATCACAAAAGGCATAGTGTTGTTAGGTTGAAAATCTAAGGTCTGGCCTATAACTGAGAGCACAGGGTGTTTTGACACCCTGTGTCCTTTTGACAGGACTCAAGAACGCACTTGAGATAAAAGTACGGGTCATTTTAACAAATCCATTTCAGGACCATCCTCATCTTGATAGGAGGGGCTGAGTTACTCATTGCCCATTTAGCATTGGCTTTTTGCTCTCCACTGCCCTACTTTCTCTACTTTGCCTTTGTTCTTTGATCTTATTCTGTTTTGAGTTTACTTAACCTTACCTATCAAGAATAGAGGTTCGAATCTAGTTTCCAGTTCTCTTTCCCTCTTTATTTTGGATTCCTTTCTTTTCTTCCACATCTTCCCCCTTCTGCTCATTTCCCCCTTCCTTTTCCTCCAAATGCCAATCATCTCCCCATTCTCTGAACCCTTGGAGTGTTTATAGATTATATCCCACAACCTAATGCTAGATTATAGTCTTCTCTAAGGATTCCTCTCTTTTCTCCTCAACCAAATCATATTCCACTCATGGGCAGGGACCCTGTCTTTTTACTCCACTCATAATCTCCAAATTTTCCTAGGCAGACCAGATTACTTGCTGCTTGAAAAGCTTAACAAAATGGTGGAGCTCAGTGAACATGGTTCTTTTTCTAACAAGATCTACTGGGAGCATGATGTGGGTCTGACAGAGTAGCTAAAACCAGTGGGAGTCTTCTAAGTAGCATAGTTGGTCACTGGCACTGGTGTCTTATAGATACCAGTTAAATATGTTGAAAGTATTAATTAAGATGATGGCATTTTTGGATACCTGTTTGATAACCAGGAGTTCTTTGTTGTCACAAGAGATCACTGCAGTGTTTAGTGACAGCATTTAGTTGCGTGATCCTGCTGCACAGGAGTGCTAGAAAGCACTAAGATAAAAACCGAGAAAGGTTTATGGAATAAATGACTAAGATCTATGGTAGAAAGGGAACAATCTGAGCAACTAGGAAAAAGCAAATTAATAACAGCCAGTCTAAATGAATAACAGTGAGTCTAAGAAAGGAGTGAAAACACAAGGAAATAGAGGCATTAAAAAATACAGCCAGATACCATTTTCTCATTTTCCTTAATTCAAAACTCTCTAGCATTTCCAGGCACTAGGAAGGTATCAATTTAGGGTCAATTCAGAAGGCAGTGGTTTTGGTATTCTGTTAATGGATAATTTTTTTAACATTCAAGTAGATAATTTGAATAAAGTTATGTGTTAAAGCTAGACCAGATATACTTGGAAAAGAAAATACTAGCGTTAGTAACAAAACAGAACAAAACAAACCACAACAAAGGTCTTGAAGGTGCTGTGTGGATCTGTGGTTTCTCATAAAATTTCAAGCCTAACAGGCTAAAATCAGGAGACTGAAAAGTAGCCCCTGTTCAGGCCCCTCTCGCCAGAAATGCCCCCAATTGTACCACTCAGAGAAAGGTGGGGCAGTGCCTTTTGAGAGTCAAGTCCTAAAGCAGACCTCGGGTAGTAGTCTCTTACAGTTCTGATTTTACTTTGTTCAAGAGAACACAAGGAAAAGATTATAGAAACCAAAGCAGATAACCTTGGCAGAAGCCATTCTGATGGATTTTGGCTTTGGGAGGGGCAAAGCAGACCTATCAATCTATTACTATGGCTTCAGTTTTCTTGGGTTAGAGATGCCTTCCAAAATGAGGAATGATTCCTGAGCTCTAAGGGTAACTACGGCTGTAATCAGCTTTCTTTCTTGAGTAAATAGTGGTAAAATCAGGCACCTACCCACCTTCCTTTTCCCAAAAACCTATTACACAGTTTAACAAGCTTTTTGAAAAACCAAACGGAATTGCTAGTAAATGAAACTGGAAGAAAAATAGAGCAAATAACATTGGGGCTTCCTGGCCAGGCTTTGATATTTGGGGCTTGAAGATAACCTTACATTTGAGTTATTAAGCCTTTGATTCCTCAGGGAGAAACTGTAAATGGGCCAGGACTCACTCCCAAGGCGACAGTGACTTTCTTTGGGGAACGATAAAGCAGACTCATTCTACTTAGACTCTTTAATATTGAGGAAATTCACGGTCAGCTATTCAGGAAATCCCACATATGAACACACACTAGAGGTGTTGGTAAGGCTCTACAGCTTCAAATCCAATCAGTACGGAAAAGAACCGTTGTGTGTTGGCCACTGTAGGAGGCCTTAAAGACCCTACTTCCAGGGCCAAAGCCAGTGTGTGTTCTGATACACTGGGACTTGTGCCTGATAGGTTGTTAAATATTTTGAGTATCTTCTCTGTAGGCATGAAAGCCTTATTTCAAACAAACAAACAAACAAACAAATCACTTTTAAAAATGGAATTGTCAGAGGGTGCCTGGGTGGCTTAGTTGTTAAGTGTCTGCCTTGGGCTCAGATCACAATCGCTTCACATGGCTCAGGAAAAAAAAAAATCAAAAGAAAATGTTATGAATACAGCTAAAGCCCCATGTCCTTATCCTTACTCCCTTTTCCCTTCTCCCCAGAGGTAACCATACCCTGCAGGTAGCGTGTATCACTTCCATACATGTTTCCAGAGAATTTTTGCATCCATATATGTCTGCAAATATCTAGGATTGTTTATGTGTTTTAGACACTTATGTAGGAGATGGATGGATGGTTGTGATGGCTGCATAACCATGTGAATATACTTAATGCTTCAGAATTGTTCACTTAGGGACATCTGGGTGGCTCAGTGGGCTGAACAACAGCTTTCAGCTCAGGTCATGATCTCAGGGTCCTGGGATGGAGCCTGGCATTGGCTCCCTGCTCAGAGGGGTGTCTGCTTCTCCCTCTGCCTCTGCCCTTCCCCCTGTTCATGCTCGCTCTCTCTCACTCTCTCCAATAAATAAATAAAATCTTTTAAAAAAAAAGAACTGTTCACTTGAAAATGGCTAAAATGGTAAATTTCATGTTTTATATATTTAAAATGGTAAAACTTTTGTTTTATATATCTTTTACCACTATAATATGCTAATGGCATTACACCATGTATTTCTTTTGCAATTTTCTTTTATTTGTGCAACTGTATGTTTTGTGGCCATTAATGTTTTTTATATGTAGATGTAGTTAATTTTGTTTTTACTGCTATACTATATTCTGTCATGTGACTAAGCCTCCACTGATGGACTGTGAGGCTGTTTCCATTTTTTTACTGTAGTGACATCTTAGCACATGTCTCCATATGCACATATGCACTTGTGACTTTCCACAGCTTTTCCTTCAGTGGAGCTTTTCCCAGTACCTCTCTCCAAGTATTTTAAATACATGGTTGCAATTTCCCCCCTTCAGTTGGACAATGTATTTTCCAAGCAAACAGAATTAAGTTAGGGCTGCGAATGTACCATCAATGAAGTTTGACAGAAAAGAATTTGAATATGGTCAATTTTGAAGCCAAAATGATTATTACTCATCTTGAAAACAATCCAGTTAATAGCAGTTATTTGTTTTGAAACTTATCTACTTATCCTCGTTCTCATCTTCCTACTTTATGCAGTACTTAATCTGTGCAAGGAACTGGCTGAGCCTACAGCGTGTCATTTCATCCTCTAGAACTCTGGAAGGAAGGTAGGTGCACCATCTCCATTTTACCGATGAGAAAACAGTGGCTAGAAGATGTTGGTAATACATTTGAACTCAGTTTTATCTGCCGGACTCCAAAGTCTCTTGTTTTAAACTACTCTAAACGTTTCCTGAGTTTTCCAAATTTCATGGGACCCAAAGGAGAAAGCTACATAGTATGATTCAGGGGTTACTGAAAGGACTGTCCCTCTG